>NC_071577.1:15730000-16046250 GCF_024509145.1 Vidua macroura
TGGGAATCTCAGCTTTCTCTTATAAAAATGCTTTCTGTTCCTTTTGACGGGGTAAAGGAAAACCTGAAAACCTGTCATCCGACAGAACTGCAAAATTATAAAGCTAAAAAGAAGAACCTTCTGAGTGCATTACTCTTAAACATCTGGATTTTTAACAGTGACCTCTTGACTTTTAGGAAAGTTCTGCTGTTAGGTTTTAAGTGGGGGAAAAATTGACTCTCACTATGGTTTGCAGTTTGAAGAAAGAGAAATACTTTTGAGTGCCACTGGTCAGAAAAAGGCCTGAATTATGGCAAAATGGCTTTTATGTGACATTTTCTGTGCTTTGTCTTTTCTGTACTTCCAGCTGGAATTAGAAACACAGGAAACTTAGTTCACAGGTGAAGGCAAAAGGGAGACAGATATTTCTTTATCCCAACCCTGCTAAGGAAAATGGTTCCTTACATGATTAAATTTAAGTATGTACCAAGATCCTAGTACAGTCTGACTTCATATTTCAAGTATGTCAATAGGAATGTTTTATTTATGTAGAGAACAAGAAAATAGTGTGACTACTGCTTGCAGAGCTAAATTATGCTGGATCTCTCAATAAACGCTGGAAGGAAGTATGTGAGTCCAGCTTGGTCTTGCTTTTAACTAAAGAAGTCAGAAGCACATGTTATTGTTGAGTTGAGAAATTAATTTTCTCTGCCCTCAGTGGCAAGCCTATACTGTATTGTATACAGCAGGAGCCAGTCTCCCATTGAGGCCGCATCAGCCATTTCTTCACTGAACCTGCACATGAGACATTTTAAAAGTATTTCAAGATCAGACAGTGACTGTACAGTCAAGAGCACAGGACTGTAAGGGAAAATAGCACAGTTTTTTTCTGTCTCTGATTCTTAGGAGGTTTAAGCACTTCTGACAAAATCTTCACTTCCCCTCTCCCCATTTCTGCTGCTGACCCTAGCTGTTCCTGCCTTTAATGACACATGCCAAATATGCAAATATATGCCTGAGGTTTTTGGTTTTTTATTCGTAGTGTTCCATTAAAGCTTAAAGTGATCCTGAAGCCACTCTTCAGGGAGCACTCCTGAAGTAAAGTCCATTGTAGTCACTGTCACAGAGCAAATCATCTGTGCATGCACATGCACTTACACACACAGCTATCTCTTCATTTTCCAGCCACCATTGTTGCCAGTAGCACCAGTAACTCTACTGGTATCTGTTGATGCATTGCAATCTAGATCTATCCATGACATTGGTAAAACAAGAAGATGCCTCTATAAGCCCCACAGAAAATCAACCATAATTGTTTCATAGCTCCACCTACTTAGTTCAAACTCCCCCTCACACTCTGTCTCTGCTTCCTTTAATCTGAAACAAGAGTTATTCAGAGTGCACAGACATTTGCTCCTTGTCTGTTGAAAATAACTCCTCATAACCCTTTTGTGTGTTCATATCACTCAGATGATCAGCCACATCCTCTCTTCAGTGACAGCTCTCCAAGTGCACCTGCCTTCTGCTCCGTTCTTTTACTCCTACATTTGTACGAATGACTTAGCAACTAATTATACTAACAGCCATACAAATATAGGCCCAAAACAACATTAAACCACATAGAGAAGGGAAGACACTGTTATCTTAGAAGGAAAGAGTCCACTACTAAATCCATTGATGTTAGCCTGCTGGGGTTACCTGCCAGAAAAAGTCAAGATTTAATTATGATGGGTGTGTTGAGTGTATTGTATCCCTAATGCATTAGAATCTGTTAGGTCTAAGTATTTTAGCAGTATCCAAGACAGATTAAAACTCTTCGAGAATATTAAAGCAAAGCAAATGGCAAGGGATGATGTTCAAATATTCTGCAGGGAGAGCACACCCTGGAGCTCTGAAGCAAGACTCTGGTGCCTTGAGATCTCCTCATTTCACAGTATATTTACCGAGGAATAGATGGGCAGCTGTGCTACTCTGTGCTCAGCTCCTTACATAGAGATGTCATGATTATTTAATCCTACCAAATTCTTGGAAATCTAACAGTAGATGTCACAATGTCAAAGACTACTGTGCTCTTTGTGTATTACTTCCTTGTACAAAATGAGGCTTCCATAATGTAATATGGTATTTGTATAGCACTCATCACTGTGGTACTTGTGCTTCCTACAAAACCAGACATTCAACAACCTTTATTTCCCCTACAGCCAACTAAACCATTTTTGCAGGTATTCAGAGAACTTGAACACTCCTGTAATTGTTGCTACATTGTCCCTGTCATTCTTTTGGCCATGATCAGGAGCACAATTCACTTCTCCTGGTATTAATGAGTAATAAATAATTCATACAAAAAATAAAAGACACCTAACAAAAGAGACATCGGCATACTTCATGTGGTGACTGCATTTGCTAGTCTGTGATGTCGATTTCTGCAGTAAAGCCTTGTAGAATCTAAGGGAAAATGATAACCATTCCTTACATTTTGAACAACCTATAGAATAGAATATAATTAACATCTTTGTCAAATAAAATAATTTGGTAGGAAGGCTCGAAAAGCTTGCAGAAGACAGGACTGTATTTCAACTCCAGAATAGAGCACTGTTATATTTCTATAGACTCTTATGGGTTTCATCCCTCTTAACTTCTGCAGGACTTTTCAGAAGGTTTGCACATGAAATGAGAAGAATAATGGGAGAAAAATTACTGTAGAGAGACACAAAAATGTCTGGTCTAAATTTACTACTGAAAGCTGTCTTGGGAGGCTTAAACATAGTGTGACTATTCAGCTTCATGATAAAGGGGTCAGGTGTGTTCCAAAGAGCATGAATGGGATAAAACTAAACAACAGGGCAGGGCCCAGCAGATACACTGTTTAAGTGCTTTACCAGCCTAATAGTGAGAGGAGGAGTACAAAGTCTCTGGCTACGAAAATTGCCCCTCAGCTCAGCAGAAGCAGGAACCAGCCATTCTGTGGAGCTGCCAGACTAATGATTTCATAGCCTGTGAAAAGCTCCCTCACCCTAGGGATTCAAAGGAAACATTTGGTCCTTACATGAGAGACAATTGAATTATTTTGAGCATAGAAGGAATCAGTCATTTTTGTTCAGTTAGCATGTATCTATCCAATGTAGATGGGCTCTTTCAGCTATGTCCATGCCTATACTAACCAAACCCTTCCCAGTCAATTGCCTTCTCACAACCACTCACATTTTGAAGGTATCTCCCCATAAAGGACAGAACTTGATTTTGTGTTTTTCTGTGGCAGCTCAGCTTTATTGTTTTTTGTCATGAGAGTGGCAAAATGAAACAGAAAATACTAAATTTTTGTTGTTAATTTTCCTATAAGCTGATGCTGTAGGGAGTTGATCATGACCTAATCTCTAAGATGGATCCTGTGTTGTTGGGCAGAGGGGACTTCAATGCATTTAGGCAAGAGGGATGAAATGAAAGTTTGGTGGGCATTAGAATAAAAATACTTTTTTTGTTCTGACAGACAAACACAAAAAAAAAATCCCTTGAAAAACACCAGGCAGCTAAGACTGCAAATTTAAAAACACACAGATATGAGATTTCAGAAGAGTGCAACCTTAATTAACCCTCCTGTGTGCATGCATTATCTAATTGCATAAGCGTATATTATTTCTCCCCAGAGGGCCTGTGTCTCACAATGCAAGGGACAGACTAAATCCACTGTGCAAGAAGTTGCTCAGTATTTTCCTTTCCCCTTCTGTTTGTGTGGTCCCAGGTTATTTACTGAACACTATTCACTTCATGCTGAAGTTAGAATTACTCATCTTATTGTGGACATTCTTGTCACATTCCTGACTTTAGCATCTGTGGACCTCACATAAATTAACACATTTGTTTTCATTTGTGTAAAAGCAGGGCTTGGCATTATCCCCATTTAGCTGAGGAGATCACTGATGAGCAATTTCTTTGAGAAATTCAATTGCTATTTCTAAAATGCTTAAAAAAGCTAATGAAATATGGTTTCACCAAGAAGAGAGCTGCTCAGTTTTAATAAGTGATTCTACCAGTCCTGCATTTTTATCCTAACAAATGTAAGCACAGATACCCTCATTATTCTTAACAATAATTAACCTGTTTTCAGAATCTCACCAACTCCCCTGATTCAACAGCCATTGTGAGATGAACCCAAACAACAGACTTGCCTTACTCTGCCACAGAATTATCAAGACTTCAGCTGACCTGAAACAAAGTCCTTTCCGTCACTGGGGCTGACTTTCTTAAACTTTTGTTACCTAACCCCTTGCCACACTAACTAGTCTTGTTTGTCTTCTTCAGTCTCTCTTTCATGTCCTTACTTCAGGAGGTCTTCTATTTTGGAAATATGTACCACAAGGGGAAAAATATTGTATTTCTTTAATTTTAAAACCCCACAGTTTTTAGAAACACCTGTCCCTGTTTCCATCTCTCCAATCAGTGAGCAATGCGGGTGTCTCTCTCAGTGGGAGCTGACAATTTGATGATACTTCATCAGTGTGGGACTCCTGCTGAGAAGAAGATTGAGACAAAGGAAATGCCTCTCGGCATTGGAGCAAATAAGAAATCAGATTTTCCCAAGTTATTGTTTGGTAAGTTCAATTTCTTTTATTTTATGGAGGAAGTCTGCATGTGTGTGTACTGTCATTAGCATTGGCCAATTCACTCCTGTTTCTCTCTCTCAACTACACAGGAATTAATGCCACCAGCAAAATGACAGTCTTCAGAAAAAAACACCATGCTGAGATTCAAGAGCAGTACTAAAATGCTGGCCTCACTAGAGATTTTCTGCAGAGCTCAGGTAAGGCTTCTTTAAGGTCTCAATTCACTGAAGAATAGAAGCCTAGAGCAACAATCTTTTCATCAGAAAGTTTATCTTGTTCCTAGTGGTATGTGTGTTCTGATTTGTATTTTCCAGGCTGTCTACTTTATCAGAAAGGACTCATATACTTAAGAAAAAGAATAAAAGAAGGCCTTAAATCCCAAAAAGTGCTAATATTGCAAGGCAGGGAATGTAAAAATACAGGGCAAAAGATCTGCGGAGGGAGTGAAAATCCAACCACTCTGAAATTAGTTGAAGATGACAAATCAAAGGGAGTCTTCCCACTCAATCTTTGGAACAGAATGCCCCATTGCCTCCTAGATTGCTGACAGAGAGGAGAGTCACAGGCTTTCTACAGATTGACAGAATATTTAGTGTATGAATGGCAACAAATGCCCAAACTCAGGCCATATTAAAATAGCTATTTGATGGAAATAATTGGAAATCCAACTATTTCAACCCCATTATTCAGTGTGATGGGGTTCCCTTTTCTTGCATTATGGGGCTGTGTGAAGTTGCATAGCAGAGAGATTCCAGACCATCTGCAGCCAGCATCTATAAAGTAAGCAAAAAGCAAGATGAGTGGTAGGGGTTGGTCATACTCATGGCGCTGCAGGGTTACAGAGTGCAAGGTGTGTGTGCCCTTAGGGTGATAGTGCTCTTTGTACTCCTACACACAGGGAATGAACTGGGCCTGGTTCCTCTTCCCTATGAGGACAGTTTCTGTCCCTTTGGTCAGGCATTGGGCAGCCCTTAAAAACCAGGACAAAGCCTGTATTGTGTAAGGAAGAAAAGCTATTTTCCTGGGAATTTACATGCCACTGTGGCTGATGGAAGTCCAAGCTGGAGGAGGACTTTTTACAAGAGCTTACAGTGACAGGACAAGGGGAAATGGATTCAAACTAAAAGAGAATAGGTTTAAATTAGATATTAGTAAAAAATATTTACTTTGAGGGAGGTGAGGCATTGGATCAGGTTACCCAGAGAAGTTGTGGATGCCTCATCCCTGGAAGTGCTCAAAGACAGACTGGATGGAGCTCTGGTCTAGTGAAAGATGTCCCTGCCTATGGCAGGGGGTTTGGAACTAGGTGATAAACCATTCTATGATTCTATTTTAGGAATAATATCTGCCCGCTTCTAGAGAGACTGTGAGCAGCCATTTCTGGGTCTTTGAAAAGCATGTTGCAGGGAGGATGCAAAAAAAGTCCTTTTCCTTTAAATGCATCTGCCTCCTTTCTCCCTCTTCTTAGTTCTCCAAGGTCCAGGGACTATTCTCTCCTGGTGTCCCCACTCATTTCAACAATCTCATGTAAAGCATGAATAGAGATGGTTTGCTTCTAGGCAGAAGCATAGTTCATGCTGCATTTCTTCTGCAGGCAGATGAGTCTCTCAGGAGACCATGAGTGAACAGTGTAGCACTATTAGCATCAGTTTTGCTGCATGGTAGAAACCTGTCCTGCACCTCCATGTTGTGATGTCTTGATTCTGCTGACCCACAGCCCACACATTTGCATTTCTCTGTAGCTTTGTTGTGCTCCCTTCAGGTCCCCCAGGGATGCCAGGTCTTGAACAGCCCACAATAAAAATCATAGCTCATGATGTCCAGCTGACTTTTACTGCAATAAACAGGCTGATATTTGTTTAATTTAGTGAAAAAATGCCTCTCCTAGCAGTTTGAAAAGCAAATTCTTCCTTACCCTCCAGCTGGTATTTGCTTGAGTGAGCCTGCTAAAAAGCTCAGGTTATAATTTAATGCTGCTCTGTTTGTGTAGAACCAACAAGCCTTTCTTAAGGCCTCTTAGGGTTTTTTAAGCTAAGGAACTGCTTTTTTCCTTGATGGAGTTCTCTGGTTCCTTAACAGCATTGCACACAGCACATCTTCAATCAGGGACAGGAAGAAAACAACATATTACTTGCAGCAACACACACTGCTAATAATAATAATATATTGACATAGGACCTTAATGAACTTTCAGAAGTTCCATGTGAAACAGGATCACACAGAACCCCTTTTTTATTTTTTACTGTGATGGGTTTTCCCTGCCTGGATGCCAGGTGCCTACCAAAGCTGCTCTGTCATTCACCTCCTCATTTGGACAGAGGAGAGAAAAATATAATGAAAAGACAGGTATAGGACAGGGAGATAAGGACAAGGAGAGATTATTCACCAGTTACTGTCATGGACAAAAAAATAATCTATTTGTGGAAATTAGTTAAATTTATTAGTGATCACATCAAAGTAGGATAATGAGAAAATAAAAACAAATCTTAAAACATCTTTCCTCCCACTGCTTCCTTCTTCCTAGGCTCAATTTTACTCACTAATTCTCTGCTTTCTCTGCCTGAGCAGTGGAGAGTTGTTCAGTCCCAGAGGCTACAGGGTGCAGTCCTTCAGGAACAGACTGCTTCTGCATAGGATCCTCTCTCCACAGGGCCACAGGTCCTACCAGCCAACCTGCTTCAATGTGGGCTTCCCAGAGGGTCACAGCCTCCTTTGAGCACCCACTTGCTTTGGCATAGGGTCTTCCATGGGCTGCAGGTGATTATTTGCTTCTCTGCGGATCTCTATGGGCTGCAGGGGGAGAGCTGCCTCACCACAGTCTTTGACATGAGCTGCAGGGGAATCTCAGCTCTGGTGCCTGGAACACTTCCTCCTGGTTCTCTCACAGGTTCTCACTCCTGTATCTGACTGCAAATGCATCTGTAGGCTTTGTTTCCCTTCCTTAAATATGTTAACCCGATGGCATTACCACTGTGGTTTGGCCAGCGTCGAGTCCACCTTGGAGCTGTCTGGCGTTGACACTGTTGGACATAGTGGAGGCTTCTGGCAGCATCCCAGGGAAGCCACCCTGTAGTTCCCTGGTGCCAAAACCTTGCCATGCAAACCTAATGCATTTACTGACAACGAACTGCTTCTGAACCTCCTAGGATTTTGCTACTGAAGGGCAGGGGCTGTTGCTCTGCTCTTTTCCATGGGCCTTCACTATAATCCTGAGGTGAAAAATTTGGACTTTACTGTAAGCAGGCATCAACACACCTCTATTGATATCCCTGCTGAATGATTCCAGAAAGACTATTTATGATTCCAGTGTTTTTGAGCACAGTGATGATCTTGCCATTCTTTTCCGCTATGCCCAAGTATAAAGACAAGTTGTGGAGATACAAGGTCAATATCGGTGGTGGTTAAATGAGTGGAAACTTCCAAAGAGGATAAGACCTAAAATTCCAGATTTTTTTATCTCTTCCCTACTACCACTGCAAGCTCAATTTATAGAAACACACATGCTTTGGAATGTAGTATGTATTTCCTTCTTTCAAAATTTGTATTTGTCTACTAATTTATTATTTTCCATGATGTCAAGAAGAATTCAGGTCAGCACTAAACTGCATTAATAATTTGCTTTCCAAGAAAAATCTGTGCTGTGGGGCCAAGATCTATTCCTCTGCTTATAGTTGCCCTAATCCTGCCCTAATCCTAGTCCCATGTGCTCTCCACTCTCTTCTTCCTGTTGTTGTCTCCCCATTTCCCCTACCCTTCAGCGACTCTTAGGGCTTGACGGATAGCATGCCTAAGTCAAAGAGATTTCACCTAAATGACTGCTTTCATTCACAGTTCTCAGTTCATGTTAGTGAAGAAATGTACATACAGGAGTGAATAATTAATTGGAAGGGAATGATTTGTGTCCACAGTCTCAAAATCAGTAAGGTAATAGCTTTGACTAGGAACAACCAGTGTTTGTGGTTTCTAGGGTGCCAGCTACCTGACAGAATTTGGAGGCAGGTGAAGTCCTCACCTAGAGTATATAAGCTGAAAGGGTACACATAAACCAGAAAATTATTTATTTTTACCCTCGTGCATAGAATTTTCATTCTACAAACCAAGAGTTGGGAGGACACAAAACACTGTGACTTTGCTTGAGACTGAAGAAATCACTCAGCCCTTTCATTTTAACCATTTTTCATTTAGGAAGTATGAGTGCACACATGAAGCAGCATCAATAGTTATGCAAAGAATTGTGTTGTTTACATGTGTTGTTTACATGTGAAACATTATACTCTAAATTAAAATTACTTCATTCTGAAGAACTCTCTTTGGAAATGAGTACAGCCTGCTGGGCACCCTAGTTGTTGAATGAAAACATTCCAGAAGACCACCACAACTTTGGCCAATATTTAACAAGTCACGGTGCCTCCAGAATATAACTCTGTTATATATTCTAGAGATCCCACTAGTGCCATATCTGAGAGTAAATCATGCTTTGATTATTCTGTCTTATAGTCCACTGCAGAACAAGGAACATCCTTTGCCAGGAGTTCTTATCAGTATTCTTGGAATTCTTGACAAAGATCATTGAAAGCCTATTAGGAGAACAAAAAGCTACAAATTATTTCCACAGTAGGTAAAAGTTAAGACAGAAAGCTGTAAAATAAAGAGAAATCTCTCTATTATATAGAGCTGTCTCAGAGTCACTTCTTCTTCTGGAAATCATGATCTACACAGTTTCATAAATTGATTAAAAAGATTTTGACCATTAAAGTTAATTGATACTGAAATTAAAGGCATGAATGTAAATAATTTTGCTATTTTCTTTGACAATTAATTTTTGGCATTGCATTTATCTCTAACACTGTATGAAGCAAAAAATCACAAGTACTGAAGAAGCAAGATTGACATGTACAAAAGATGAAGCACTGTGGAAGTGACATCTGGGGCAATGCAAAAGATGTTTCAAGGAGTGTAAACAGGCAGAAGTAAAAACAGAAAATAAAACCTGACTTTTAAGTAAAATTAGCAACAACTTGGATTTATATAGTGCTCCATATGTTCTGGCTGAATAACACCCAAGGCGTTTTAGAGTGAAGTAAGGTAAAAAGCATGCTTGAGGCGAGAAAGTAAGAAAATAATTAAATTTCTTGCAAATGTTTTCAGCTCTGAGTAGGTGCAATTCTTCCCTTTAGATGGCTGTGGTAATGGTGCCGAGGTGCTGTTGTTTTACATAATTGGCTTTGGATAGGAGCCATACTGCAGTGAAAGAGCAAAGACTGCTTTGTAGTTGAAATGCTCATTTTATTTATTTTTTTTTTTTTTAATTTAGTGCTGCAGCAGAATTCTGATTGCTTAGAAAAATCCAGCTAGAGAAAAGGAAAACATACAGCTGTTTGGAAGTGTCATTGAGCTGTTTACAAAAAAAATAGGCCTTGGATGGGAGAGGAAAGCAGAAACTGCACAATATGGATGGATTTACCCTTGTTTTAGTGGGGTTTTACCACACCTTCTAGTCACACAGGGGTAGATTAAGAAAATGCTTATTGATGATTGTGCCTAGGTGGATTTCTCCAGCTACGAGTATAGTGAAGATTATAGCAACATTGTTGTAACATCTACAATAACAAAAGACAGCAACAAAAATCTGGCACAACACAAACTGCCATTTAACACCCTTGAGCATGAAACGTACACAAGTGATGCAAGTTTTGTCGTTTTACAGAATGAAGATTTGCACAAGTATGATACAAAATGGAGTCTTTCCTTTAATAGTGTTCACCAAGCACAGACCACCACATCAGCCAAAGCTCACTGACAGAGATGCACACTTGCTACACCTATCCCATTTCTTCAGAAGAAAAATGTCATGCTTGAATCACTCTTCCACTCTCACTTTACATTTTTCACAGGAGAAAAAGCTCAGCAAGTCAGTAATTTGTTTGGGCCATCACTGGAAAACTGCAGGTGGGTACATGTTTTAGATATGGATATTTTCCTAATCAGAAACTCTCATACTGTCTCTGCTATGAAATTTCCCCATGTTTTCTGGCATAAACATGCCCAAACACTGGGCCACTAGTCCTGGAGGCCTATATGGCTGGAACCTCAAATATAGGTCTCAGAATAAAATTAAGATTTGTCAGACTTTTGTGGAATTCCCAGAACAGTGAAACAGGCAATTCACAACAATTTCACTTGTTGGCTACATGCCAACAGTTAAAGTTTTACAGCTTATTAAAGCAGTCATCATGATCATCACTTGAATTTATCAGCTATATTGTCCTGAAGGTCCCAGTCAGAATTGAGGTCTTTCTCAGATTTTTTTTTTTTATAGACAGCCAGAAGATACAGATCATATTTGAAAGAGACAAAGATTTATGCTTGAAATAAGTTATCAAATTACTTCTATCTTGGAAAAGAGCATTGATAACCAGTATTCAGACTGTCCAGCTGGCTCAAGGGTCCTTCCTGATTTGGAGGAAGGAAACTTGCCAGCTTTTGATATTAATATATTATTATTACTGGTATCTTCTTTTTAAATCCTTCACTATAAACCAGAAGGGTGTGCACATGCTGCCAAAAGTTTGTTAGAAAAAAATTCTTGGCTAAATTTTTCAAAGCTGCTTGAAAGGATTTCCTGCTGATTTCAGTCCTGTAAATCAACCCTTTGCTGCATAGCTGATAAAGGAGAGGTTACTCATCAACACTGATTTTGCTTTATGGTCAACTTTCATTTTCCCTTTAAACTGGGGAACCTTAGGGCCAGAGCTTCCTTTTTAGCAATGACCCAGTCTGCTGACTGTGCCTTTATGTAAGAGTTAGAGCAAAGGCAAGAAGTTCTACCCACAGCCCATTGTATAACAGAGATCTGCAGATTGTCACAATCCTCAAGGTTCATCTGATGGGCTGAGATGTGCATCATAATCCAGCTTCTAACATCAAGAAAAAATTCACCATCAGTAAGTACCCATCACATGAAATAGGCAGCAAAAGTTGACTGAACTGTGTTTTAATTTCTCATACAAAATAATACACAGAGGAAGAGTAATAATAATCCAGATTAGGCCAGTAAGGCAGTGATTTTGTGTTTATGTTTATTTAGTACATGAACCAGATATGAGGTCAGTGAGAGGTAAATTTTTGGGATGAACTGTAAGACTTCTAATTGAGTGTTTTACCTCCCCACGGTATTTCTATTGAGTCTTATATGCTAAATATTTCCATTAATATTTCTGGAAATTACTGCCAAATTATGAGCTCTGATCAAGATGCAAATGAAGCAAAAAAAGATTGTTCCTCAGGGCCGTGAAGAGTTACGAGAAAGGCAGTCTTGGAAAAACCACCTCAGATGAGCAAAGCACATAAGAAAATGGTAACTCAGATTTATGTCACAATCTTATTTGTGATTCAGTAATTAGGTGCTAGGAAGCACATGAGAATATTGTTCTACTTCCCATCAACTTCTCTGAGCAGCATATCAGACTCCTAAGGCACGTTATGATGTTCTGCTGTAAAATGGAATTGGGCTCTCCTAATTCTGGCAAAGAACCAAAAACCAGGGCACATTAGTTACAGAGTCAACTGTGATACTAAAAAATTAGGAACCAAAATTGCCACAAAGCAGTAAAACTGCAATTTCCAATAAGCCATAGGCTTCAAATCAAATGCCACAACACCTTCCCTGGAACATAAACCACTGCTTCTTAAGCCAGCTGGAAGAGAAGCAGAAGTATGGTGTTGCATAGAGCCAGTAACTGTCAAAAAGGTAACTTCCATAATGCAAAAAGAACTACCATACACACCACCCTATAAAATGAACATTTTGAAAGCCATGTTTTGTCCTAAGGGCATTCAGTACTGTATATATCCCTTAGACTCTCTCTCTCTCTCTCTTTTTGGCTCAGGGGCTGCAGTCAGCTTTCTCTTTGTTGTTTTCCTATGTGGTAAGGAAGGATAAAACACATCCTCCTTTACAAAGAGAAACATTTTTCTTTGTTCTACACACACTGTGACACTGACCATCCACTTTCACCTGCAATGCATAACCAAAAACAACAGAAATACTGTTCTCCTGGTCTCCACTCCCTCCATCAGTTTTTCCTATTGCAGTTACCTGAGCTGTGAGAGAAGTTGTGGAAAAAGGGAAATGGTTTATTCTCTTTGGCTTCTTCTGTTCTAGCCAGAAACACACTGGCAGTAATCTTTTCACCTATGGAGATAAAGACAGATAATTAAGATAAACTAGACCTGCTGTTGTGCTCCCTGCTGGGAGGTATTAAGAAGGAAGACATGCTGGCCTCTTTCAAAAGATTTGCGAGGTACAGATCAGCTTTACCCTTTGGAGATGGAACAGAGGGTTTTGATGTGTTTTGCTTTATTATTATTTAATAATACAACAAAATTATTTTAGGTTTTTGGGGTTTTTTGCTTCTTTGAGTTTTTTTAAGTTTTGTTCAGGGCTCGGCGATTGCACCCAGTGTTGAACGTAAAGCTTTATACTTGTGTGCTGAAAAAAAGGATCAGGGAAGAGCTACTTCAGTACCTATGGAAGGAACAAAACCCATATTATATTAAATGCATTAGGAAATGTTAGGTAGCTTAAAACTTCCTTCTGCTTTCCAAATATGTTTCTTGTGAAATGTGATAATGCAGGGTTTAAAAATATTTAACAATTTGCATTTATCTAAAAAAAGAGGGAAATCATGTCCGAAGAAAAATACAAACATGTTCAGAATGCCTACCGCCAGCAATGTCTTGGCATTTGCCAGTACTTAAAGGTTATGTCTGTCATGTTTAGATGTGGCATAAAGTCTTTCACCCTTTCCCAAATAATTGGACATCATACTGATAGGTAAAATTGAATGTGTTATGAACAACTCTCCTATAGACTTGCAGGGCTTATTGACAGAGAGTGCTTGGAGAGAAGGCCTAATTTTATGCATGAACATGTCATGCTGGAATAATTATGCAACTGCCTGCTTTCCTTGTGCAGTACATTGTGAAACCCCAGGATGGTTCCTGGGAATTCATACCTTCTTCTGGTTTTGCATAAATACAACTGCTGTAGCTAACAAGGGGAAATACATTAATAAGGTATTTAATCACGAATAAAGATCTGAATAATTTGTCTTGCTTTCAAAGTGTATGAAAGTGACATCAACCTACATGCCTTTTGTAAAGAGCAGCAAATGCAAAACTGGCTCTCATTGGGGAATCTGTGCTCATTGATTTTCTTCTCCTACTTTGTTGTCTGACTGATGTGTGCAAAAACTAAGATAGTGTTTCACCTCTGGTAAGCCTAACTTGTGTTTTTTTGGTTATTTTTTGGTTTTTGGTATTTGGCTCATGACAGATTTAATCAGTATGAAGTATCCCTTCTTAGTCTAAAATAAAAAATCCTTGCGGATCATTGCTGAAAATTATTGACAGCTTAGTATAACCTTGCTCTCACATGAACAAACTAAGTGAAAAATTATGATTTGGGGAGGAAATGTTGGAATAGGGAGGACATCTCTTGAGCTGAAAAAAGGTGGGTGCTGGGAGGGTGGTATTAGGAGGATGAATTAGTATCCTTGTGCTTTCTCTGTTGCTATTCTCTTTAGGCATCTGGTCACTGTCATATTTGTATCTATTTTGTTGTTTTCTTCTTAAACTGGTACACAATGTTCATGCCTATATTTCACATTTGGAAACACATATTTAAAACAGCAATAAAAAGTATCTTCGAAGAATTTATAATCTCTAAAAAATGACAGCACTATTGCTACTGTTTTCTTTCGAAATACAAATGTGACTGCCATATTGCTGCTTCTGTTTGTGTGGTGAGAAGTTAATTTTTTTGCGAGTTGCACAAATGATAGTCTCCCTCTTTTGATTTCTTTATCATTTGGGATTCTTAAGCCTGCAAAGCTCTTGAAGAAAGATGCCATGAGTGCACAGCTGTCTCATGACATTCAGTTTAGGACACAGCTAAAATGGTTTCTGCGTCATTTATAGTAGAGAGGAAGCCCTTGAGTTGCTGAGTGTGTGGGTCAAATGAGGTCTGCAACCCATTCTGTGCCTGTGGCTGCCCTGGCCACCCTGCTGTTGGCCGTCTCTGTCCCTCTCTGTGGAGGGGCAAGTCCCTATTGTTAATTGTTAGCTGTCATGTGTTATCAATTGCTTGCTGCAGAAATATGTACTACAGTGAACCCCTTGGGTCTTCACTTGGGAGGAACAAACGTGTTTCCTAATCAGGATTTATCAATGTTAAATTCCCTTCCTTCACCCTCTTCATAAGCAAATTTGTTAAATTGAGGATCATAGAGAGATTGCCTTTTCTCAATGAGCTTGCTGCTGCTTTTGACCAGGCTTTCTGCTGGTGCATTTACCCCTCTTCCCTAAGTGGCATGCTAGGCTGGCCACTTCGTTCTTCCCTGCTATTGAGGAGGCAGCATGTTCTTATGCTCCTTCTGTGCGATTGCTTTGCTGCATGTTCTGTATCCATGATAGTTCCAGCATTTTCCTGGAGTCCCTTCTCCCAGCCATGCCAAATCTAAGTCTGGCAGTGAACTGCACTGGAAGGACCTTCAGGTTGGAACACAAAGGTTTTCTTATGTCCCTGTGATATAGCATACATCAAAAACTGTCTAGTTCCTGTCTAGTGTCTTCATGCTGCAGGCAGAATGCTTAAAGCTCAGCTTTTCTTCTGCTGTCAGTCTGATTCAGCTGGCCTTCTTTCCTTCCCTTCTCTGGTACACTCCTTTGGGTCCTCTCCAGCGTGGCTGGCACCAGCAGCAGCACTGCCAGAACACAACTTCTACTGTACCCAGAGTGAAACAAAACCACGTCCCCTGTACAGCTGCAGCTCACCTTGTAAATGTTGATTACTGCTGGCAGACAAGCAGAGACAGCCGTGAATGCTCATGATGGGTACCTGCTTACAGTCATCTGCTGCTAAGCTGCCCAAGCAGCTCTGGGGTTGTAGGACTAGGATCCCCCTTATGTCTGTATGTCCTGGTTCTGATCACATTCAACTTGCCCTTAGCCTCAACTCCCTTGTTTTCAAAGTTTGCATTTTGTCATCCTGGGCTCCAGGGGTGGGAGAGGGTTGGAGCAGGTCTAATTCCTGCTGCATGGTGCCTTGGCTCCAATGAATTTCATCCCAGAGGGGAGGAGTTCCTTCAGGAGTCAACCTGGAGCTGCACTTCCCAACTATGGCCCAGTGTTCAAAACCATGTAATCTCCAGTCCAGTCAGACTCAAGGTGAGTTGATGATGACAGGAGTGAGCCTGTTCTTGCACAGTTTCCAACCAACAAGTGGCAGGTAAGTCTTTAAACTGAACCCCTAAAATAACAAGATTGTTTGTTTGAGGTAATCACTTGACCCTCCTTTCAAGTATCCTGCCATGTGAGGCATTCCTAGTAGTGCAAGCTAAACAGCATAATGCTTGTTCCTACCTTTTCCCATTAATTTTGAAGCACTGTCCACTTGTCAGGCGTTCATTTTTTCCATTTTCTTTTCCTATTTGCATTTACTCAGCAGCAGCCATATCAGATCAAATGGAGCATATCCATTTTTGGCATTAGTTAAAAAAATGCTGTTAGTTGATGACTATTAATCCTGCACAAAAGCTTGCATAAGAAGATAAGTTTTCTCAAAGCTGTTTGCTCAGGGGTAGAGGCTGTTCTAATGGTCTGTTTATTGAACAGTGATTTATCTGTTGCAATTATTTGCCCTTTAGGGCTGGTGATATTATATCAGTATGTTTGATCTCTGCCAGCACCTGGATCCCTCCTTGCAATTAGCAAAGTGATACACTGTGTCTGCCATTCTGCTGCATACCCCCTCCTCTTTTACCACTTCCAAATAAAAGGATGAGCATATCAAATCTTACCCTAAAAGCAGTAAAAAGAAATAATGTTACTAAGTACCTGCTTCTGGATTTAAAGGGAAGGACAGATTACTCAAAGAGAATGCAAGAACACTTTCCTTACATCAACAAATAATTCATGATGTGTATATGGGTATCCAGCAACTATATTATTGCAGTAGCCTGACAAATATTGTGAAGGGGGCAGCAAATGGGACATATCATTCTACTGTCTTGACAAAGATTATAACAGGAATGGGAAATGAGACAAATGTAACTCATCCCGGAGAAAGTCCCTGTGCTGTAATCTCATTTGTTCTTCAGCATGAATTATACAGCAGTGCAGAGGATGAGAAGGTGATTTTCGCCATTTGTATATTTTAATCACTTTTCTTTGCTACTAAACAAATAACTCACTGTGAAATACTAATAGATGGGTAATATTAGTTTTTGAGCTATGCACTAAATGAGGAGAAGGCAGCTGCAATACAAGAATTCTGCCAGTTGTATTGAAATTGAAAAAGTATCAAATTCATCTCAGGTTTGTATAAAACAAATTCCTGCAGATTTCTGAGGATCATCTGCCATGTCCCATAGTGGAGCTGGACCCACGCCCTTGCCTTCCTAGCTTTGATATTGCGTCTTTTGGAAATCATACTGTAGCTGTAACCCACAAAAAATGGGTGGCTGCTTGGTGGGAAGTTTTGAGATGGAAGCTATGGTGGAAAAAATTATGATTGCTAAGTCCCATTGGACCTAATTCTTCTGGCAAGAAGAGAAGGCAGCTTGACTGTTGTTTATGCCAACAATTGATTTGGCTGCTGTTTGGTGTGGAAAGGCAACATTTGAAGCTTCCCAAGGTGTTTAATCCAAGGTTGAAATGTTTAAATAAACCATTCTGTAGCAGAAGACAACTAGTAAGATCCCTTAGGTAGCAATGGTTTTCCAGAGGCTGACTACTGGATAAAGGTGACTTCCATGAAAATCTGTATTAGAGAGGAAGAACTAACTATTAATTTGTGTGTAAGTTATTTTCAGTGTAGCTTACTGTCTCTTTAAAACCCCTCCAATTATAAAAAAATCCCTAGGTTTCATATGCCTGTTGTTCAGTGCCAGACTGAAGAATGTGTTTTCTTCAGCATTGTGTTTGCTGCTTGTAACTTGAAGGCACTGTACGAGGGTGAAGGACTGACATGACCACCCATGAATTAGGTTGCTATGACAGCCAGTGAGAGCAGAGAAACAACCTGGGCCCTGAATTTATGTAAATGGAATTTCCATGTTCCAGGTGGCTGGAGGGCTTGATGTGACAACTAATCTTTCATGAAGGTAGATGAGAATATCAGGAGTTCCCTAGTGGGCAAGCAGTCATGGTATATGTGAGAATGCTGGAGATAAAGTTTTGATTTTGAATCTGAAGTGCGCTCTAATGACAGTGCAAGCAACGGAGTGGTTTGTATGCTTTATAAAGGAGTGTATGTTAGCAATGAGGAACAGTCTGAGCTGTTTCTGAATGTAGGAGGTCAGTGGGTTTAGAGACAGGAATTACCTTTGGAAGCCTTAGGAAATGAACTCTAGTTTTGTCTGTCTTGCAGGAATGGGGACAAACCAGCCAAATATGAGTTTTACCTGTAGTTCAAATCTGATTTTAACTTTTAGGACCAGATTTTCAAAATCTGTTGAACATAATTGCATGTTATGTGCCAATGCTTCTGCACAAATTCAGGCTTCATTGTAAATTCCTTCAAACTGTCCATCCAGTTTCTACTGCCTGGCTCATCCTCCTGGCTTCAGTGGAGTTGCTGTCAGGGTTAACTGCTGTAAACCAGTTAATCCTTGCCAGGTAGCAGTAGATTCTAACATGCTTGGTGGGAATTGAGGGACAAGAGAATTCTTTTGGATGACACTAAGTCATTGTTTTATTGGGAAGTCAGAGGTCTTTAAATGAACATGCTCAACTTCTGCTGGAGATCCCAAGTTACACTTTTATTTCATCAATTTTCCAAGAGACCTTCTGAGACTATACCAGCAAAGGAAAGATGAGGAGAAATTTTGTTCTCAAGTTGAAAGGTTTGGGGAGAAAATAGAATGTATTCAGACTGGTCATCTTCTCCTGTATTTTTTAATTGTATTTTGAATTAATGAAAAGGATTTGGGTTAGGAGGAATGTTTCACTACAAACAAATCTTCTGTCCAACTGTCCTTCCAGGGAAAGAGGTCATGGACAACATTCAGTGTCTGAAACACCACAGTGGTTAGCTTCACATAAGTGAATTAAGAGAGGTTATTTGTGATTCATAGCTGCTCTAGGTCAGACCAAAATTTATTAGTCTAGAATTTTAATTCCCTTGTCTCTAGGCTTCAGTGATCTCAGTTTCTCAGAGAACAGATTTGAAAGCAGCATGGCTCAAATAATGAAATATTAAATTTCCCTTATTTAAAGAAAAAAACCCAAACAGAACTAAACCCTCTTTCACTCACATGGCTGCCACAAGATGCATCTCTCTACTGTGCATAACAGCTGTACTTGATGGAGTTCAACAAGCCTGCACAGCCAGAAGTCACCTCCTGAGAGAGGAAACACCATTCCCTTCTAGCAAAAGGCACAGAATCTATTTCCAGGGCAGTCTGCCACTCAGCCATGCCTGAAAGCAGGTAACAGAACTGAAACAACCTCAAGATCTTCCTGATGTGGAAGGTCTGGGAAAGGCTTCCATCTCTGATCTAGCAATAAGGAATAGATCAGCATACAGAAGACCACAGTGTGATGAGCGGCCTGAAGCCATCTTGTGGAAGAAATTACCCCTGGCTGGACAGTGGGCAGTGGGAGTCATGCCAAAGAGCTGCCAAAGAGCCAATCTTTTTCAAGAGAAAGTATTCAGAGCTCTTGAAGCCTTTCTTTGATAGAAAAGTGACAATGTTACTTGTTTCCTGTCAAAGAGCAGAAATCAGGAGAAAAGCTTCGATGAGTTTGATCACTTCAAATTTCCTCTGAGTTCACAGCCGTTAGGTACTGGATGAGGATTCCTTTACTTTCTGTGTTGCCTAGTAAGTCAACTGATTCTTGGCTAGATTACTTATCTATAGGGACAGTTTATACTGTCCTATGGTGCTTAAGTTTTTGAAACCATGACCAGGATCTGGATCTCAGTGAATGGGGCAATCACTAAGAACAACCTGGGATAGAAGAAGCAGCTACTGTGTTAATCCTTTACAGTGGCAACATCCTTGTGTCTTAGCTCTGAAGCATTAGGGATTTGGGTACACTATTTGAGATAACCAGGGCTAATTTTTTGCTATCATAGCAGAATACCACTTTTTCCATTCAAAAAAATGCTGATGAAAGTATGTTGTGTTAGAATAATAAATCTGGCAATGGCCTGCCTGGTGTCCACATGCCCTCTGAAGACAATGGTGAAATGAGATGATAGAGTAGAAACCATATTTTGTATTTGTGTTTTTCCTTGTTTCAATTCCAAATCCTCTGATTTCACAGTCTGGCTGAAGTTTGGACTCCAAAGAACAAGAGCTCAGCATAGTGCTGTCATTGCATTCAGTTTTCTTATTCCTTCCAAAATGGATTCCCGGTGGGTCCTGATGAAGGATCCATAGGCTCTTCACATCTCTGCTAAGCAGCCTACCCAAATGCCAGCTGCTGCTCCTCCTCTGCCCCCAGGTCAAGGGCTAAAGCACAGTTAAGAGAGGTCTAACATCAAGAGAGGACCACAGTCCCAACAAGCCAGGTTTCTGCTCAGCAGCAGACAAGAGAGTGGTTTCTGCATTGCTATGTGCTGTTTTCACTCTCTAAAACCTTTGTGTTTGATATCAGGAGGATTTGGAGACTGCACAGATAGACCAGTCCTTTCTCCCTTCCTCACTATCTGCTCCGCCCTGCTTTTGGTCACTTCCATTCATCTGTCCATGGCTTGCCACCTGGATGAATTTCTTCATTGAATACATTCCCTTGTGTGAACAACATATGTGACAAATAAGTAATGTGACTCATCAAGAGACACGGGAATGTAATGTTCCAGCTACTGAAGGACATTTAGAATTCAGCAACTTGTCACCTTTGTGTCACTCCTAAAACACTGTAAAATGTAAACAGACAGATCTAAAAGGAGATGCAGGAGTACAAACTTGCACAGAACTCTCCTTGTTTTCTTTCTCAGCTTAAATAAGTAAACTGTAATGAAATCTACCGACACAGTTTTGGCAGTTTTGATTTACATTTTTTTCTGAGGCCCAGTGATTATTTCCTTGAGATCTTATGTGGGATTAAAAATATTTCTGTGTTTCAGCCCACATCTTTGAAAATGTCAAACACTTCATCCATGGTTTGTGCAAATACAGGTGTTTTTTCCCTCTTTTATTACAAAGACCTTCTGAAAAGAGTATTCACATGTGACATTAATATCTTGTGAAGGGTGCTGAAGTATACTTTTTGCATATATCACCTGTCCAGCCTAATTGGTGGGTCACTTTTCCAGCTACAGGTGGGAAAAGCCCTAGTTTTGAAAGGTAAAGCAGGATGCCAAGTGAGCTGTGCTAATCTTGCAAGCGTGACTTTTGCCTGCCTTATACACCATAGCTCCTCGTTATGTGCAACAAATATCTTGCAAAAATTCAGTTCATATTCTGCAAGTCTTGAAGGTAGCTAGCCTGAATTGCTTGCTGAGACACAGCCAGCATGCCAGCTAACTTGGCCAGAGTACTACTTCAAGGAGCAAATGGGGGCTAATGGACCCAGGCCCAATACAGAAATCTGATTTAATCTCACAAGGCACTAAAGAAGTGGGGAGAGGCTTCTTGTATCTGCATAGATTTCATCATTGTCTGACCCAAACCTTTGTTTCTCACTACAAAATTTACCATGAAGCTCACAGATACACAAATTACCCTGAAAAAATCAGAATAAATTTGTAATTTGTCTTCCCTTCCAAACCAGACACTCCAGTAAGGAAAACAACCAGTCTACTGTGACTCTTACATTTCTTTCTGGGGATTTCTCATGTTCCTCTAAAGAACTTGATTCCTGAAACAGAGTTTCTTCTTTGACATGGGCTGTAGAAATGGGCTTTGGGGTGTGCCAAGCTCAGCTGTGATACCCTGTGACAGACTTCCTAACTGTAACTGGGCAAGCTGAAGACAGACTGTCATTTCATCATTTTTGGACAGAGATCCCCCCTTTAACACTTAAGTATTATCCACATACTGGTATTCTGGCAAGCCTGCTTTCATGCTAATCTGTTAGGATGGTCCTGTTCCCACTCATAATGTGGCACAGCATGTGAGCTTCAAGCAGGCAAGGATGCCAGTCTCAGTTGGATTGTGAATAGCCTGCAGAAGAGGCTCCTGCTGGTGGAAGAAGTGCCAAATTAGGCCACATGCTTTCTCATTGGGATGCATTGTGCCCAAAGCTGCTTTGGTATCAGTTAAGGAGGAAGCAACATCTTTTTTAGAAAAGAACCTGCTAACCCTTTCACTTTGTGTCCTCTGCCTCTCCTGTTAAATTTTTATCAATTATTTCTGGGATTTGCCTGTATAAAAAAATGTATTCTTTACTCACAGCTAAGGAAAAGGTCAGACCTGGCTGTTCAGATTATGAACCCCAACTGTGTTTGTTGTTGAATTTGGAGTTGTCTCTTTCTGTTAAACCATTTACTGTCAAGACAACTGCACAGGGTGCTGCACAGACAGTAGTTCCAAAGGAGTTTTTGCCCCCAGTGAGATTTCCATCTAACTGTTCAGCACCTCCTTGCAGAAATTCAGGTTTCTTGTGTTCCTGAACATCTTGGCTCCCCCCAGAGTGCTGTTGAGTAGGTAAGACATGCTCTACAACATATATCTCTCTGACCAGCACTTTCAGGAATTGCCAGGATTCACAAGTGAAACATTATTTGGGACAGAAGAGCTTCTGGAACTACCATTTTGTAATCAGGATGATTTCTACAGCTTCTGGCAGGCAGATGCATAAGTAAGAATATCTTACCTATCAAACTAAATGCTGCCTGCCAGCCTCAATGTAACATCTCACCATAGTCTTGCATTGGTGTTGAATTGTAACATTTTCCTACAAATTCATGCTTCCTTCTACCTTTCCATCTATGATGCTGTTTGTCCTTTGTATCAACACCAGCCTTTTTTGAAAGTAATATGAATGGGGAATAATATACCGCCAGCTAAAACGGCTGCCTTTCCATACTCGCTCACCACAGGAACTCTTTAATCAGCAATGTCAGCCAGGGACAGAAATCTCATAGTTGAGAGATAACAGTTATTTGCTGGCAACTTCTTGTATGATAAGCCAAACAGCTGGATGATTACACACTTTCTCAAATAACACAAGAAAATGCCATACCATATTTCCAAAAATACATGTTGCAGCATCTGGAAGCCACATAAGAATATTTTCAAGATATTTTCTCCTGTTTACTTTTTTGGTGCTCTGAAATCTGAAGGTAATTTTTACATTCTTAAGCTATCCACCAGCTTTTCTGCAATGAAAGGCTTCATAAAGAGTACAAAGTCAACTGTACAGACAAATTATAATTGATTAATAGCAGAGGATTTCTGCCATAACTAGGCTACTTAAGGTCACAGTTAAACAATTTTTCATAGCTGCTTCATCCACTGAGTTGCACTTGCATGGTTGCACTGCTAGTTGAAAAGGAAATGAGTGGGTACATGCTGGTTGAGTTAATTATTAAAATACCTACAACAGAGCAACACTTTTTCTGTGAAAACCCTGCTAATGAAGAGAGACAATGCCTTTGCAACAGTGACATTAGTTTAAAGTAAACAGGTGAAAAAATAACATTTCTAAACACTGACAGAGTGTTTTTAAGGTTTAGAGGAGAGATTTGTGAAATAATAAGGTTAATCTGAGTCCCTCCTAGTACTGTTCATACAATGACATTTGCGTGGTGCACCTTATAGTTATGTCATGGTATTTGGGCTGGTTTAAATGTGAACCTGTGTTTCCAGCTACTCTTGCGGTTCAAGCCAGCCCAATGCATGTTCTCAGACTTCTTTCAGTGTGAAACAACAGTTTTGTGACTGTTGTAATGTGAAGGAGGATCTGACACGCTGTACCTACCCCCACGTCATATTGTCACTGGCTGTGGGTCACTGGCAGCTGTAGGGCATGTTCTTGCATGCAGGAGATCAACTGCCTTTTCTCCATTACAGCTGCACAGGATGGATACAGCAATCTGGAGAACAAAGAGACCTGAAGGGTCCCACAATGAGGAAGGAAACCACAGGACTGCTCTGTCAGCCACTAAAGACAGGTGAGAAGAGTGATGATTAGGATTTAGAAGAAGATCATGTTTCATGTGTGGGACCTGAAGGATCTGTCGTTAAATTCTGCAGTGGTCTGAGATATTCTTGAGATTTTTATCCCAGTCACAGTATTTTGTGGTATTTGTGCCACCTCCACTGGGTGGGTCTTTTGTGCCAAAATCTTGCATGGGAAACTTTTAAATTATTTTGGGGAAAAAATGATCAGAGCTGTTCTGGCTTTGTATTTAAATTTAAGGTCGCTTTCAAACAAGAGTAATTAACTCAAAATGTCCTTTTGTTCTTAACCTGGCATAATGAATAAGGTCAGGGTTTGTGGTTTCTTTGTTGGGCCTCTCTGTCAGGGACAATGAGTGCAAGCTGACATTTTTTAGCATTGGGTTACATTTAAGTGAGGAGAAAGCCATCCAGATTATACTTCTTTTGCACCTCCCTCCTGTCATATATTTATTTTTCACTTGCAATAGCAAGAGCAGGTGCTTTTGTGCTTGCACTAGGAGTAAAAAGGAAACAGAGCTACCAACTTGCTGAATTTCATGGTCTGGTTTGCAGAGGTGAGAAGAGAACTAAACAACATTAATGGAACTTGCATGTTCTCATCTCCATCTTACTTTTGTCCTGAAATTGAAGGAAGTCGTTCCTTTTCCTTTCCTTAATATTTATTGAGTCTTTTTCTTCTTTCTCCATGCCTTCACTTCCCTCTTCTTTCCTTTCTCATGCTAGATATTGTGTAACAAACCAAGAAGGACCATGTGTTATCTCTGATATCAGTTTATAGCGCAATTGACCATGCTAATTCTTCCTATAAAAGCTGAAATTGGGCACTTCTCCAAAACAGCACATAATGCAAACATAACCTGACAACTTTTTCAATAGCTCCTACTAGACTCTGACTTTCTCCCTTTCTCTCTCTAGAGAATGATCTTTAGTGATCTTCATACACAGTCTTCAGATTTTAGTTTACAGGTAGTGTAAAATGAAAATAAGTCTAGAGATTGCCTGTAGAGATTTAAAAGAAAATTGTTTATAAGTCTTTTTGAAAGAGTAAATCTGCATTTATTCATACTGGGTGAAATAGACAGCTGGCACTTTCTGATTCCAAGACCAACAGATCCTGTGGATTTTTCTGGCTGAAAAGAAGATAATACTCCAGAAGTGGAAACCTACATAGCTCCCAACAATGAAACTTGGATCAGAGAAGTAAAAAGATTTTAAGCGTACTGTGTGTTTGGCTGGCAGATTCTGAGTTCATTTAACCAACTGACATCAGGTTAGTGAGCATGTAAACAGACTTATTTCAGATTGGTTATCTGAGATCAAAATTTGACTTACTGATATCTGATTAGACAAGAATTTTTCCTCCTTTCCATATACATCTTGTTGTCTTATGTTATTTTATATGCTGGATGTTCATCTTCTCAATAGTAATTTTCAGAGGTTTTTACTTCTGAAGGATACTTGTCCTTAGCAATAGATTTTTAAGCACTATATGAATAAGAAATTCTGTAAGAAAAATATGTGCTTTCCCAAAAATGACTTTCCTTAAAAAACTCCAACCCTACAGTAATAGAAACCTTCGACTATAAAGTGACTTGTTCTTTAATAAGACTCAGAATGTGACTGAAATCTACATAATTTCTCAGTTTCTCATCCTCTCTCTCTCCATCTGTTAGTCTCTTGTCTCCTGAAGGACAATATCTTTGCCTTATATGAAGACTGCTCAAACATCTATAACTTAGTTGGGAATTGCTAGGTGCTATGTAATATCAATTAAAATTATTATCATGCAGTGTATGGCTTGATTAATGTTAATGATTTTCAGAGCGAATTCCTACATAAGAGCTTTCAAATTGATTCTCACCAATTTCACAGAAAATTCAATAGGTGAAACATTGCAACTCAAGCTGACATATGGGGGACTCGTGAGTTTGGAAAAGAGGCAGAACGTAGTCTGGAAATATTATTATACTGTTTCTATGCCAATCAATATACTACTCCTCTGAATTAACCTGGTGTAAATGATATATTTTCTGAGGCCCACTCATGGGCAGAATTGGTCCGACATTCATGGAAGCATTAAGCTGACATATGGTTTATATTGGGAGAGCAGTGCTTATCTTTGCCAGAGAAAGCACCCAGTAGGCACAAGAAGACTTGTACTTTGCTTGGTGTGTTGTTTGGTGTCTTTACTGGACAGCCTCCAGAACAGCTGGTGTGGCAGAAAGGGTCATATCATTCAAAAGTGTCCCATTTTTCTTGAGTGATACACGAATTCAAGTACAGGCATGTCTTATCTTCAGGTGGTGCCACAGCTCCTGCAACTATGCATCAAAATATGTGGCAGTAGCACATTAGGCTTTTTAAACAGGTTATTTGAAGTACCTGAATGTCATGGTGACAGTATCACTACTTCCATGAAAATGGTGAAGCCAGTGAAGAGCTAGAATGTAGGTACACAGTTTGTGGTAATTGGGAATGGGGCTGCAGCTGAGCCTCATCCCTAATGGGTTACAGCTGTGAAAAGCAGGTGAGCAGCATTGACAGCAATGAGCCAGAGTGCCCAGGTGCACTGACCAATCACCACAGGGAACAGAGGGCACGGGTGCAATGCATGAACATGAGGGGTATAAAAGGGTGGGCTAAGGACCAGGAGGGGCAGATGCTTGCTGCCTTCTGGAGTGGCATGGTGTTACTCTGGATGGGTTGAAGTTTTCTGAAATTGTATGATGGCGCTCTGTGTTATCGTGGTCGTCTCAATTGTGGTCTATGCTGTGAAATATGAAAGCAAGATACTGGCTCTTTTTCTTTCCTGTCTCTGTAGCTTGGTGCTAAATGGCTTGCGTGATTTACTGTGCTATGGCCAGCGGCCTGCAGTTTGCCCAAAGAAGTGCAAGCTAATCAGAGTGGTGAAGTTATTCTACTATAACGGTTGTGATATACTGCAGAGCAATCAGAAGACAAATAACTCTGCACATATTGATAAATTTGTGTAAGAAGCAGGTGTACATCAGGAATGGTGCATGTTCTTATTTGCCATGGATTCTAGATATGCACCTTCAGTTGCTGAACTATATATTGTAAATAGTGGTCTGACCCAGCTGGGGATGCTGACAATTCTCTACAAGAATTACCATCTTGGGCTCTGGCATGTTCCTTTTCTTCCCACTCATGTTTTCTGTGCTTCTGGTGTGACAGAATATGTCCCTTACTGCTTCCAAGCCTCCAGTGAAAAGCTACTGCCTCTGCCTGTTTGCACTGCCTTCCCCCAGATGTGCCAGAAGAGTAGCACACTTGCATGTGTGCTCTCTGACTAGTTCCAGACTAAACCAGCTCAGCTGACAGGAGCAGTGTGAGCACTATGGCATGTTCCATGCAGATCAGGGAGCAGAGAACCACACTGTCCCTGTGGCTGTCAGTGCCTCTCCAGCAAGGCTGTGGGCTGACAGCCATCTGGGGCATTAAACTCTTCCTTTCTGCAAAGAATGGAGATAAGTTTGCTGGACCATGTTGGAGTGTTGCAATGATCTACAGCAGCCTCCTGTTTTGGCCATTGGGCTGCTTTGCTACACAATGAGGATGGGAAGAGTGTTAGGGTTGCTGCCGAATGGTCCATTAGGTGTCACTTGCCCAAGATCCCTGGGCAAAGCCAGAGGAAAAAACTGAGAAGCATTCTCACCTCTTCTTCTTTACCCTCTGCCCAACTCTTTGTGGCTCTGTCTTCTACTATACATCATGGTTGCTCATGGATCTGCTGGCTCTTTCCACCTTAAACAGTTAGATTGGAGCATGTAGGGAGCCCTGATCATGGGCAAGAAATGATGACCTCCTGAGGCAGGCTCTGCGCACCTTGCTGCCTCATTACACTAAGTCAGATTCCCCTCTATCCAAGCACTTCACTGCACAGGATTTGCCCTGCAGCCCAGTCTGTGCTGGAAGAACTGCATTTTCAATGTGACAGCTGTATTGTGTTGCCATTGCTTCTGTGTCAACCTGTGTCAGACAGGAAAGATCACTGGCTTCTTTCAATAGCCTTTTGTGGCTCTTCCACCTCTTTTTGTTGTGAAAAAAAATCCCCAAATCCATTTCACTTCATCTGCCTGCAAGAAAGCATCTTGCTTTAACCCTCTCCTAGCTTTTTATTAATGTACAGTCTCAGTTCTGAGTGGCTCCTCTTCATGGAAGTGGCAGCTGTGTGCCTCCTTGTGGGCCTGTGGCTGCCCTGGTCTGTGCCTTTCTATGAAATGCTTTCAGAATCCCACTTTCCTGGCACTTATGGCTCAATTTGTGCAGAGTGGAATTACACCAAGGCCTGTGAGTGAGAGATGCAACAGCAGAAGGCAAAGCTGGGAGTAGTGGGAGCAGGTGTCTGGCACCTCATAGAGTTGGAGCTAGTTCCCTGACATTTAGAAGGGATAATGGCTGTGCTGTTCTATGCCAAGAATTGGGAGCATGGGATTTATCCAGCCTATGCCCACCTACTTTCTGCACGTGGACATTTGTTCCCCCACCCACCTAATTAGGAAAATAGAGTGTAGAAAATTAAGGGGTGTGTTTGTTATTTTGTTGTGGCTGTTTGAAAGCAAAGTTTGCTTTGCAACCTCATATTACTGTCCATGGAAGGACAGTATTGTCTCCAAACCTGGCATTAGTGTTGGCTTTCCTCAGGAAGTCTAATGGGAGAAAAAGCTATGCCACAGACTGTCATTGTGGCAGGAAAAAGGATCAGAGTCACTACAATGAGCATCCATACTGATAGTGAATGCCTGGGAGAGAATTGCTATTGGAGAAATAAGCCTGGGGTAAACATGGAAAATTGGCACTTTGCAGAGTATTTCAATACACAAAAAAGCCAGGGATTTTTTAATACTCTGCCACAGTCCAGTTAACATTTAAAATTCAACTTCCTTGAAAAAAGGAACTTTATATTCCTTTAGCCATTTCCCTTTATCCAGTAGTTACTTTGTTTGCTTCTGTTATGGCCCCAGATAATTTGCTGTCTAATGGTAAGGGAATCAGAATATTTAGAATGTCCAGGGAAAACCCATTTACATAATTTACCCTGCTAGCCATTATCCTGTTTCCTTCACCCTTAGGTAACTTATTAGGCTGCACAAGCAAGTAGTAAATAGTGGGTTTGTTTCACCCAGGACTTCTTCAGCAGTCAGGATCACAGGATTGCTGAAAAAGAGGGCTGGAAGGGATGCTGAGAAAGCCATCTCTTGCTCTAGGGCAGGATTTGCTATAGCTACCTTATTACTGGCAAAAGACAGTGTAATTTACTGTGCAACAGAACAGGCTGAGAGAGTGGTACATGGTGGAAACCTTTGGTACATGACAGATTACACACCAATTGATTTTCAGCCCAAGGATTTCCCCCCTTTCTTCAGTGCCCCCTCCCATAGAAATGGGCCTTGGCTAACAGATAATGGGTTACGTAGAAGTGGGATATCTTTGCAGTCTCTCCAAGGGAATGTGTATGCTTGTGGGCTCAGAGAGATCACAGCTTTCTAACCTAATGTACAAAACACTCAATATGAACCTGGGTTTTAATCTTTGCCCCCTTATTAATTAATTTTTCAGGAATGACTGCCCAAATCTGAGGTAGGTTTGCCAACGATTTCTAAGGGACTCTTACACTGGTGACAGTGTCTTCTATCACCTTGCTGAATCTAATCTTCCATTTCTTTTGCTTTTCTCAAAAAATCCTTGAAAAGACAATATCCTATTTTGGCTCAGATGGGGCACTAATTCAACCCAAAAGAAGGATGACGGATTTAAAAACAAAAACTTTGGTTCAATCCAAATAAAATATATTTTTTTTTTTTGTTTTTTTTTTTCTGGTTCAGCTGCTGAGCTGAAAAATCACCTTTTGCAAGCCCTTGATAACCACTGGTTGTCCCACTAAATTTGTGTCAGGTGGTTGCTCCTATTTCTCTTCCTACTCATAGTCATAGAGCTGATCTTGTCACAGCAAAAGTGTCTCTTTTCTGCTTGCAATCCTGCAGAGCTGTTTTGGCCTACTCATATCGGCAAGGCAGAGAAGAGGTAACTGTACTCATCTCTGCTCATAATCTAGAGGCTTGTGATGGAGCATGCATTGTAGCCTCTCAGCTTACTCAGCTTTAGGCTATGTTTATAAGCTTGAATTTTTTTCTGGCTGAGAGCAGAGTTATGTCAAGCACTGATAGTTTGGCTGGCAGCATCTCTTCCTCAGGAGCAGCCCTCCAACCCTGAGCATGTGAGGTACAAGCCATCAGCATGGGGGTGAAAGATTGCTCCTTGAAATAGGTAAGAGCACAAAATTGTATCAACATGTAGGACACAAAAATGTAAAAATTTACAGCTTGTAATATCACAAACCTCACAGAGGTACCTATATTCTTTCAGCGGTATTCACTCAGAAATAAGCATCCCGGAGAGTAACTCACAAAAGCCAGCAAGCTGGAGATAGACGTATTTAAATTTGTATACCTTTCTAGAACTGAGGTAACATTCAGCACTGTCAGATGAGACATCTGCCCAGTTAGGCTTTTTGAGTCTGTCAGCTGTATTTTTTTCCAGCAACTTCGTAAGAGGAAGCCTTTGGTGAAAGAATGAGGACTTATGTCTGCTATGTCTCAAGGAACTTCCCTGTTCCTTTGATTGCATTCCTCACTGCTCATGACAGTTCTGTAGTATGAGCAGAAGTATTTTCCTGGAATTAGCCCAATGGTTAAATCTGTTCCACCAGAGAGCTAAGAACCTAATGCCTCTCAGACAAGGACTGGAGCTGAATCCAGAGTCTCCACAACTTGTGTCAGTGCTTTGAACACTGAGAAAAGAATTGAGTTTTCTTCCATATAAAAGGAAGGCAACTTAAAGCTACATTTTCTGTGAAGCTGGCCCTGCAGTAATGCACACAAGTACTCTGAGGTGCTGGTGTGAGTGCTGTAAAATAGAGTATCAAGAACCTGAGGGTAGTAATAGGAATTTCAGGTTCATAATTAGTGCATTCAGTGAGTTTGGGGGCCTAAGCCTGGGGAATTTTCTTTTACAGCCTACAGGAATGCACAGTTCCTGCTGGCTCTCAGCTATGGAAGCAGAGCTTTGTATTTATGCTGAAGAGAGCTTTCTTGGAGATAAAAGTTACATTAAGATTAGCCTGGGTACCAAGCCTGCTTGTGGCTTGCCATAGTTTGAACTGAAGGATTTTGCAGTAGAAGGCTTTTTGTAGTATTCATCCTCCACCCATTTCTGAAATGAAATCCAGTCTGCATGAAACTAGTTGGCAGTGATTTCACACTTAGCAATAATCAGACCATATTGGGACAAAATATTCAAAATATGTAGCAATGTGGGACTTGGGAAAACATCAGTACTAAAATCATGGTTTCCAGGAAGCCAGTGGATGTGCTGGAGCTGAATTACGTGATTTTTAATGAATGAGACTCTGGCTGCACTTTTTGTTTGGCATTGGCCTGTCAAAGAGTATGATTTTTCTTAACATCTTTTTGAAGGGATTCAATTGAATTTCTAGCTATTGGGTTAAAAGGGTCATTAATAAATCAGACTATAAAAGCCTGACTGAACATAACCAACTCCTACTGAAAATCTGCTGAATAAAGTAGATGTGCTCAGGTAATTGGCAAACCTGTTGATTTTCTTTTCAGTGTTGTTGCTACCTCAAGTATGATTCTAGTCAAGGAGAAAATAAGGTTCTTTTAATTAAAACAATTTGTGCAATGTCATTTCACTTAAAATCGACCATGGCTTTTAAAAGAAGATTGAAAACTGTCTGATCTTGATTTGGGTCCTACAACAGGAGGAGAGAAGCAGATTATCAAAGGGAGTTTTACAGGGCATCCGTTAAGGAGCTAAAATATAGGTGTTAACCTTGGTAGTGGAAGTTAATGAGCAGCCTGATGCTCCAGAGAGGTTCCTTTTCTGCAGCTGTAATTGCATGAGTGCTCAGAGCTGTTTCTTTCTGTGAATCTGGGGTGTGTGTCTGTGTTTCCCTTAGGTCTCCTGGAAATAGCAGTTGTAATCAGCTGCACCCAATTCCAGCTGATCAGGTCCTTACTTATGTGTGCTGAGACATTTTCTACAGCCATTCCCTAGGTAACAGTACAAACCAGGAGCTCCTGCCTAGAGTGTTTCGTCTTCATGTAAATCCAACACTCTTCCCTAAGTTCATAATAGAATGTAGTTTTGAACATGTTTGCAGATAGCTTTCTGCAAAAAACAGTAATACAGCATATAGTATTCTCATCTCCAACACATACCCATGAATCTGTCCCAATGTGGCTACCCTGTAGTCACATTGACCATGACCATGCTAGCAGCTGTATTCTAGGAAAGAAAAGAAAAATGCAACAAAATACATCAGTTAAAAATGTAGGCCATAATGAGATGAGAAATTAGGATGCAGTGATCAGCATTTCTGTCTTACTTCGTGGAACACAGCCAGCTTGAATTCAATGGTACCTCAATCGATGAAAGAATGTGAATCCTGAATATTAAATCAATGGGAACCGTGAATATATTTGTTGTGTTCTCAGCCAATAGGGGAAGCAGGTAGGAACATGAAAACAGAATTGCTCATAGCATCTAAAGTGAGTATACTTCGAACACCACTTAGCATCTAGTATAGACAAAGACAGGCATGTTTAAAATGGTCTTATCTGCTTGTGGCTAACCACAGTTAACTGTGGGTTTTCCCAGTGCACACCCATTTACAGCTTTGCTGGGTCTGGAAGGTGCCTTTGTAAAGGGACTGCAGCTTGAGAAAGGAAAACCTGTCAGGAAGATAATGATCAGTACCCATTGATATATCTAAATAATACTCAGCGCCTGCATCAGAAGGGAGAGTATGCTTTGTTGCTCTCCCATTCTTGTGGAATGGATTTGAGAAGGCAAATGACATCATGGGAAGAGGAACTTTGTGCGATGAGAGTGACATGAGAAAAACGAAAGCAGTTACAGTGGAAGATTATGGAAGAATGGAGCCACCCAGGCAAAAGAAAGTCAGGAAGCTGGCACACTGCAGGCACCTGAAATGCCTTACACAGAGAAAATAGAAACAAATCAAATGCTCCCTTCTGCTGCCCCTTGTAATTTTCCAGAAATCTTCTGTAATTTTCCCTGGAGTCCCAAGCTGACAGCTGGCAGATGCTGAATGAGAGAGGGTCCCCAGAATGAATGATGGCAAGGTCACAGCTGGAATGCCTATGAAGAGACTGATGTAGTGAATCATAAGCACCTTTTGCTGCCACATAGTGGCAGAGAGAAAAGCTGCCATAGGGCAGTTCCTCCTTTGTAGTCCCAGTCCAAGGGTGATGTCTTTATATTTTTATTAGCCTTGTTCTCTGTTAGGTGTGCTAACTCTAGGAAGGTAAAGTCACGGAGAAATGGGAAGACCTCAAGCAATACAGTTCCTGCAGGCTTTATTTAGTGTGCAAGTTACTCCTTATAAAACACATAGCAGTCTCCTCTGTCACAGGTTTATCAACAAGTGTTGCTAAGAAGGTGCTTAAAAGCTTGTATTTCAGAGACTGTGTATGAATAGTGCCTCTCACTGCTGTGGTTGCTATAGTAAACCCTTGTTCTTAATTGAATACTACAGTAAATAATACTTTAAAACTGGAGAGGAAAATAAAAAGCAAGAATTCCATTAGGAGTTCCCTGAGCTACTTGAAATTACTGCTCCTTTTTCATGTACTACAAGTACGGAATTCTTTGTGTAGTGGGTTATAGAATAGCAGCACCTGTATAACTATGATGCTTTCTCTGCACAATTTCTTGTTCCTCAAAACTTTACAGGATATTATGTGGTTCAGAGCACTTATGCCAAAAAGGAAACGAGCAATTAGTAGGATTAAAATTAGCCATTGTTTTCTTAAAATTATATATGTTTTACACTAAATTTTGGAGGAAAAGAGCATGCAAAAGGTTTAAATAATCCTTGAAATGATCTGTGCTGTAACTGTTGCCAGAAGAGTTACCGTGGAGATAAATTCTCTTAAGTTTTCCCTTGGTGTTAAACTGTAATAATCCATAAGCATTGAAATTCGAGAGCTCATGCTGATGGCAGCTTTAGAGCCACCACAGATAATGCTGTCCAGGAGACAAAGTAGAGAGAATCTGTCAGGGTGTGTGTGTGGAGGGTAATAGGATGGAAGCTGGTGAGCAGCTGAGAACTGTGGGACTTCCTTGTGTACCTGAGGGTGAAGAGGAGCACGAAGAACCTTGAAAGTCAGATGAACTCTTTGAAGGTTAAGAGAAACATCCTGTATGTCACAATAAATAGCTGAGGCAGAAGACTTACAGGGCCCTGAGGGGAAACAGAAGTAGCAGTGAGGTTAATAGGAGACTATGCTATTACAGGGTAGTAAAGCAGTGAAAGAAATACATAAAGTACTTCAGAGTTACTGGCATGAGGGAAACAATAGATTTGTACTTAAAACACTGGAGTTCAAATAAGCTGATTTGGGCCTATTTTATGCTTTGATTAGACTCTGTATATGTCCTTGGTCCTCTGCTGCATATTCCTACTTAATATATTTGGACTAGTGCTTTCCTCTCTTACAAGGCTTTTCTGAGAGGCAAATATATAATTTGTGAGTTGTTCAGATGATGTGACAACATGAGTCGTAGATATAAGACATCTTTTGTAGGCTGCTGCTTGTTCGAGGAGTGGAAGACAAGTTTATTCCTCACCAGCTAATGTGCTTCTTATGGATCTGCATCCTCATTAACAGACAACAGCTGTTCCTTCTTGTAATTAGCTCACAGTTCAATAGGTAGCTCCAGTCTCTTTTACACCTGGACTACAATCAACATGGAAATCACAGAAGCACATGTCTCTCCCCTCCCCACTTTAAAGCAGTCTGAGTTATACACATTGTTAAACACCTAATAGACAACAACTGTGTGTTAGAGCTGTCCAGCACATGTGTGAAATAATGTTCTTTTTTTTTCCCTTTCTTGATGAGCTTCAGTTCCAAATGTGCTAAGGCTTCTCTGGCTTCTGTATTAGCCTCAACCCACTGGTCATGGATTAGGCCATAAAGAACTGTTTCCAGCCACCTGCACAATGGAAAGGGGAAGTGCAGTGAGGGGTGCTGAGGGGGGGAGTGTGCACCAGCTGGCCCTGCTCCTGAGGCATTATAACTGGATTCTTTGGGGTAGAAGGGTGTGAGGTCTCAGGTCATTTCCTGCCAGGTTTGCTCTGAATGGGAGAGGGCTATGTAATTGCGCTGTCTCCCTGTACCATTAGTGTCAAGACTCATTAGGAACCCAATCTACTCAGTGGCAGTAGGGATACAAAAGAAAGAACTAGCCAAAGTCTGCAGACTGCAGAGAGGGAGCTGGTGGAGGAAGCAATTGTAAAATTCCCGTCTGGGTAATTAGAGTCAGCAGGGAATCAGATTGGCTACGGCAGGGCTTTCATTTTTCCCCTTGCTATTTTAACGGGATTGGCAGGTGCTGTTTTATTCCAAGGGTGAGGTGATGTGCCTGTGTCATAATTCACAATGAGAAATGATCATCAATTTGCTGCCATATTCCTGGGGTGAGCTGAGCAGGCAAACTGTGATTACTATTGTTATTAGTACCTTGTTAGCATGGAGCAGGAAGATTGTTGTGGGCAGTTGTCTCTGGAAGGGGCAGGATCTGTGCACACAAAGCATGTTCCTGGTAGCTTAGCTACATGTGGAAAGTTTGGCACTGCTGGCTATTTCATTCCCTTTATATTGGAATCTATATTTATATTGGAACAAGATGGAAAATTGGAAAAGATGGAAAATTACTTCCATGCTTAAAAATGGCAGCATATTGGCATGCTTTGTCATCAGGACAGTTTAATGGACACAATAAAGCAAACGGACTCTCTTTCTTTGAGTGCGCTACGTCCTATTTATTTGTTTGCTTAGTGAGAGCTGGAAAGAGACATTAAAAAGCTATTCTGTCTGCACACAGTGAAGTTTAAGGCCTGCATCAAGGTGTTGAGATTCCAGCTGGCTTCTTCAGATTCTGACTCGGCTCAGTGGGTTTCTGCTAGTTGCCACAATAGTTGAAGTACAGCAGTAAGGAACGTGCTGAGAAGTATGACTTCTGGGAAGAAATATTTTCTTAACACTTGTTTTATAAAAGTTTCTACAGAGAGGTTTACCTAAAAAAGGCTGCATTTACCAATCATAATAGAATTCTCTGAGCAGTTTTGCTTAGCTGAATTCCACATCTGAGAGTCAAACTTTCTTCTTCCTAGCTCTATCCTATCTACAGCAATAGTCAAATGAAAGTAAAACTTTGCAGACAAGTTTGTTGATAATGTCAGTATAAAATGCATTTCTCTTCCCTTCTCTGCAACTATGTAGTCAAGGTGCTAAATTCTTAGATTTTTATTAAAGGATGCAAGACTTATTCTCTACTCTTGGCAAAAAAAAAAATCACATTTCTGGTAAAGCATACACAATTGGATCCACAAGGAGGAAATAGATACAATATAAAGTTATACTGGTTTTTAGGCACTCTTTGGTAAATTGTTGAATGGGAAATGATATTTTTGTCCAGAAATAGAGGCCAATACTGTAAAAAAGGTTTTGCTCTCCATTAAGTAAAGCTGAGGCCTTTCAAAATTTGGACCCCGGTTGGAGGTGTCCCTATCCCTCTTGTGTTCTTGTTTTCCTCTGTTCTGAGTCTTTATTATGCTGGCCAGGCTGTTCTGAGGTGCTTCCTTGGGCTCTGGCCACGTTTTCCCAAGCCTAAGGTGGAACTATGTCTTACTGGAGGCCTAATGAAGCCAGTATGTACCCATGAAATTTTTCAGCTTCAGTAATTCAGTATTTTCCCACTAAAGGAGAAATTTCATTTAAAATCATGGTGGAAGAGAAAAGATCCCTGCCAGCTCTACCCTTCAGACTGCAGCTACGTTTTAGGAGCCTATTTCAAATGCAAACAATGGAAGATGTGTGTTTCCCTCTGTGCCTTTCTTCAGCATGTTTGGTCATTTGTTAAATAAGAAACTAATACATGAAAACCATTCCTTCCCCTCATCTCCAGGTTCCTGGATGGAATTAATCAAACTCAGAGCTATGAGATGCTTAGACCTTCCAAGTACTACAGATTAAATGATTGCAATAGATGCTTTACTAGCTCCTGATTTTATAGCTAAGTGTCTCTCAAGTCAGAAGCTGACTATCCATACAGATACATGTGTTTTTGCAGATTATTTCTCAGGATTTGCATTTGGACTGTGCAAAGTAACCTGGAATTTGACTGAGCCTGTTCTCCCATGGATAAAAAATGCATGCTTGCTTCTCCCTTATACTCCTCTCTCACATAATTGACAACTACTTGTCAAAACTAGGCTCATGCTCTTCCCTCTTTCCCCTCACCCATCCTTGGCGAGTCCCCTGTCTAGATGGTTTTAAATCTGATTTGGGATTTGAGTGTTATTTGGATTAACTCATTAGCAGGTCTCCATTCTGGCAAGCCTGCTAATCTGTGGCAGTGGTGCATAGCACTGTGACAATATTACACTGAAAATGAGAAATCTAATGAGATTTGCATTTTATGCATTCAGACTGGGCTCGTGTGTTTTGAATGGTCTGCAGACATTTGGTGTGAATCACAGTAGGCCCAGAAGGAGACAAAGTGACTGGACTGAAACAGAGAACCTAAACAGAAACACAGAAAGAAGATTGCAAAGATGCACAGAGCAATCAGTACCTTTATTGTGGAGAATTGAAACATCTCTGCCCCCATGGGCTGACTTTGACAGGCATTTGCGCTTATGCCCAACAGATGAGTTTCTTTTCCCAGGAATGGAGGAGGGCTGGTCTTTGTCAAGGGGATCACCTTTGCAAGTTAGTCCTGCCCTTACCAGTGGTGATGGAGTGAGGTTTTGGTGGTTGCTTCCATGGGGAAGAAGGCTGCTGACTCCCAGGCTGTTTTTACACTGGGATACAGTGCAAGATATACTTGTTAATGTTTTTGACTACTGGACTGCTGCATTCTAAAATTACACCTGCAAAATTAGCTGCATGGACAAATTCCAGTCACACTTTTCCTTCTCAAAGGCATTTTTACTTCAAGTTTAAGAGACAAAAGGATGAGCCAGCATCTGCAGCCTCCTTTGGCTGCAGGGATAGGGAGAGCTCTGCCTGGTTTCTTGAGTACAGCCAATAGAATAAGGCAGTCCCCAGTGCTGGGTGCATGGGTTTCTCCTGCTCTACCACCCAACTAAAGCTTTTGTAGCCTTTTGTAGGTGACAAGGAGAGACTTTAGGAGAAGCTGAGAAGTGGTGCACCAGGGCTGGGAGTCGCTCCGAAGTGCTGTCCTAGCCTGCCACCCAGTGCTGGCTTCTGGCACTCAGAGCTGCTCATGTGCTCCAGTACTGCAGCTGTTACTTGGCATAGAACCGCCCATGTTCTTCCTGGTCCCTGTTGGAATATTCCTTTCTGAGTTACTGAAACAGATGCTCAGGTCCTCTCAGAAGTAAGGAATATTTTAAAATTGGCTGCTTTTGGAGAACTGCATGACAACTTCCTCAAATTCCTTCTTGAGTACTGTGGACTAAACAAGTAGCTGGTGCCTCTTGGGTGTTGTGCACTAGGCAAGTGATGGGTTAGTGTCTGGTTTTAGTGCCCCTTAAACAAGAAGGGGAAGGTAATTATTTCTGGTCTTCCCTCCCTTCCAGGACAGTTTAGAAATGATCAGAGTTTCACAATCATTTGGAATGGTGATGAATCCAAACCAAATACATCCACAAAGATGCTGAATTTGGCAATAGTGTTCAAATTTATATCAGGGTGTCATCTGTATAAAAAACAGATGTTAACAGATCATCTGTATTAAAACAGATGGTAACAGAGCTAGGAAGAGGTGATAATTCCTAAAGATACCACAAAAGTACCTGAACCCAAGAAAAGTAGGGGAGGAAGGAATGTTTTTTTGGGGAAAGCAAGAATGGTTAACAGTACTGCGGGGCTGGTCTTTTCTTAGGATAAATTGATATATGGTGGTGCAGAAGATGGTTTACATTCACACAGCTCATCATGTCCACAAAATCACCCTCCTATCACAAAGTTAAAAGTGCTGTGGGGGAAAAAACATTCTATAAATTTCACATAAAATCTAGAGGAATTATAGAGATAATTTAAAAAAAAAAATGAAGTGTTTGGTTTCAATTTCTTAAAAAAAATTTCTGTCACTTCACCATTGAATAGAAACTAGTAATTGAGTGCTGTCACCAGCAGAAAATATATATGTACAATAGATTGCTTTAATTAGGTAAACATCTGGCACAGTCCTAGAAATTGCTGTTTGTCTGACTTTTCAAACAACTGACTGTAGCTTATTATGGCATGGATTAAAGCCATCACACCAGTATTTTATCAGCTAAAGAATTTAATAGAGCAGCAGCCTTTGTGACTGTGGCCTAATATTCAGTCTTGACAATACCTCCTGGATTTATCTAGGTGAGCAGATATATTGAGATTTTTCTCTGCAGTGTAGGAGGTGGCAGATGGGATGAGTGGTCATTTTTCTTTAAGTAGTGAGATAGTTTTTGCTGCCAACTGAAAAGGAAAGGGCAGAGGAGAAAGAATGTGATGAGGTAGCCTTGTTTTCAAGTGTGTGATGTGCAGACAGATGACATAATATAGGAAAAGGTATGTATAGCAGAAGATGAAAAACAAAGGGGTATTTACTCTGAAGGGTGCTTAAATGCTATTAATATGTATCATAAATCTTTAAATGCTCTGTTATCCAAGCATTGTATTAAGTGGAAATAAAAAAAACCCCACTGCTACTGATTTGCATTTTGTTATTAATTCAGAGTAAAGAGGAAAAATTGTCAGCAAGGTGCCTTAGTGAATCTTTATATAATAGTAACAATTTATGTATGGGAAGCAAATACTTAAAAATGAGTAAAATGAATAGAAATGTAATTCAGAGCAGCACTAGCACTTTATCTTCATGTAATGATATGGGCAAAGCCTGAATTCCAACATTTTGCAGTGAATTATGGGACATGGTAGAGCTTGCAGGTCTGCAGAAATAATACACGGTCAGTTATAATATCCCATTAGGAAAAGGTGATGTAATCAATTCTTCTTTCATGGCTTAGGAATGACACATCTAATTTTCTAGGTTATTTACCCCCTGGATAAAATTCATAATCACCCTCATAATATGAAAATATCTCCTTAGATACATTTGTGGGGAATCTCATTAGAAGGGTTTGCTGAATGTATTTTTCTCTCAGAGTTGAAAAGGCAGAGAGCTTCATCCACAGGGAAGCTGAACTAGGAGCCAGAAAACCTGTATTATATTCCTGATTCTGCTGCTGTATGATGCTGAGAGAGCATCCTTGGCTGCTGAGACTCTTTCCTGTGACTCTTCCAAGTCATCTGTCATCCATCAGCTGATGTAGTAAAGAGTCACTTATTTAAAATGCTTAAGTCGATCCAGCTCATCTGTGTGAAATGTGCTGTGGTCACTTTACCTGTTTGTCAGGGAGGTAGTCAGGAGGTAAGTGGGAAAGGTGATGCATAGCTGTGGAGAGGCCTGACTAGTAGTAGCTTGGGTTGGGAGAGGACAGATGCCCAGAGCTGTAAGGTGTTACATGTGCAGGAAGGGTGCTTTTCTTTTTTGCTCAGAGCATAGGTTGAGATTTTTGTAAAGAAGACTGTCCTCTATGGGCCAAGTTTGGAGCTACTCTGCATGAGGAAATGACTCCTTAGTGGCTCAGCTGACTTGCATACTTTTCTGGTCTAGGGAAGCAAGAATGAACAAGATACTGTTCAGCAGAGAGAACTGTTTTTAAAGGAAAGCTATTTTCATTTCATCTTTTTTAAGTCCTGAAAGGAGGCTTGAGAATTCTTAAGAAGTTCACCTAGAAGTACAGTTGGCTTGCTGGTCTAAAAAACCACATTCCAATCACCTTGTAATTTGATGTACTATCTAGCCTATCTGTCTCTACTAACATATATCTTCCAGTGCATCTCTACTAATGTAAATATCTAAGATGTAGCTTTAATGGAAAAATACAGTCTTTATATAAAGAAAACATAACTATTAATATGCAAATGTTACAGTGCTATCTTTTTAGTTATCTCTGTTTTTTAAAATCAAGCCATGGCCTTCAGTCCTATTTAAATGTAATAAAATAAAAAAAAAAAAAGGCCTTTTTCTCCAGAGATCCAAAAAGCTGAATATATTTTCCTAGCTGATTGATGCTTTTCCATTTATTTTTAAATGTAATTTTCCCTGGGTAAGGAATTGTTCTCTTGAATGTCAAGAAGGAAATATTTCCCAAATCATAGGCTAGGATTGGCTGCCTTGAGACTAATGAGATAGCTCTGTTGAGAGGGGTAGGCTAGGGAAGCAGAGAACGGAGTGATTTGTCATGCTGGTTTTCCAGCAACTGCTAAGGAGCTGCTTTGTAATGCCAGCCTGCCAAATCTCCTGGCCACAATCAAATTACTCCCTCCACATGCACACACATCCACACCCTCACCCTTCAGATCTATCACTGACAGAATAGTTATTAAACAAAAACTCAGCCCGGGGAATTATTAATCGCCAGGCTTCATTTCTTTATCAAATGTGGTGGCCCGAAGGGAGAGCTCTTTAAGCTTTCAGAAAGACTGTAGCACATTAATCACTGAAGGGAAGCAGAGTGTGGGCTAGGCATTTGTAATACTTGTCAGATCAGAAATAGGAGACACAGAGATCAAAAGAGATGTTTATGACTTGGAGGTGAAAGGGCTTCACTTGTTCTTCTTCACATCCTTTTTTTTTATCTGTTTGCTTTGGGATTATGTTTTTGGTTTTGCTGTATTGGTCTCATCCTAGAACTTATACTAACTCTGTGACTATACCATTGGCCCACACACTGTCCAGGAAGAGGAAGGCCATGAGTTATGGATGCAGCTTGCTGTGTACCCATCAGCAAAACTGTGGCCGCTACTTTTGGGTGCCAGCCTGTTGTAGTGCTGTGCTTGTCCAGGCATTGAGCAGGACCCAAACTACAGTCAGCATTGGGAAGGGGAGGTACTTGGGTGCTTTTCTGTGTAAATGACTTAAATTAAGGTATCCAGCACTGAAGATCAGTCCTGAAAGAATGCCTGACTTCTTGAAAGTTTAATACTTGATTCACTATTATATGCAACAAATTTATATACACATACACTTAAAATTACAACAGTCATATCAGCTCCAGGGCAGATATATAGGGCAGATTAAACCAGTGTTGTAAGCTGCCTGTGGCTGGAAGTACTTAACTTGTGATTAGTTAAAGCATTAATTAACATTGACCTTGTTCACTCTAATCCTGAGACCTTTAGCCTTGGCAGTGTGTGGGGAGGTTGTTACTTCTGTCAGGGTACCTGTGAGGAATGGAAGCTGCCGTTCCGTTAACATGTTTTTCCTCATAAAAGGATGGTGTATTAGCTGAAGGAAGTAGCCTTTATTGTAATTCTTCAGCAACACAGCAATTAGCATTCCTGAATCTCGGTCACCTGAAGAGATTCCTCAAACTGCTGTCTTTAGGAGAAGGATTTGCTGGTACAAGTCATATCCATTTATAAACATAATCTTTCCTGCACTGGAAAACTCCCTGGTTTCTTACTAACACCTTGGCTTGAAATACATAACAATTTTAGTATATATTGTAAACAAACATCCACTTCCTATATGACCTGGAGCTGATTATCCAAACAGCCTGCTTCTTTGAAATAATACATGTCTATATAAATATACCTATTTAGAGAAAGAGAAGGAATATGACTGTAAAAAATCTGTGTGTGAGCATGTAAAATCAACTTAGGGATGTTGTAGATAAATGTCAGCTTTCCTTATGATAAGATTGCACCTTGAGTTTTGTAGCACTAATTTCTTATTAGAGCTGTCCAGGGATTTGGCTGCAGTGAGAGCATGGCAGGTACATAGAACTTTCCTGTCTCACAGGAGCACTTGAGGGGGGAAAAAAATCTTTAATTCTGTTGTATATACAAGAGGCTGCAGTGAGGATCCCAAGCTCATTGAAAAATGAGCTATGTGTTAACATGCATTTGTACCATGGCACACAGCCTGATTTCATACAGCCCTGCAGTTAGCTGGAGCCTCTAAGCATCACTGTAATATAAATATTCTGGAAGAATAATAGGGCTATTTGTGGCTCTTGAGGGCAGCTAATGTATCTGGTATGCACCATGTTTTTCAAGCCTTCATCTCTTATTTTTTCAAGCATCCAGCAAGAGAGAAGAAACAAAACACATTTTCTGAGCACAGACAGGAGGAATGAGAGGAGGGATGGATCAAATCAAATAAATTTTGAGAGAACCACAAAACACTTGTTGCATGTTGTCCTGACAATGCAATATGATATTTGCATTGTGATGTTTTACCATTATGTGAGACGGTCTGTCTTCTTGGGAGCCTTATGTCTGGCAAGGCAGTTCTTAACTCACAGGCTCACTTCTTTTCAAGGGATTTTTGTCAGTACACGTGTAAACAGCAGCCAATTCTTTGGAATCTCCAGACCAATCCATGAAGGTTTAAGCACTGAAAAAGTTGAATGACCTACAATTCCACAGGCAAACAATTCAAATGATTAATTGCACTCTCAAGAATATCATATACTGAAAACCATATCAGCACACTACTGTGAGTAATTGTCAGGCAGCCTTCCTAATGAATAGCATGGCAAAAGAGAGTGTATGGGCTAAGAGCAATACTCAAGGAATCTGATTTGTCTGTCAAGAAGGGCCTGATACCTCCATACCTTTGGATAGGCTTTGCACAGCAGGAACTGTCTCTGTTCATTGTTAATTGAATCCAGCACTGAAGGAATTGTTTCTGTGTCATTAAATGGGTTATCCCCTGTGTGATATCTTGGGGTTTTGACTGTTTTTTAGAAGACGACCAATTGTGTTGTGCTCCCATTTTTATGCCCAGTTTATAGTTTTGTAAGAAACAGTATGCAAATATTATAATCCCCTGAATCCTGAAATACGCTCCTATGAAGTGGTTTTGCTTTGATTATCAGGGTATATTGCAGCTAGTACTTGAAGCATCTTCGAATCAGGGGCATTTGAGATAGGATTCTTCAGTAAAAGAGGAATTATTAGAAGGGAAACTCTGCATAATAAGTAGCATATTATCTTTTGTTCCATCAGAGCCCTTATTCCACCATTCTGTGAGGAGCAGTGGGTGAATTTCTTCATGAGAGTCTGTAGTCAAGGTATACATGCCTCCAACAGCTCAGATAACTCATAGAACCCAGGAGGCTTTAGGGTTCAAATATGTATTTGGTCATGAATGTTTTTAATTAGCAACGCCTTTTCTTCCTTTAGCTCTGTCATGGTTTGCTTTGTATCTGCAGAATCAAACATCAGGTTCCTTGCACTCAGTGCTTTCCTTGCATGAGATTAGCTCAGGTTAGCTACTCCACCATGACTGTTCTCAGGCTATGTCTTGTTCCCCTATGGCTGAGCTGAGGTATCTACTCTTCTGTCAGAGCAGAGTGTGTGACCTCAAGGCATTACAATTATGGAACAATAAGATCATGCACACAGGCTGCTCCTCCTGAATAGCTGATACACAGTAGGACAAATACAGTGCACTTGGACAAACTTAGCAGTTCCCACAACAGCAGTAGGATCTGCACTTTTCAGGTGAGGATGTGATATGCCCCTTCAAGGTGGAGACCTTGAAGATGGCTGAAGACAAGGAATTAGAGAAGCCTTGGGGCTGGGCAACAATTCCCTTCTAAAGCATTTTTAAAATTTAATTAATGAGCACTGAAACAAAGTTTTATTGTATCCTGCTCCACATGTTTCACGGTAGTGGCTGATATGTCTCAATACAGGCTTAGTTGCAGTCTTGGAAGAGCTTTCCTGGTGTCCCTAACAAAACTATCTGCCTTATATTACTCAGGTCCTGGTAGAACTGGTCTTGAACAATGGTTAAAAGCAGGGTTGTGTCTGCATTTATCTGGTTCCAGGACTTAAGTTTCAGTGCAGGTCTCTGGCATCCAAGCAAAATTATTAATCTTAATGATAGTGATTACCAGTCACTTCACTAAGTTTATTTTTTCCTCTCAGAAGATATATATTCTATATTCATATATTAAAATATTTCTATGCATATAAATATATATCTTTAATATAAATTATAGGTATAAATGTATGCATACATTGATTCTAAAGCATGAGCCACTTCACAGTGCAGAAGATATGTAAAGATTCTTCTACATTTAAAGATACTGCTCTGGTGCAGAGGTAGCATCCTACTGGTTTGGTTTTGTTTTTTTTTTTTGGCAGAAATATGCAGTCAGGAATAATTCTTGATGTTAATGCCTTCTATTCCTGCTTATTAGTTGTGTTATGGTAATGCTTATCAGACTGACTTGACATGGAAACCATGTTAGAATTAGTGCTGGGGACACACAGAGCAAGATTGTCCTCACCCTGCAATGCAAACAGGACTTGGCAGAGGACAGAGGCAGGAAGAGATCCATTAGTATCACCAAGCAGGTGGACAAGAGTCAGAAACAACCTTTCCTGGGACAATTATTGCTCTCATGGAGCCATAGACTACCACCATGAGACACAGCTCTCTTCCCACTAATCTGGTACGACACCCAGGAGCCATTTTTATTTCTTCCATTATTAGTTCTGTGTTGGTACTGATTTATCATCAGCAACTGCAAAACTGGAATGCTGGAACTAAAGGCTGGAAGCTGCACAACCTCAGCTGTGAACAGGGTGAAAAGCTGCTCAGCACATGCCAAGGAGATGTCTTGCACAGAACCACAGGAAACTGTGGGAAAGAGTTCTTGAGTCTTCATAACCGGAACAGGGTCTGATCTGCCTAACTTACCCTGCCTGCCTTGCCTGTTATGAGGAATGGTGGAGACTCTTAGGCCTCTGCATTCAATCCATCTCACTACTCCCCCATTCCTAAAGTTAGAAAATTATACTACCTTACTTAATTTCCCTTTGCTTCAAGATGAACCATTACTGCTTGACATACCTACCTAGTCTTTTTCCCCCTCCTTTTATAACTATTTTATCTGTTATCATGAGTCTTTTCAGTTGATTTTTCTGTTTTACTAACATCAGAGATTCCTTGTTTTTCACTTATGCCCATGTATTTTGTCTCTCCACTTATTCTCATCACTCAACTCTGGAAGACTTCCAATTGAGCCACATTTTTCTTGACTTCTTGCTAACACTTCCTGGCTGGGAGCTGAGACTGAGGGAGGGAATGGGAATCCTGTGTTACAGAAATCCCTGGTATCAAGTTTTGCAGAGCTGAGATGGGGGAGAAGGGAAGAAAAGCAGAAGTTTGAGAACGTGACCAGAGACCTCCTGTAAGTTTCAGGGTAATTTGCTGGTATAAGGTCAGAGGATTTAGCACTGAGAAGTGCAAAACAATGCACTTTGCAAAGAATTACTTAAACTACACACAAGTATGCATGCATGCACATGCAGGGATTATGTTTTACTCTGCTACAGCCTCTATGGGGAAAAATAAAGGTGTCAATGAAGATATCATCTCTATGTGCAGAGCTGGTAAAAAATAAAAACCCAGTATAAATGTCAAGTTGTATGAAAGAGGGAAGAATAATGTAGAACACATTTAAACAGGATTATATTGATTGGTATTATAGGTCCAACTAAACTACTGCATTCACTTCTGGTGGCTTAATTTCTAAATGTCCATTGCAGAGACCAAGGCAGACAAGACCCCAACAAAATTATTAAAGACACAACATGAAGGAATTGAAGAGTCTATGCCAGATTAAATTTAAAAGGACAAGGATTACTTAATTTGAAAAGTGCAAAGTAATAGAGAAGATAACAGGTAAGAGATAATTAATTTCTTTCTGTCCCATGGCCTAAATGCAAGTCATCTCTTGATGAAATAAAAAGGTACAAATTTAATACCATAGGAAATTTTGTTCCCAGTACAGCATAATGACCAGACACCTTGGCCTGACTTCCAAGTGCCTTGCACAATTCAATGTAAACAGAAATACAGCAGTATTTCTAAGCTATTTCTGATAACAGTACTACTGTTCTGTGTCCTGGGCCAGATCTGCTGCTGCAGGCAGCCAGGTAACTGAGTCCTTGCTGACCACTCTGCTCCAGAAGGGCTTCACTTTCCATTAGCTCCTGCTGCAGATAATCCTGCTTTGTAGCATTTCTCCTTGTTAGATGCACAGTGTACTTGCCTAGTCATAGGTTTCTAGTACTCTCAGGTGTGTCTGAGCTAGTAGTTGTCAACCTCAGCTGAATAAATAGATCTTTCAAGGGAAGTGTTTTTTTCATGGGGTGTTTATGTAGAGAGGTAAACAGCATTTTCCACCTTTTGTTATTGTCTGAACAATGTAAGCACAAATATTGCTGAGGATCACAATGTCTGATGTATTCTGGGAATACATAATCTTTCAAGAATATAACAGAGGTAGAAGGTAGAAAAACTTCTTAACAGTTGCAATTCTTACTTATTTCATGACTTAGCAAAACTGCCTCCCTGTAAGTTAATCTGTGTAGCTGCATGTGACCAGTGTCTCCAGGAGTTTATCTTGATTAGCTAATGCAGCTATTATGCAGAATATGCCAGCTGGTTTGAGAAAAGCTGAGGTCAAGGAAATTACACCAGTTCAAAGAAGAGGATAATGAAATCAAGAGGAATTTGGTGGACTTCCTTGAATTTTCTCAATTTGCATTTACAGTACTGTAATAATTCTGTGGTTGTTTGAAGCTCCTTTTCCATCAAAAAACTCTTCCTGCCATCTTGGGAACATCTCTAAAGCTACCCAATTGGACTTTGGTTTTAATTAGGCTTAAAAAAGGATTCTCTTAATTAAAGCTCCCAATTGAAGATATCTAGGAGCATTCCACAACTGTTGAAAGAGAGGAGGATTAGGAAGAAATTAACTCCCAAAATTCTGGTTTTCTGGCCATCTGCAGTGCCCTGCCAGTATTCAGCACTAATTGCTTCATGAACTAAACAGATAGCACCACACTCTCTGGCACTGGTCCTTTCTTGTGTATCCTGAAGACCCCTCTGGAGAAAAGAACAGAATCTTTATTATCAGAGCATAGCTGGTTCTATCATCATGACCTTGTCTGTGCATAGAAGTTATTGGGCAGTGTCCAGCAATGTGAATTTGAATTGCGTTAAGCAAATCTGCACCAGTGCATGCAATCAGAGGGCTGCCACCACACAAAAGCATGTGCTGTCCCTCAGGCACCAGAAGAGGAGTTGCAAAGTAGGTTGTAATTGCTAAATTCCAGTTATATATGGAATACCCCTACACAGAGCTCCATCTCCACAGACAGGAGAGGGCAGCTGGGGAAGTGTCTGCACTGAGCTTGTGTGCCAATTGTGAGTGGCCTGGCTAGGGGGATGCCTGACATCTCTGCAGATGTGACAAGGCACTCTAGAAGGAAAAAAGAAACCAAGTGCAATTGTGGAACTAGGAATACTGGATTTCTTTACTGAGAGTGGTGCAGGCTGTTCATAAATTTGAAGACTTTAGTGGCATGGGGAAGAAAAATATTTGTGTTGAAAACATCAGGTATTTGGGGAACTCTTTACACTCAGATGATAATACCTTCTAAGAAATTGGTAACCTGAAAGAACCTTATTTAATTGCCTATAGAGAAAAAGGTTGAACTCTGTATTGCCAAAAACACAGGCTGAGGCCTTAAAGCTGAACTTTAAGGCAAAGCATTTTTTGAATAAAAGAGTAGATTTTAAATGGTCATCCTTGAGGAAATTGTGATTATTCAGATAGAGGAAAGCATTTGAAGGAAAAACAAAGTCCAATACCAGAGAATTAATGGATTTGTGGGTTTAATAGACACCAGGATCATTCAAGTACATGTGGTACAGAATAAGGTTATAAAGGGAAGATGGCAATTATAATACCTGAAGTTAAATAATAGAAAAATGCTAGCACCAAAATTATATTTTACATCTGTACATGGCTGGTCCAAAGGGGTGTGTCTGGTTGGTCACAAAAATGTATTTATATATTGGTAGATAAAATGTGTTTTATAATGGTATCATACACTTAGAACTCAAGAGCTTGGTGTAGGGATTGGACTTTGAAATCACTTTAATTGAGGTTACTAAGCTTTCAAAAGGGGTAGGCAATGCTTTTTAGTGTGGTTCAATCAGCAAATCTCTGTGCACTTTGTAACAGCCCTCTAAGTACAATTGAGTGAGGTGATTTTTGCCTGACTCACAAATCAAATTGCAGCAGCAGAACTGGGAGCAGGATAGAAGAATTAAAACTCTCAGCACTCCTTATTCCTGCCACTAGATCAAACTCATGCTTCCACATTTCAGCACAGTACAGCCTTCATTAGGAAAAACCACTCTAAACAAACAGATGAAGTGCACATAATATTTTTACTCTTCAAAATCTGGAATACTATATGCCATTAACACTGAGTCATTGAAATGGCTGCAAAATGAAATATTATAGTGTGTTGTGCCAATGCCTTGAAAGTCTTTGTGTTAAGATTTCAACAAGAGAAACAAAAACAAAATTCCAAACCAGGAATTTTCAGTCTAGGCATCACCTTTCAGTCCAAATGTATGGGAAATATCAAAGTATTATGAGCCATCATGTCCACACAGAGAGGCAGATAAAAGTCTAAAGCTGACAAAGATCAGACTGCAAACAGGACACGCATTTAACTGAAGATAATTAACCACTGGAACAGATGGTAAAGGGATGTGGTAAATTAATCACCTAGAGTCTTTAAATCAAGATTGGATGTCCTTTCTTCTGAAGGAAATGGCACAGTTCAGCTATAAATTACTGGGCTTGATGGTGGTATTGCTGGGTGAAATGCTCTGGACTGTGTCATGTGCAGGAGGTCGGAGCGAATGAGCATAATAGTTCATCCCTCCAGACCTTGCTATCCATGAATCCATTTTGTTAGCTTGAAAAGTTTTATATTTTAACAAAGCAGTTACAGACTGAGCTCACAGTGTGTAGTTTCAGAAGTTTTTAAATACTCTTTCATTCTATATTCTAAAGGATCTGAATTAATCTTGTTAAATTGTTTAAAAGCATGCAAGTGTAAAATATGAGCGTGCTTTCTTTTTAACACATTGATTCCCATATCTCACTAAAGCACAAAGTGGTCTTCAGGCAGCATTGATTGTGTACTCCCCCATATGCTCATTGCCCCAGTTCTTGGGCAGGTAGGTGGTAGAAGAAATTCTTCTCCATCTCCCTCGAGTTATGTGAAGGAAGTGAAATATCCAGAGTAAACAGGAACTCATCACTGGTACATCTCCACTTTGGATTGCTTGAAGAGTTATGTGCTAGAGGACTACTCCATCACTCATGGCTGTGAATAAACTGTGGTCAGCTGTTCCCCCCACTGCTCTTTTTCACTGAAGTACCAGACTACCCTGTGACAGCTCTTATTTGTCTCTTCACAGTGTTAGGTGAACGAATATGCTTCAGAGGCCTGAACACAGGCATCTAGTACTTTCTCAGACACTCTTGAACATTCTCTCTGAACTTCAGCTGTTCCTGTGAAGGTTGTAAGTGTCTATACCCAGAGTCTTCTGGAACAATAGCTGGAAGCTAGGTAGAATAGCCAAGGCCTGATCACTCTGGAAATAATTTTGTCATTAAAAATCCAGTGAACTCTAAGAAACTGATCTAATCAGGCTGCAATTTGGAATATTACTTTCTGCCACCCAAATTTCATCCCCACAGTTTTATTTGCTTACAATACCTCCTGTCCTTTACTTCATGTCCTCAGCTATTGTGCTGTGGTGCTGAAGACCTCTTTGTGGTTGCTGAATTTCAGAATGCATTTATCTGTGTTGATGCTTATTGACAGATACATTGTTTTGTAAAATATTTTGGAATCAAAAGTATATCTTAGTATGTTTTCAACCTTGAAGATCCCACAGGAGTGTGTGAGAACTATATAGAGAAAATAATGGGTTTTCCTCTATTATTACAGGACAAGGTTTATGATATTTGGAGTTTCTGGTTTTTAACATTCAACTTCTCACTTTTCAAATACATTTGAAGGGTCAGTCAAAGACAGACTTTGTGAGTCCTAAGGCAAATAACCCATGGTACAAACACCCTAAAATTATAATTTTCTTCTTATAAACCTTGGCCTTAGTGAATTTTCATTGTCATTCCATGCACATGTTAATACCTTTTGTGATTATGAGTAACAGCCTTGCATGTCTACAAGGCAGTTTTTAGTCAAGCACCAGGGAAATAACATTTTTAATATCTAGTCCCCTAATGCTGCTTAAATTAAATCAGTTTCTCTCCTCTCCTTTCTCTTTTCTTAATTCCGATTGACCCTCCATACTTATTTGAATTACATTATTTTTCTGTCTTCGTCCATTCTCAAAGTTTATAGTCCCTTGGTTAGAAAACCATAAACATCCAGCTCCTCTCATATATAACTAAGATTAAAGCTGGGTATATAAATCTGGCAGCAGAATAGTATTTTTGCCCACTCTTGAATTGCAGCTGTATTTCTTCAGTAATGACTGAACAATAATTCATCATATTCACTTTTTCAATCTTCCATAAATATGCAAAGCAAAAGTGCAACAAATATTTTTGCTGGCAGGTGGCTATTGCAATTAAACACCTGAGAAACTCATGTTATATCTGTGAAAAAATGGGGTTATTGATTCTTTTCATGCTATTACAAGTAATTCTGTGTCACTTGCATCACAATTAGAAGTTGTACAGTAGATCACTTAGAAAGAAAGGCAATTGAGTCAACTTCCCTCCACACTATGCTGTATAGTATTGGTGATCCCTTGCTTAGGGAATCTAATCTGCCCTGTACTACTTCAAGCTCATTCATTTTCTGAACCCCACACGTTCTCCTGTTCACGTAACTGTGTTCAGCTTTATGGTGGATCCCAGAGGTCTGCCTAGGCAAATCTGTGAATATGTGAATGTACATATTGCGGGTGATATATGAATGTGCTGAAAAGGTTGCTGTGTTCAACCTCCCTGCACACCATTTCTAAAGCACAGCATAGCTAACTAAGAATAAACCTATCTCACCTGCTCATATTTTCAAGGCCATTGCTGGCTGCAGCCCTTATTGCTACTTCAGGTCCTGTGGGAATGTGTGAAATCAAAGCTATGCATCCGTGCACAAGTTTTGCTGCAGGTTCTGTTTTTTTGATGGTGACCCACGGGTTACAGCATGGCTCCTTGTGGCAGCCCTGGGAGAGAGGCGCAAGGTCTAACACTGGTCAAACACTGCAGGCTTCAGGAGCAAAGCTCTCCCAGCTTTGCTTGGAATTGTTGAAGCACTGCACCAGTACACGTTGTGGGCTATAAGTAAACAGGTCTGTGACAGCTATCCAGACATCTCATACATGTGTAAGAGAGGGCCCCATTTCTAGGTGGCCCTCCTTTGAGAGTCTGCACCAGCAGCTCTCTGCATGGCAGTCTGTTTTCTCCTACTTCATTTCCTAGAGCTGCTTTGGCTCACTCTCCCCCTATTCCCTCCTTCCAAGCTGCACTTCCCCTCACAAAAATACCTCAGTAAGGTCTAGTCTCTATCCCACTTCAGACCTTAACAAGATGCTCTTTACCTATCACTTGTTCCACTTTAAAGTGCTTTGTGTAGCACTCTTGTTCATACTGCACATTAACTGCCTTTTACATTCCCTGCTGCACCTGCATCTCTCTCTCTCTGCCCCCAGTGCCCAGCCAGATGGGAAGCTGTATCCATCCCTCTCTCGCACACACAGGAATCTGCAAGTAGAGTCTGGTCTTGCTGTCAGACAGTTCCACCACAAAGGTCTTCACTTTAAGTTAGATTAAATGCCCAAGGGGTTTGGCAGACTCATAGTCTCTGTTTTTACCCACTCAATCCAGTTTTTAAAATTCTGTACACCAAACCCAAATAAAGAGTGATTGAAGCTGATTTGTTTTATCTAATTTTGGGGTACAGGCTCTCTTAGTCTACTGAATAAGCTTGGAAGACCTATGTCCTAGGGAGAGTGCTTTCTTAACCTGAGCTTTCCCACATATAAAAATAAATTACAGTTCCCTGGTTGCTAAAAACAGGGAAAAAAAATATACTGTATTTTCAAGCCTAGATCTATAGGGAGAGGTATTGTTTTGTACTGAGTCACACAAAATAGGCAAGGATTTAACACAATTTTTTTTTCTGAATGTGCAGGCAGCCTGATCTGTATTTGAGCTGAAATTTCATCTGCACGGAGTATGTTCATGATACTATATTAGCCTTAGCAGTAACTTCTTAATTTTAGTGACTGGAAGTTGTTACAAAAATGCAGATTACAGGGAAATGCCCTCTTAAAGGGTAGGGAGAAGACTGGGGTAGGGGGATGATGGAGAAAAGAAAATAGAGGATAGAGCAGTAGTTGGGCCCAAGCACAGCAATCTGGCAAGAGAAAGCTATTTTCCTTCTGAGTCAAGTGAGGTAAGCAACTAATAAATAATGGAATCTACAAAAAGGACAACTTTTCATTTTTGTTGCAAACCTGCCATCAACATGGGAGAAGATCTGTAGAAAGTAAAGAGCCTTTGATTTATTCACACAGTGACCATGATTAAAATTAAGTTTCCTTAAAGAAATTTGTCTTATGTACTCCTACATCAATGAACTGTTTCTCAGAATCCGCTCCTGACTATTCTTTCCGTGGTTTGCAGTAGCTGGATGTTTCTCAGATGACACTAGACCTGGCAAGTAGCATGATGTCTTTAGGGAAGTAATCCAGGTCAGTCCCTCAGGCAGAGCTTCAGGCTCAAGCAGTGCTTCAGACTCCAGATCCATATATAATAAAGTGTTCAGTGTGTGCAGTTTGGTTCAGACAGAGGAACTGGCTTTTGTGTGTTAAAGGATGACACCAGACAATTGAAAGACAATTCCTCAAACCTACCCTCAGGCACCACCAAGAAAGATCAAGTCTCATCTTCTGTTCAAGAAGAAAGAGATGGATGAAGCTGGAGGCCAAACAACCGCCCAGCTCCTTTAATCTTAAAAGTGTCTTGGCACTTGGGTAATGCCTGACGCAGGTTCAGGACCTGAAGGCTACTTTGTTTTATGCTTTGGTTAAAAGAAAATGAAGGATGAGTTCCCAAGGATACTTAGGCCCACACATAACTCTCATTGAAGGCCAAAAGTCCTCCAGGTCAAGATACACAGAATGTGTTTTTCAGGGAGATACTCTCTAGTATTATAAAAACTACACTTGCCTAAATTTAAAAAAGGAAAAGCAGCAGCATTAGTTCTCTTACAATTTTTCTCTTATAATTTTCATCCTGGATGTGTGGAAAAATATTTCAAAGTTGTGAATGAGAAAACCAATCCTCTCCTTCACTAGAGCTGCTAATGGCCAGGTCTGAGTTTCAACCATATTGTCCAGAAAGTACTGAGCTTTGCTGTCAATCAAATTTTATTCCTAGTTTTGCCATGATTCATTGCTATGAGATCATCATACTTCATTTTCACGTTTCTGTTTTATTTCCTATGCTAGAACTCAGGAATCTGTTATTAGATGCCTGGACCAAACTTAGAACAGGAAATGGGAAGCTGTGTTGAAGTTCTTTACTTGCTATTGTCAAATGAGCAAGTGGTGTTAAACAGCATTGCAGCTGTTTGTCCTGGAGTTGGGAATAGGAGTGATGGGAACAGCATGCTTATATTTTGTTGCCAACTGGCCAGGGGAAAATAATATGTATGAAATATATTACTTGAAGGAGTTATATGTGAAACATGGCCTGGTAACTAGAGACTTGGGATAGCTACACTAATGCAGGTTTTTATGTGACTTGTGGTGAGTTGGTTAACAAGCTTTAAATTTAAGACATTCTTATTTACACACCTTATGGTGTTGTTAAGTGTAACTCATTAAAAGCTTAGGGCACCCAGAAGCTGGTAGCAGAAGTATCAGCTCAATGCCTACAGCACACACATTCATGGTGAGGTCTGAGAGCCCTGCTCTGTGCTCATTCTTCTGAGAGCACAGAGTAAATCTGTGAGAGGATGTAAGGACCAGGCTCACAACTGTGGTATTTATGGGCATTCAGAACACACCCAAGAGACTTTACATCATTCTGTTTATGGGCTGGTGTCTTTACATGTTGTGCATGCACAAGAAGGGAGAGAGCAAGGACAGCTAGCTGCTATATGAAATCTGGATCTAAGTTGTGCCTTCATTTCAAGTTGCTGCATTAAAGTGGTTCCCTTGCAAGACAGCAATTGAAATAAGCATTTTTGTATTTGACTTCAGATTGCTTAGGAGAGCACTTGAGCACTGTGTATGGAGTAAACAATATATATTAAAGTCTTTTGCATTATTTGCCTACTTCTGTGTTGAGAACCTCGTGTACACACACAAATCTGCGAAAAATAAATCCGAATGTGTCTTTGTGGCTTTTCCCCTTGACTTCTGGATAATCGGGGCCCTTGTATATTTTCTTCCTTTGTAATACCCCAAGATGCAGCTCCCTTTGGGAGTTTCCTAATCTGTATATCAGTGGCAATCCTATAATCCCATATAATTGTATTAGTCTCAATAGCAGATTAGCTCCAAGTGCCCCTACAGACAAGGAGATGTCAGCTCTGCTATTGTTTCCCACTTAATGTGATTCCAGACAGCAAGGAAGAAAAGCAGCTGAGAGCCCTCTGTCTCACATTACAGCCCACAGTTTCTAAACCAATTAAGAAAAAGGGATTTACAGTCAACTGGATTAAGGGCTGTGTTTATATTATCCCATATTTCTTTTTATAAAACCTTCCATTTTCTATCTAGCCTTGTAATCAACTACCCTTTTCTCTGCCTTTTGAAACACCCATCCATGTCCTTACCTATTCATTTACCAATCCATCTCACATGTGGGATTTCAGCCATCTGTCTGGTTAACTTCACCAGCCTGCTTTAGTGCACATTTGTTTAGAGAACACATGGTGTATGAAGCATACCAAGTAATGCTGAGATTAAAACCAATGCCTGATTTCAGATCAGTTTCAAGATGACCTCACTAATGTTAGTACATTTGTGAGACAGTGTTTGGGCAAGTCTCTCCTTTCTGCTAAGTAAAACATTCTACCACCATCCTTATCAGAGCCAAACAATGCTGCTATGTAAACAGGATCATGGTCAATCATTATTCAGCATGAAAATGGTACCTATAAAATTCTGCAACACTTATAGAGGAAGAGGTAAAATGAAACTCCAGCAGGATAATGTTAATAAGATGAAAGATCAGTGTGGTCCTTGGTCTGGTCAACTGAGCAGCAGATCAAGGATAGAAACTGGCACTTTGCTCTCACAGAGGTGTCTCTTCTGCGACAAGAGGTAAAGGTTGCTGGAAGATGTGGGCTAAAACACCACCTGAGAACAGACAGCAGCAATCAAGACCCTGGGATTCGGTGGCCACTATGGTTTCTGCTGTTAGAAATACATAGAAAAAGTCCTACATCACCTACCAACAGTAATTGTTTGTTGTTTTTTTCTTTTACTTGATCAAAATAAATCAATAAAATAAAGTTAGCACAATTCATATTGCCCAAATCTGTTATCCTAGAGCGATGATATCTTGCATTCCCTTGAATTCCTAATTCAGCATGAATTTACATTAATGGGAATTAACATGTTCAGGTGACTGTGACTTTATGTGCTTTCCTAGATGGAAGTTGCCTAGTGAATATGGTTTCTTAATGTTTTTTTTTTTTCTTATGACAAAATTAGTTTGGGGCTGTCTTTCTTCTGAATGGAGATTCTTTTATTATTGAATACCATTTCTCAAAAATAGTTTTTCCAATCAGCTTAATATTTAAACAGGTTTAAATTTTAAATCTCACCATACAAATCTACTTAGATTTTCAAATTACAGTAATACTTCACCAGGTTTCATTTTTAAGGCAATGTAATATGTATAATTCATTCCATGAATCTTAGATCAGGTTGATATTATGCTACAGTGCAATTTGCTGCCTTGCAGTGAAGCTTTACAGCTGAGTTCTTCCACTTCAGGCTGTAGCTTTATTACAAAGGGCTTTAAAAGAAATAAAGATGAAAAATGATAAATGAAGTGTTCCAGTAGCTGAAGAGCTCCATAACCAATGGCTCTTTTACCCCTTGTGTGTGTTTGTGGAGTGCTCATGGCAAAGTACTCCTCCACCTCAGTTTCCTTGGGGCAAAGAGAATCTTCCATTGAATGAGTTCCCTTCATTACACCTTTGAACCAGCTATGTTCAGAGAAAAGTTCAGGGAAAAGGATAAACAACTGAGACTGTGAAAGGACTGACAACGTCCAAAATACGCAGAAGTTTTTAGAAGCCATGATTACTTTTCAGAACTTCAATAGTTGGGTCCCAAATGTAATGCATTTAAAGATGGTTCTCTTTTTTCCACTTTAGTATTTCTTGTTCCTAAAGGCACCAACCAAAACCAGTAAGAAAAAAGACAGAAGTGCCTGAGTTCCACATAAGTCAATGAACTCAGTGCATACAGACACCCCAACTATTATAACAATATCTGCCCCAGGTCTTCTCTGCTGCTGAAACACTGACCTCAGTGAGTAGCACTACAGGGTTTGCTAAAGTTTCACAGTATTCCAGAACAACAACTGCTTGCAACCCCCTTTGATAACCAGTCAGCAAGGAGAATTACTCAAGCTGGGCACCTAAAAATGGATATACCCCAAATAACAAATTAATTCTGACCCTGGACCAGCTGGGTGCTGTTTGCATGACAGCAGTTGATTCAGGAGCCAGATGGCAAATGAACCTTATACTGTTTCATGATGATGGAAAATCATTCAGAATCCAGATGGAGCTGGATTGCCAGTTTGACAGTCTTAATGCAGGCTACTTAGCACCTATTTTCCAACAGTGGCACAGTTCTTTCCAATGCTCAGAAAGGCTTTTGAAGCACTAAGAATGAACACTCTGGGCTGGCCTAAGGATGTAAGGAGGGCATTAACATTAAGGTGAACAGGTGTCAACACTTCAGTATTACTCAGGTTGTCAGGTTATGGTTCTGGCCTGCCCTAGCAGAGCTGTTATAATCAGCACTGTTGCAAGCTACATTTTTGCTCATAAACATTCACAAGATTTATTAGAGTAGGCACAAGTTGTAAGCATAGCTTCTGAAGCTTTCAGGCTGTAGCAATCTGGAAAAATTGATGTTTACACAGAAATCTTGCACCATTCATAATTTGAAGATGCTGCTGCCATGGTGTATTTCTGTCAGCTTGCCCAGAATCAAATATCTCAGTGATAACCAAGGGATAGGAACATCCAACTCATCATGGGGAGGTGGAATCAACTGAATACAGAAACACCTGGTTGACAAAGAAAGGAGGGGCATTGGAGGCATTATTAAAGAGATCTTCTGTATTTACCTTCAAAGATATTTCCTCTCTATATACTGTTCTTTCTTTTTTTAAAGGAAGACCAGTTGAAAATTTCCAGAATTTTGTAACAATTTGGAAGATTCTGGTCTTACCTTGTTTTTCTGGATTTTGTATAGGGGAAAAAATGTGGTATGGTGACATTAAAACAGGCATGACCAACATTTTAAAGCCAGTGAAGGCACATTTAATACAAGTTTACAAGGGACATATGCATGATTGTTAGAATCTGCTTTGCCCTTTTATACAATGAAAGCCTGAAAGACTGCATAGATTTTTAAGTATTTTAAGAATTAGCTAATTTCAACCTGCTTTTTACATTAGGAATATCAGGACTGGCACCTCTTGTCTACTGCAGTTTTGTAGAAAGTCTTGCAAGATGTTTAACATTGCATCTGTACTGACTCTTTAGCACTAAAACTCAGTGTTTTTATGGGGAAAAACAAATTGCAATGAGTTTTAAAGAAGCTGAGGAGAAACCTCATCCCTTTTGACTGTTCCACTTCTGGTCTTGTGGGTTTTATACTGTGATGATTTTGGTAACCAGTAATTGTATAATTTTTCTGGGATAAAAGCTGTGCTTGGAGGTAGGGATAAGCCTTAAAGAAAGCAAACATTTTATCACACAATTCTACTACATCATAAGAAGCAACATGAAGCCACATCATTGTGCATTTTGTCTGATGCCATTAGCTTAATAACACAACAGAAAGAGGTCCTTGATAAATCAACTGTTTATTTGGCTGAGCTGCCCTCTGCACAGTATTTCTGAGACTCACCTCTTATCGATCTCCTCTCAACCAAAAAAAGGAGGATTGATATGTCTAATATTGCAAACATCATAAGACAACAATTTAACTATATTTACATATAATAAATGTGTAGGAGGCCTTCCTCTACTACCTTTTTCCCCTACAGCATCCCTGGATGCAGTTCCTTTCTGAATAATTATTAAATCCTGTTGGCAAAGCAATGGGTTAAATGCATCCAAAATGGTTTCGGGCAAGCTAGAGTTTTTTGCTGAGAAATAGTCTACTATAGTGGTAATATCTGCATAATGAATTAAGCAAGTGAACCTGGAATGCAAACCCAACACTTATTTTCTAGTACCCAACACTATTTTTCTAGTGTGAAAAAGTCAGTCATGAGAAATAAATTCTCAGTTCATCTTCTGTGTTGAGTAATGTTGCCAATACACTGATACCTACTTCATAATGTTCCCTCTTGCATTTACTGTGGGTGTTCTCCTGACTGCAAAGTTTTTCCTGGCTGCATTTAAACTTTTTGAACATACATAAATTTTATATTTTAGATCTAATAGTTACTATAAAATCTGTAGGTAATAAAAAACAGGCAACCATAAAAGCAGGTTTTTTTTACCTTGATTGTGATGAAGATACAGCTTGCCTTTACGATTAATCTTTTATAGGTTGTAAAGCACACAGATTATATGGCATATGAACCCACAGCAAATACCACATAGCAGCAATCTAATACATATCACCAGAAACAATTTAGCAGTAAATTGTTTCCTGTTAACTAATAAATGCCAAAAATATCCACCTTATATGTAAGTCTTGCTGGATATTTCAGGGAAGACTGTCAAGTTATTTGGGTACATGGATTGGATTTGGGAAATAAAGAAATGTGAAAGACAAACAGGGTCAGGCAATTCAAATCTGAAGATGCATAGAAGATTTTAATGTGTGGGTTTAGTTATATTTTCCATTTAAGTTATCCTAAAAATACTGCATTTCAGTTTGCAACACCCTATGCTAGTGCAAAACAATGAGAAAATGCCATGGACTCCTGAAGAGGTGAAACATTGTTGCTTGAATTTAAAAAAGACAGTAGTGCAGAAGAAGAGCATTGGCAATGAGCAGCTTGCTGGATGCTTACAGTGCCCTACCTTTTAGCCAGCTGTTTTAAGATGCTTGGAATACAATAGATTTTTAAAAATAGATGGATACAAATTATGTTCAAACAACATAAAGGTAAGAAAAAGTACTCAAAACCTAAGTAACACGAATAGAAATGCTTCCAGTTTGCTCCCTTACCATGATTTTCATTCCTTTAATGCTCTTCTTGTTCTGATAATTCAAATTACAAATATGGTCAGTAAAGTTTTCTAGTAAGTAGGGGTGTATATTGACTGATTTAGCTAGACAGGTTTGTCTAGTAAGCAAAGGTAGTTTTAATTCCAATGCTTTTACACAAATCTATAGGTATTTAAAAGTACATTAGTTTTAAGGTTTTCTAACAAATTCAGTCCATGGAGATACCTGGGCATGAGTGTGAACTGGCAAAATCTGTAAATTTTCAAGTTTGCTATTTCTCTGTGTATACCTGACAGCTTAGTGAGATAACAAGGGACACAGGGTCTGATTCTCCAAAGAGTCATTCACTGGCAGAAGCAATGGCATATTCTCTGTGATTCAGCACTTGTTAAACTACATTTTTCTCAGGTCTGTGCATTCAAAGGACCCTTTAAAAATTTTTTTCCACTACTGCATTTAAGACAACCCACCAAGTCTGCCATTTCTCTAGTACTTGGGAGCTAGTACAAGGTCAGTGTCTGAGAGGGAAGCAAGACAAGAGCAGACTTACCTGGCTTGCAGGCTTTTGGACACCTTCAACTTTATCTTTTGCCATTCCTCTGGCAATTCTTCAGAAAGATGCATCCCAGCCATCAAATGTGCAAGGAAGCAGCAGCACCTGTCCTATTTCACCTGGCTGCTCACAGCATGAGGGTGCAGAAAACAAGTCCAGGGCTCTCACGCTGCTGCAGGGTTTCAGCATGGCGTCATCACTTTGTGTCAAATACTTTAGAGTGAAAGTCTCTCACTCACACTCTGGCACAGCTCAGTCACCATGGCTTCTAGGACTTCACCTGCTGTGTGTCATTGTTGTCATGTAGAGAGCAGGGATGGGAGTAGACTCAAATCTGTCAGAGCATTCACTCCCTTTCGACACCTCAGCAGTGTCACTGTAGCCCAGACTGAGACCACAAGATCAGCCCTCACAGACATAGCTTGCACACAGAAGTTTCTGGGTGCCCTGCTCTCTGCCCATCTGTACACCTTACTGCCTCATCTGCTTCTTGGGGCTTTCCAAACCAGGGCTCTGCTCCCCTCATGTGGGGATTGGCCACTGTGTGGCCCTGCCGCCATCCTGCAGCCTCTGTGGGCAGCAGAGACTTGAAAACACACTGGGGTCTCTGCCGCCATTCTGCAGCCTCTGTGGGCAGCAGAAACTTGAGGAAACACTGTGAGTCCCCACCTTTTGTTGTCCCAGCTGCACTGCCCTGCTGCCTGATCCCAGCAGCCTTTCTCCCAGGCTGCTCTGCCCACCGCCACAGGCACACAGCTCACCTGGCAGCGGGCAGCCAAGTACCTCAGGGTCAGCGGCAGGGCCAGCACCCCGCTGATCCCCAGAGGGGCTGTTGGGAAGTGCCTGGCACCACACAGACAGGGAGTGGGCTCCACCTGAGGAGATGAGTGCCTGCATTTTGCTGAGGAGATGGCGGCCAGTGCTATCCTGAGGAGAGGGGTGCCAGTGCCTGCTAACAGTTGTGAGTGCCTGCTGAGGGGATGAGCACTGCCTCAGTAAGAAAATGAAGGAAATGGCTGACAGTGCCCTGCTGAGGAGATGGCCTCAGGTGCCTGGAAGGTGACAGGTGCTGCCTTCCTGAAGAAATGGACGACAGTGACCCTCTGAGGAGATGGCTGGCAATATCCTTTGAAGAAATGGCTGTCGGTGCCTGCCAAGTAGATGTATCCTGCCTTGCTGAGGAAATGATGCCCCACTGAGGAGGCTGGTGATGACGCAGCCGGAAGACGCCAGGTAACTGCTGGGTGGTGTGTGGCAGCCTCAGGGGAGGTCCAAACTGCAGTCTTTTTTGGTGGGTCACTCAGGAGTAAAGCTTATCCACACAAGCCCTCTATGTTCACAGTGTTGACAAAAATGGGGAGAAGCTTGCGTTTGTTGCTTTGCTGTGGATTTAAACAAGCAATTTTAATACCATTATAAATCCTTCATAAAGCAGTGAGCAACTTCATGGACACAGGTATTGGAGCCATCACAGGCTACATAAACCAGAAGGCACAGGAAAGGCCATGGTGACAAGCCATACCAAAGAGAAGCCCTTCTCAGGCAGAGCTGCATTCTTCAGATTGTGATTTACAGGAAGTAGTTGAACTATTTGAAATAATTAACCTATTTAATGAATTGAGCTTCATACTCACTTTTCAGATTGTCATTGAATACACTCTGAGTTTTGTAAACATACTTGCAATTATTTCAGAAGTGGCTGATAAGAGTTGTCATCCAAAACATTTCTCATTAATTGTTTACTGCTCTACTTGGAGAGAAGACTGTCTTACTCTATCTGTGTGCTTGATGGCCCAAGTTTTATAGCATTCCCCCAGAGCTCTCAGACCTTTTTCAGCTTGTTTCTTGAACAGTTCCTCCACAAGTAGTCATGTAAATATGGTATGTCCATTTGCACATAGAGTTATAAGCCATTGTCGAGCATTTTGAATTATTTTTTTACAGCTATAAAGCAGCTAGTGTGGGTGTTTGCAGAATAATAGGAGAGAATTTGGATGGAAGTGACATTAACACTGAAAATAAGCCATTTTGTTTAAATGAATATGTTCCCCTTTCTCTTCCAGTTTTCACTCAAGAAATACAAAGGCATTAGATACTTGGCCCTGCTTTATCATAAAATAATTCTTACACTGTTAAATAGATGCAACTCTATCATTCAACTGTGTGATCAAAATTATTTTCATTTATGTAAACATAATGGCTAGATGAAGAGTCTGTGGAACTCATTGTGTCAGTACCACAAGGTTCTTGGAATGGCTTGTTGGGAGTGGGGAGAGCATGCTGAGACCCCATTGCTTCTCCTCCATGGGTGAATGGTATCAATCTGTATGTGACAAGCTGATTATGGGGGCCGCTTTTTTCATTATACTCTGAAAAACTTGGAGAATCTAGAGTCCTTCAGCATCACTTTGAGTGTTTATATACAAAAATAAGAAACAGACGATTCCTTTCTGTTAACTGTAGCTCCCAGATTGCAGATATATTTTTCATGCTCACTTCCTTTCCCAAACACTTTTTCTTTCAAAAATTAGAAGCATATGAATTCAAAAGTATCTGAGAGAAGCAGCCAAAAATCAGGTCATAGGCGCACTCAGATGGTGGAGTCTCTATTACCACTGTTGTTTGAGCTGAGGAGATAAAAATCTCTCTGAGTGGCTTTGCATTCTCTGACTTCAAATAATGCTGTTAAAATGTAGCACAATTCTTAGGATTCCTGAGCAAAGCAAGGTTTTGTCTCCTTCCTCTGCATTAACTATTCTCTCCAAAGTCCTGGAGGTTTTGGAGTGTGGTATCTTATTTTACTGGTTGCTTTATACCAATGATAAAATGTTTATGTTGCTGGAGTAAAATATCACTTAAGAACTTCAAAGCTGCTCCTTTGAGAGGAGGGTCTTTGACTTTACATCTGGGTGGAGGACACACATGGAAAGGGTTACCATGAGAAACAGTTTTTCCCAGCTGCTGCCTTTCTTAAATTACTGTAGCAGCAGCAGCCACAGTCACTCACTTATGCCAAACATTGTTTTTTGGCATATTTCAGACTGATCAGTTCTTTGCAGGAATTCCCACAAGGGTAGAAGGGATATCCAGCTTGTTGAAGCCTCTTTTAAATAATTTAAGATGGCTCTGGTAGTTTCTGTAGCTTAAGTCAAGACTGGAAAATTGAATCTTCCAAAGTCAATAGCCATATTAAGTATGGAAAGGAACTTGGGTAAATACTTGTTCCCACATTTTGAATAACTCTGCATTTACTGAAATGAGATACCTGGCTTTTGCATCAGATGTCTACGTGGCTTAAATAATATGTAGTCATTGTGCTTTTGCCTTCTATTTTTGGCTGGTGTTGTTATTGTTTTGTCAAGAAATAATCTTATATTTTTCTTAGCTTCAGCACTGTTATTTATCACAAATTCACTGGTAGGTAGGGTGAAGACAAAAGACCAAGCCTAGCTCCTCATTCTTACTGCTTAGCAATGAAAACGTGTCTTAGTTATATTCAGCTCCTGCACAAAAGGCTTAGTCACTCAAAGTTAATAAGATGTAATGGCTGCCCACCCCACAGAGTGATCAACCTGCCATGCAGCTCCTGCTCTGAGGCAGCTGTGTGATGGACAGAGTTGAGAAAGGCAGCAGCAAGAGAGGCTCTGAAGATAATTGTTAGCAGATCTGAGTGCCTTAGATTTCACTTGCTCATTTGAAAACAACCAGGGCCCCTTTAACAGCATTCAGGAAAATTTCTCAGAAGAGCAGACTCCTGCTCCAAACAATGATTAGCACCATACCTTCATTATGTCACCTGTAATGACAGTTACAGCTCCTTTTGATGTGCCTGTGCACGGCCTGGCCTGTCGGATCCAGCAGGCAGCTGGATGCCTAGGTGGGCAACACTCTGCTCTGTGATTCCTGTAGACTTGCTAGTCTAGTTTGGAGCAAAACCCAAACAGAGCAAGGCATGTTCCCTCCAATCTTTTAGACTCTTCCTGTGGAACTGCTGTAGCTCTGTGTGCTCACTGAAAGCCCAGCACAGCCCAGACCAGGAAGAGACACAGGCAGCCAGTTGCCCATGGCAACTGTAGTCCCATGCGTTTGCTGGTTTGCCCTGCAAAGCTACGGCTCTGACTACCGATGGCTCCTGTTTTTCCCGAGAGAAAAGTGTGGATGTGTGTGGGTATCTCTTCACTGTGGGATGGAGAGAAATGGGATGACAGAATTGGCTGTATGGGCAGCAGTGTTTGTTACCCAAGCTACTGTGCAGTCAGCAACAGTGGAAACAGCCAACCCAGATTCTCAGGTATTTTCTGTCAAGCTTTACTATCCCACCTTGGCAGCCTAAGAGCATCCCAACTTCCTCTATCTGTCCTTGGGTTGGTAGGGTTCAATTTTGCATTTGTTACAGGCAAGCCTTGAATTTAATCTCAACTCAAGCATTTGATGAGCTGCATCTCCTTCTAGTCCAGGAAACTGATCTGGAATCTAGTTAAATTTAAATGTCTGACTGGTCTCTCACTTTCATTCTTAATCCTGAAAGGAAACAAGAGGAAATTGTTCTTGGAGTGTACAAGTCAGGAATTGCTGCAGGAAGTTCTTTTGGCTGGAATTCAGAAGGCCAGACCAGATAATCAGGGTAAAATTTGTTTCATAAACAAATCTATGAAACATCATGATGGAGGTGCTGGAAATAGGCTAAAGTTAAATCCTCTATAAGCCTATTCCTCTTTTAATTTCAGTTTTAATTTTTTGCCAAGTAAACCCTTTCTTGATCATAGTTAATGCCTTCTTAAGAGATCAAAAGAATTATTTTAAAGGACACTGCTTACTCACAAAATTCATTATGGTAATGCTCCATCATACTTTGCCAAGCTGCTGTCTCTTTGATCTGCTGCTATGGCCTTTTGTCTGTTTCTGCAGTTAATCTACATTTTGTTGGTGTCAGGTTTTTTTCATCTTTTACATCTCTGTTTTATTCAATACTATAGTAACCCTATGGAATTCCACCATCTAGTTTTGAAGTTGATTTTGGTTGAAGATTTTAAAAATGCCTCCATTATGAAAAACGTAGGAGCCCTTGACTGATTATTGATAAGAACATTTGCTGGTTTTTTAATTCAATAGTGTAACCTAGTAAATAGAATTTCTTGTAATACAGGCTGCTGATCTCATAGCTGGGATTTATTTGTATATTTTAATGGATTTGGCTTATTTTGATAGGGAATCTTGTGATAATTTGTTCTTGTCAAACAGTTTGGGTCGTGTTATATGACACATTCCATGTGAGTCAAACTTGACAAAAGCCTTTTTCTTCAATATCTTCACATTACAGCTTTTCATTGTCACATCACTTTTGTTCTAATTTATTTTTAGTGGATGTTAGTACTTATGAATGGCAGGAAGATTGACAGCCCTAGACACTCCTGCTTACTATGAGAAGAGGACCTTGATAGCATAGATATTATTTAAAAGACAGCTTGAAATAAGATGCAATGACAAAAATTAGTAAGGTACTGTAATTCCTGGCTATGAAGTATACCCAAAGGACAGCTTAGGTCACAGAGGTGTGAGAAGAGTCCTGTAACTTTAAAGAAAGAAATGACTCTGGATAAACTGATGAGGTAAAATTTTAGTGAAATACATGTGGTAGTCTGTATGATAGAAATCTCCCACAGTCTGATTAGAGGTGGACTAACAGCTTGTGCAAACAGTTTTTTCACAATAAATTGATACTGCATACATGCTGCTGAGGGGGATTTTGGAGAAATCAGTAAATGAAGCAGTAATAACAGGTAAATTGACACCAAACATACATGAACTATTTTGGGTATGACAAAAGCACAGAGATTTAGAGCAGCAGCTTCACAAGTTGTGAAGCAGTTGCTCCAACAGGATGGGTGACTAATTTACATGAAAGATTCCTATGGGAGTTTGTTTGAGAAGGACCATATAAGTCATTAAAAAATCCTACAATCGCTTGGAGTTCAGTGGCCTTAGGGATACCAACAACTTACTAGTTAGTGTTTCATTGTAAGAAGAGAATTCCCAGAAGTAGACAGTACGAGTGAAGAAAAGGCCTTTCACATAACAAAGGATCTGGCTGAAGAGTCAAAATGACATGGAAGAGCAAAATGTGTGAAAGCAGTTGAAAGTGTGTTGGTAAACACAGAACAGAAAGAACACTTGTGACTTTGATTTTCCCTGTCACTGCAGTTTCTGCCCAGGATGTGTGACCAGAAATGAATAGAGTTCACACTGAAGCATACCATTAATTTATAGAGTGGAGTTACAAAAATATAATTGTTTTTCTGCTCTCTTTCTCATTCATCATTAATGTTCTTTTCCTTTTTTTTTTTTTTTTTTTAAGAAATGACCAGATGTTTTCCACTGAGGATGTCTCAAACATACTTAGGGACTTGGGGTGGGGTTTTTTGCCTTTTTGGGTGGGGGGGAGGGTTAGGGGTTTTTTTTCTAGAGTAGTAAGAACTGATTTAGAACCCAGCTGTCTTGTTAAACCTGCCAATGCCCTCATGTAACAGAACAAAAGTGTGTGTGTGGCTCAAATCCTTTTTTCCCATTTCAAGCTAGCTTATTTGAACATAGTGTTAGTGTTGGCTGACTGTAGTGCAGGGATAGAGTAGTTTGACTTTCTCATTTAAGATCATGTAAGGGGAGTTACTCCAACCTAAATACATTCTTAAGTCTTACAAGTTCTTTGATTGTAGGAAGAAATATGGATATTCTGGATAGTTACAAGTAAAGAAACATGGGAAATAAGGAGCCTTTCTAGCAACTCAGCATCCCACCCAAATAAGCTAATATTTTGGAACCACTTCAGTGTTCTGGTAGACCAGGTTTAATTATAGATCAGACTGCCTTTTGCTGGTTTTGGAGGCATATGTATCTTTAGAAGTCTGTGGACGGTTTCAGCTACAAAGAACTTGAAGCAGTGCTAGTTTGAATTTTCATAATACAACACAGGAATTTCATGAAGCCTCTCCCTTATTTTTACTCCTTTTTTTTTTTTTTTTTTTTTTCCCTTATGAAGTTTCAGCTGAATTTAATGCCTGAGGGCCCCATAGCACGATTACACAATAGGCTTTTGCCACAGTTATTCTCTTTGGAGACATCATTCTTGACAACATTAGCTAGTAACACTTTCCAGCCAAAACTTTGCTGGCCATTGGAACTTATTTCACAAGTGTAATCTACAGAAAGCTAATTTCTTATTATAATACACCATGTGTAATATACAATGGTATTCTAATGTGTAGTAAAGATATAATCTTATATGAAGCAATAGACCAAGCTCTTTCAAGCCTGATAAGGTATTTTTTAAAGGTCTGCAATGTTGAGAGGAGGAGCAACTAAATAGCATTTAAATGTGCTCTGCTCCTTAGTATGCCAATAATATCAAATATTACTACTCTGGGAACACAACTTTATGTACCTACATCACTGTCTCAATCCTGTGAGTACGTTTAAGGATGTGGTATTCACATTGTCCAGATTTCTGGAGCACATACCTCTGCAGTGCTACATACATGATATTGTTTCATAAAACACACTGTAAATTTTTTCTTGTTCTCAGCAGGCCTGCTTATACCTGCAGGCTGCAAACAAGGATTCTGGGGAAGAAAAACAACGCACAAGTCCTTTAGTAGCATTAAAACAGATTTGGAAGAGTTTGGAGGGCAGGAAAACCACAGAGAAAATGCTGTGTTACTGAAACAGGCATCTTCTGCCTAACACAAGAGGTAAATATGTATTTTAGGCCTCCATTCTGAAAGGTATAAGTGTGACATGTGCCCAGTCTTTCCCTTTGATTTGTTTTAGATCTTTAGAAGTTCTTAGCCACTAGACTCAGTGATTTAATGAGTTTTGAGACTGTCTGAAACTGGGCTTTCACATCTGTGGTACATCCTTTTCTATCTGCACTCATGTTGTCACACAAGTTGTCTGGCAACTTCTCGTTAGCTCTTTGTGGAAGATATTGTCCTATGTATTCGACTGGTGAAGATGCTTTTGTGAGTGATGCCTATCATATTTCAATCAAAATGAAGGGGGTTAGTGAAAGCCTGACATTTAAGCTGTGTCAGCTCACCTGAAGACTGTGGCCACGCAGGGCATGCTTATGCAGCAGCTCAGTTGATTTGCCTGAGCTGGAGAAGACAGTACTGCTGCACAGAGAGCATGGTGGGGAAGCACAGGTGGGAAAGGTAAACCACGGCTTCCTCAGCTGCCATCCCAAGAGGACCTTTTTGTTTGGGACTTATCCTTCACACACCTGTGCAGGTCAAATAAGAAAGCTTGGAGTAGGAGAGGAAGGCATAAAAGGAGGTGCTATATTCTCCCACAGACTGCATGTCTATGGTAGAGTCTCAGGGCTCATACACTCTGTTTCCTGTCTGAAGCAGAAGCTGTAATTCTGAGTCTTCCTAAGCAATGAGGTGAGTTCCTGCTGCATTTGGCTCCTTGGCAACTCTGGCTACAGTATGCTACAGGCAGTTCTAGCACTACAGCTCTCTATCATTTTGTTCAAGGAGCAGGGGCTGAAAAATCAGCAGTTTTACTATGCATGTCACTGTCTCTAGAATTGGGCACTGACCCTCTTTATTGTTTCCAGTAAAATTAAACTGATGCGACAGTCTTCCATGGCAGGCTTCCAGCTCTCTGCTCTTCTTGAGGCAGGAGGGGATTGCCCTGTCCTTAGAGAGAAAAAGGACTGGATACTTTCCAGGAGGGAAGGAAAATCCTCCTGTGACCACTGTGAAACCACAGATGAACCTACCTGCTTCCGAAAGAAGAAACTTACTGTAAATACAGTCAGGCAGAGCTAGGAGAAATAAATCATAGATTATAATGGGAACATCCCCTTTCCTCTCCTCAAAAAAGATAGCATGTATGTTTAACCATAAAAGGCATTTATGCTTCTCTCCTGCATACTAAATAGGAACTGTCTGACTCATATGTTTCTTAGAGTCAGAAGACTGATACATCCCTGCTCTTCGAATTCTAATTTCTTACCAAGCAGTACAGTGTAGTAGCAGATGTGCCAAGAAAGATGCATCCAGGTGAAAAGGGGAGACTGAGGCACTTATGTTGCCTCAGGTCACAATATCACTTGGGAAAAATACTGTGTCATCAGGTTTTATCTGCAGGTGTGAATAACAGAGTTGACAGCATGTCTCTGTTTTCCTGTGTGATAGTTGGTTTTTAAAGTAGTGGCAGATTTGGAAAGCCAGGCATCGAGTCAAGGAGTTTTTTGTTTTTCTTGCAAGCTATTGCACTTAGGTACTTGGAGGCAGCTGCTCTGAGGTTTCTGGGGGTAGGAATGTGTTCTCTTTAGTAAATCCAGAGGAAAGTCTTACCATGAAAACCTTATCAGAAGTTCCATTCTTGACTTTATTCCAGACTTCAGGGGGACTTCAAGCAAGGACACATCTGTTTTGTTCTGACTCTGGTTCCTTCCTGTGACCTCATGGAGGGCTAATGTCCACCGTTAAAGGCACTGAATATCTTGCATAAATCTCCATGTGCAAAGCATTTCATGTCTCTTTAATCATCTGTTCCCTCATATGCTGGCTCACATGAGAGGACTCACAGTGCAGGTCTGTGGCTGAGGCAGTGGGCTGTGCTCAGTTACGTTCCAAGAGAGATGTTGAGGTGCCAAAGCACAGGTAGGTAGTGGAGTGCACAGTGAGCTGACCCTGGCATGTAACCTCATGTATTTTTTAGTGGGTCAGGGAACAGTCTAATCCAGAAAGGAATATGGAGCCCTAGACAGAGACTAGCTCTGGTTAGGTAGTGTAGAGTAACTCAGACACTTGCAGCAGGTGGGACTTGCCTTGGTGAAGCATATGGGTGCTGGGAAGCTCTGCTTTTGATTTCAATCCTGGTACAGCAGGGCTTTTGCTGACCTAGGTAGCCACAGCCCCTTGCTGGGACAGCATGAATTCCTGTAGGTCTACTCTAAGTAAAGAAGCAGCTAGAAACTTGCATACCAGCCAACCTCTTTCCAGAAACACTGGCCAGGAAAGCCTTTGAGCTTTTGGGTAAAGGAAACAAGCCAAAATCAGGAGGAATACAAGGCAGTACTGGGCTTTTGTTCATACTCTGTTCTATTTAATTCCAGCACAAGCATTGTGAATCGTGAATGGTAAACTGAACACAGAGCTGAAGTCATACAGAAACATACATATATATTTCTTGCCTCTCTTTTCCCTTCTGCCTGAGCAGTGAACACTTTTTCAGATGTGAAGTTCTTGGTTTCAACATGAGCATTTTTCACCGAAGCTGATTTCTGGTTATATTTGGCCTTGATCTCTCATTTAGTACTTCCTAAAAACCAGAATGGAAGCTTCTTAAGGAGCCCTTTTTGAATAATGCTATTTGGCAATTTAAGCAGCAGAGGCAAGATAGGGAGGGGGAAAAAGGCATTTTCTTCCAGTGCTAAGTGTTGCTTCTATATTTTTATGGCTTCTGAAGTCAGGCAGACACTGTTGCTTGGTCCCAGCTGGACACTAATTCCTGCTGGAAATGCCTCGTGGCAGCTTTCAAAGTGCTCTGAAGCTGAATTTGTAATTGTAACTCAGAGCAGATCAATTCCCTTTCCCTTCGACTGTGAAATTTAGGTTCTATTACAGACATGAAGATGTCCCAATGAACTAGCAGCAGTAAAACACCAGAACCAGCCAGGCACCAGAAAACAGTATTACACAGGATGGTAGATGGGGTTTGGGTAGATATGTTAAAATAAAAGAATGCAAATAATAGAACTTCAAATAGCTGAAACTCTCCTTTCTTCATCTGATTTGCCTTATAGCAATGGCCATGAGGGCTTTCTTGTCCTTGGGGTTATTACGTCAAGGTTAAGAATTATTTCAAAATATTTCTCCTTTATTTTTAACTGTGGCCTGCTGCATTTTTGGAACAACCTATTCCTCTACTACTTGCTCTTGCTTAGCCATGTAGCCTTAGATTATTCAGGAGTGGTCATCTGTAGTCTCTCAGACAGTGGTGTCTTTGGCATCCTGTGAGAGTAAGTCTGTCATGCAGCTTACCTATCAAAAATCAAACAGGATGATTTGTCTCTTATTAAATTCAGGGTCAACTAAAAATACAGAACAATAGGTCTAAGCTGTAGGTCTACCCAGGACTCAAGAATGTATTGTCCAAATATTTAAAAGCTAAACTGAGTAGAATGAAAGTGCTAGTCTGTCTCTCTGCTCCGTTACTGGACACCCTCTCCTAGTACTACATTTCACCCTGGTACTTCCTCTTCTTTCCAAAGGCTTTTGAGCAAGGTAGCAGTTAGTAATACTGTTACTGAAAGAATTCTGTTTGGAATCCAAACCGGATTGGACAAGAGCAATTCAAAGCTGGCATTTCAGGCTATATGCAGACTCAAGCAGAACTTTTAAGCAGTGGTACTTAGTACCACTTCTCACAGTTCCCTTATCAATTGTTACACCTAGAAGTGTGCTTAAAAATGGAAAGTGTCTGGTGAGCAACTGAGACATTTGCTTGTGTGGGTCATGTCCCATTGCCCATCCCCCACACCTCCACACCCAAAAAGTACACGTCTGCTCCTTTCGGGAAGTGGAATTTTATGTTTTATGATAATTACAACCATTTTCTGGCCTGCTGAGTCTAAGAAGTGCTTTCATATTGATTTCAAAGGAGCCATGATTTAGGCTTCTTTCATACTAGAAAGGATGATGTGTGCTTCCACTTCAAACTGATGACATTTGTGACTTCCGAAGCTCATATTCAATATTAAGGATTTTATTATCTGGTCAGTGCTGCATTAAAATAACTGAGGAAGCTAAACTGTGCAGCAGAATTCTTCTCAGGCAGATTCAGCTTATATTTCTCTTCCCAGTGCACAGAGCATGGTCCAGTAAGCTTTTGAATATCAAAGCATGAGACACTGGTGTCTGTCATTTAAAAGCAGCTGTTCCCAGAGGAGAGCTAGGGGGTGGTGGACAGTAGTGCTGGGATCAGATGTGCTGTCATATTAATGGGTTGATTTTGCAGCATGGTGCAGTGTAACAGCCTGCAGAGATGCTCCAGCTCATAGTCCCTGGAGAGTATTTGGAGGAGAAAAGTTTGAAGGGGAAGCAGAGTGTAAACAAGCCCCATTGGATGTAAGCATAAAAGTCAAACAAAGTGGACAAGGCCTTATAGTTACAGACTATGCAAACTGTACACTGAATAATGCAAGATGTAGCATTATTCTTAGCCTGTCACCAAGAAAGTCTGTTGCACTGCAGTCATCTCCAAGCAAAATCTATCTCATTAATTTCAGTTGGAGCCTTTACAGAGCAAGCTCATCTGATGATGAATTTTTAACTCTTAAAAGCCTGACAAAAGCTAAAATTGCAAAAGACAACAGCGGTCACCCCACCCTCATGTGTCCCTCCTGCCCCTCTTCCCTAATGCTTACAATGACAGTGAAATTACATTCCATTCCAGGCAGAGATCCCTTTGAAAATGTATATCCTCCTCCAAATGGTTTCGTTTTTCCTAAATGAGCTAGAGACACTGTCTCATGATCCGCAGTAATTATCTTGACAGGTCAATTATTAAAAAAGAAATTAAAAAATTGAATTTAAAACATGATATAAGAGCTTGGCTGCTGGTTTGCCTTTTACTGCTATTTCTCTGCAGAATGCTTTTGGCACCAACTGACATGGGAAATGCATTGCACCAGAGAGGGAAGCTGTCTTCCCCTATTTTGATGCCAGATTAAAGATAACCTCTAGGCAGAGATCTCTCTCTACATTTGTGGGTATTCAGAGCAGGAACAGCACCCATTGGCACATGGCTGATTATAGTTCCTGGATTATTAATCTGAATACTCATATCATTTACTCCACTGGCCTGCCTAAGAGAACTGCCTGTTTAGGAAAAGAAACTTGGCATGGTAAGAGAAATGATGGAGATAACCATTCTTGCTTTATTGAAAGGGCTTAGAGGAACATGTGAATTTCCTCCTAGCTGATATCTGAACAGTTTAATAATACTACATATTAAACCTTATAAGGATTTTTTTAAATAATCCCTTTGAGCCTGTAGGTTGGTAATATGTGAGTAGTATGTACCTACAAGATTCACACTAACAAGTAATTTTTTTGAGGCAAGCAGTGCATCTATTATTTCATTTTTCTTGCAAAATTGACATTAACATGCATTATTGCAAGATAAATACTTCAGCACATCATATAAACAGCTGTTGAAAAAGGTACCAACTGGAGCCCTTAAGCTTCTACACCAGTGAAGGAATAGAACATAAGGAAGAAATTGGGTCCTCAAGGTGCCTTTCAAGGCTGATTGAGACACTAACTTGACAAAGAATCTCCTCAAATCTTGTTTTGTGCTCTGCTCTGCTCCTCTCCTGGGTCCTGGGATAATTTGTAATTCAAGCTTGGACAGAATCCTATGCTATTTCCTTCAGACTTATTCCTTCCACATGTGAAATCTAGTAATTTAAACACCTCATCTCCTTTCATAACTGAGGCAAAAAAAAAAAAAAAAAGCCAATGATCACTGATTGAATCCATATTTCCACAAAATTCCAGTTATTTTGTTTGATGCTTAAGAAATAAAATTAAATGAAGGTAGTTAAAGGTATAAGTACCCCTTTTAAAGAAATACAGATGGTTGTGGCAAATGAATCAGTACTAATCTGGACTTGCAAATAAATCCCTAAAAACCTGCTGGCCCCATTCCTGGGGTGTGATATCAAGCAATGAATTTGAAACCAGAGACAGGTTTAGTAGTAAGTGCTGGTTCAGCTTCATAGGATAGGAAGCAGCTCAGAATGAGTGATGATGTATTTTGGCTTAAAGCTTTAAGAAGAGTATGGGATAAAGATTGAAAATAAGCTCCATTACCTAATTAGTTGGAGCTCAGTGGGAATTGAGGATGCTTAGCATCTTGGAGCAATATTTTAAACTTTTTTTTATTTTAACTTTTAAGAGTTAGCTCTTCTTCACGAAACCCAATCATAGATCTCCTGTGCTGCCTCATGGTTAAGGACCTAACCATAATTCAGATCTTCATAGTGCTATACTCCTTAACCATTCTTACATGCCAAGGACTGTGGAGGAGCTGGTGGAATTGCTGGGTACCACAGAAATGACAAGAGCAGATCATGCATCTCAGAATTGATGTTTCAGGGTCTCTGCAAACTTCAGTAGAAAATTAATTCATTGCATTTGAGTTGTGTTTCCACAGCTGTTTGGTTAGTGTATTTCTCTTTCCACAAACACTAAAGAACTACAAAAAAAAAAAAAAAAAAGAAAGAAGAATGCTGAAACTAAAAAACAAGAGGAAGGCCTGGGCATTCTTCACATCTTCCTTGAAAGATGGCAGCTGCATGGCAAACTGATTGTAAACTGAAGAATCTCCTTGCTTTTGAACTGCTTCCACTTTATACACAGAAACTTGTGTCCCATTTGAAGGATGAATTTTTTGTTGCAAGTGGTGTCACTAAAGTGCAGGAAACTGAGGAGAGCAACAGAAGTTTTCCCATGAAATTCAAATCTGTGTTTCCTAGCCTCCTACCCAGATTATTTTAAAACAGTATCATTGTTGACCAGGGGCTTTTTAAAACCAGAGGGGACCATGGCTCATTCTGTAGATTGTTGAAACAATGAAAACACCATAATTGCAGCCACATTGTAAAAGACAAATGGGTAACACTGGGGAGCTTAGTTTTAGCCCTCTTCCTCCACATGGCATGTTTTCTGCAGCAATTCCCAACTGAGTCATCAAAGGAAGAACAAGATGCTTTTTCCTGCATCAGCAAACCCGTTTTACATGTGCAAACTCCCAGGTTTAAAACAATCAATTTTCTAACTGTTGGCATTTGAGGTGGAAGGCACGTTTTCCACCTGCCACCAGCTTTTCCCTTCCTTTCACACACTTGTAACTGTACTTTGGCTTACTTGTTCTAGCAGGGAATACAACAGCAGAAGTAAGTACAGTTCTGCTTCGTAAAACACTTCTAAATTATTTCTGCCTAATCCCAAAGCAACCGCCAAACCCAGCTCTCCAGACACATTTAGTCAATGTGCAATGAGTGGTGTGGGACTAGCCTGTATTGTCTGGTAAAGCTCAATGCCTGCTCTGGGAGAGGTTGAAGGACTGGGTGTTCCTGTACAGTAAGATAAGGAACCATGCAGTGCTTGGGGAAGCTGCTCACTGCTCATTTCTGTCATAACCCTCTCCAGCAGAACAAGAAAACAGAAATGGTGTGTTGGCACAACCGTGCTTTCTCAAGTCCCAAGGTAGCCCACAGAGAGGGTTTCCATGACACTGAGGCCTTGGAATTATACTAAAGAGATGCCGATTTTTTCCCTGACTGACACAAAACTGAGTATGTGTAGCCCAAGATTTGTAGACACATGAGTACTGGAGGTATTTCATATTCATAGGGATTCCCAGGTCTTCCCTAAAATGCAAAGGGTCCCTTACTAAACACTAACAAGACCATATTGTGTTGTGTGTTGTTTTTCATTAGACAGCCACCTGGCTGTTCAGCAGAGTGCTGCTGGGTCTGCAGAGTGCTGCCAGGGATGCCAGGGTCCCTCTGCAGATCCTAGCCTTAGCTCCTCTTTAAGGATCACTTCTATAAAACCGAGGGAATTTTTCCCTGTCTGCCAGAGCTGCAGGGCAGATAAGTTTCTTGTGCCTGCAGAAGACCATTACTGATAAGCCTACTAGGATTTATGTGGTGTCCCCTCATCTAAGGCTCTTACAAAGATAGAGGGGACAAGGATTTCCACATACTCCATCCATATAGAGAAGATACCCAGAAGACCTTGCAGGAGAAAAAACTTACTCCACTAAACTAAACTGAAGGAAAGAAATTTATGAACAGGAATACGCATACAGCTGGCACATTATTTACCATTTTAAAAACACAGTCTGTCTGCCTGTATTACCTCTCTGAGAAATAACTGCATTTTCAAATGGATGAAGACTTCTGCTGTAGAATCAGAGATCTCATCTCTACTTAGACCTTAGACCAATCTTTCTAATGAGCTGTTTAACTAGTACAGAGTTCAGTCTACCTGATGTATGATAAAATTGAAAGCCTATTTAAGTTTTCATTAATTAAGACAGAAGAATAGAGACAGGAAATGGCCATGGCTGAGAAGGTATCAAATCACAATTCACTTCAATGAAGCTTCAACTGTACCACAGATGTGTAACTGTACACATCTCCTCTTTTACCTGAAAAAAGAAGAAAACACAGTCTAATAATAAAGAAATAGAACGCCCCTTGTATTAGTGCCTGACCACCCTGACCTTTCTGCAATGCATTATTGACAATTCTTTTAACATTTATTTAAACTTAATTTCCCAGAACAGAACATGACAGAAAGTAAAAAACATTCATTTCAATTGTAAAAGCTTTCACTTTAATGCATCTCTGAATTAATTGGGCACAATCTTCATATCATGTGAAATAAATGGGCTGATAATTGATTAGGACCTCAAGGAACAATGAGATCTGATTGGTTAGGGAAAGAGAAGTGACCTATAAAAGGTCAGGATTTTTTGAAATTGCTTTTTTAATAAAGCATGTTGATGAAGAAATTATCTGCAAGGCTTAGATGAATTATTCTGATTTGATATATAACTTCTGTCAAAGTGAAAATGGGATGTGATGTAACTTAATTCTTGGAAAACTTGAGATCGCCTTTGAAGGAGATGAGTCCTTCTCTCAGTCCCATTATTAGGCTTTGAAATGTTGGTAGCCCAGCATGGCTTTCCTTAGCTTACCTTACCATCTTTTTTCAAGAGAAGTCTGCCAGGTCTCCCCTTCTGCTGAGGAAATTAAAGAATCCAAACTGGATTTTGCTTGATTTTCTGTCTTGCCTATTATGAACAATGTGTTTCCCTTCTAAGATGTCTTTCCCACACCTCCAGCTGAGTCTTTAGCTGAGAAGCTGGGATGAGCAGATGGAATGTTGATGCTTGTGCTGAGGCTGATGGTCTCACCTTCATCCATGGCCAGGTCACTTTTGAAACAAACCCCTTTCCTCTTAGCTGGAGTGTTCAGCCTCTCCTCAGTTCTTGTCCTTTTCTCAGCTTCTCTTTTGGACTACTGTGCCTTTTCTCCACACTCTTGTGCTGACACAGCACCACAGCAATTTTGTGAATATGGGAGTATTATAAATGTGTCACCAGAGGAAGGTGTGTTTCCTTTTCTTGTGCTGCTGGCTCAAATGTGTATCCCAAGAAGACAGATTATTGGTTCATCTTGACTTTCCTGCAAGATTCTGCCTCTCCATGAAGAAAAAATAGTACTCACCAGGCTTTGTGCTGTGCTGGTTAAATCAATTAGAGAACACCGCTCCAAGGCATCTCTTCCTTGGGCTGAATCCCAACTAATCAGTACAGCAATAATAAAATGCCGATCCCTGTGTGATGGACAGCCTCCCTCTCATCCATGAAGGGGCTGCTGGAAACACTGTGTTTCTGGGAAGCCTTCCAGTGCTGATGGTCGCATACCCACAGCAAATGCTATTTTGGCTCCTATTTGTGTTGTAATGATGCACATTGCACTCTTGCTGTAAGATTTGTCAGCACTCAGGTTTATCAAGAGGAGGTGCAACAAGTCTTACGCTTGATGAAAACACAGTCAGCTTGGTCTGGCTCCTGAAAATACCTAGGTTTTGCAGGAGACTTAATTATGTTGTTGTTATTGTCATCCTCACCCAGCACAAGGTGATCTCATTGCCTGCACCAGATTTACCCTTGTCTTTTCTAAGGCATTCCTGCCTGCACCTCTGGTTTGCCTATTCGTGAAGCGTCTTAAAAATTGTTGTAAATTATAGCTCAAACTGTTAAGGAAAACCCAAGTGACTGCCAAGAGTCAGTTCCCAAGCAGAACAGGAGTACCTGCTGTCAGAGCAGGAATCCCTGAGAGAACAGAAATTATGCAAGAAACAAAATTTAAATGTTGGAACATTGCATTTTAATTTTTGAAATAAAAAACATGGGCTTTTACTTCTGTGTGTTTCATAGCCAGTCTTTTATTTTTGAAATATCTTTCATTTTGTAGCATCTGCTTTTCTTTTTTCCCATGCCTTTCGTTCCCTTTTCCTTTTTGCTTTCCCCTTTTTCGTTTTCCAAGTCCTCTCCTCTCCTCTCCTCTCCTCTCCTCTCCTCTCCTCTCCTCTCCTCTCCTCTCCTCTCCTCTCCTCTCCTCTCCTCTCCTCTCCTCTCCTCTCCTCTCCTCTCCTCTCCTCTCCTCTCCTCTCCTCTCCTCTCCTCTCCTCTCCTCTCCTCTCCTCTCCTCTCCTCTCCTCTCCTCTCCTCTCCTCTCCTTTCTCTCTGCAGATTCGTAACCACAAGACTCTTCTGTACGAAACATGACCCATTTTGTTCTAGAGTCACCCCAAGCATCATGCTGAGGAGCTGGTTAAAAGCTTCATTGAACACTTCCCCCAGCCCTTAGTTTTTCTTTTAAAGTCTCCTAGTCAAGTGTTAACTGAACTTAGTCCTAGTTTTAAGATCTAAGATCACATCTTGCAATGATTTTACTCTAGGCATGAAACAAGTGTACTGATGTGTTAGCCACACTTAGAGCTACACTCATACATCACAGGTTGAGAGTCTGTCCTGTTCCTTTCAACAGCACCTTAGAACTGCTGCTAAACCAGCGCAATGTAATAAGAGTCTGTTTTAGCAGGAGTATGGAAAAGGAGTTCAATTTGCTGCAGAGATGGATGCATGCCCCTCTTTCAGGAGAAAAAAAAGGGTTAAAATGCAGTGTCAAAAGAGTAACTGGATTGCGCTTTTGTTATTCTAACACAGAAACAACTCTGAGCTTGATGTCTAATGCAACACTATGTGAATACAAGGATTTGTTCTTGAGCAGATGGAGTGTAAATTCTTTAGTATAGTAATGCTGGCCTTCATTTTGTGTTTTGCAGACAGAAGAATACCTATGAAAAGTATACCATGCAGAAACAAAATCCTCCCTGATTACATCACAGTTTTGGAAGCAGTAGCACTAGAACATTTGTGCTTTTGAACTTTGGGGTGAAGTTGATCCAAAATGACACTATTTTTTTTAATATGAAGGTGTAGTCCAGCTCCCTCTCCTAAAGCATTTACACCTAAACCTATGTTGTTCTTTGAAGATATTTTGTCTAACATTTTTAGAAACCTTTGGTGATTTGATAGCCTCCCTAGAAAATCTAGTTTTATGGTTCACTGCTGTTAGAATTTTTAATGATTAACTTAATGTTTGTCGTAATTTCAGTCTATTACAACTCATCCTGTCCACCCCTGGCGGAAAAGCAAACTCATTGCTTCCACTGAAGCTGCTCTTTCTGCATTTCAGGACTCAGCACAGTCCCCCTCCTTGTTATCATCACCACACCAAGCAACAATAGTTTATGCAGTCCTTATGCTGTCTTCTCTTGTCAATCTCCTTTTGTCTCCCAGATGGATCTGGGTGTCTTTTGCCTAGTTATTGCTCCAGTGGAGGCCTTAATAATAGGTTGAAAACATCATTTCATAAGATACACATATTATGCTGTTGTTTGTACAGGAAGATATCTGCCCTTTTTTCCTTTTCTTTTTTTTTTTTCCCATAACGAATGCTATGATGCTGTCAGCTCATGTTCAGGTTGTGATCTTTTCTACAGAACTGCTGCCCAGCCTTGTTCTGTACAAATACAGTAGACTGTTCCTGGTTGAGCTCTACCTCATTTGTAGCTTTGGTGGGTTTACTAATCTATCATCTAGGCCCAGTGAGAACATTAAATCATCCCTGTGGAACCTCACTAGGCCCATCTTTTTGCTTTGACAGTGAATGATTTTCCAACCAAGTCTGCACTGCCTGACCCTTGGAGTACTTTTGTCTGGCCCACATTTCCTCATCTGCTTTTTCAAAGTAACATGTCAGTGTCAAAACCTTACTGAAGTCAAGATACATGACATTTTCTCTTTTTCTGCTACAGCTATTCCCCTGATATAGAAAGAAGTTACACTGGTTCGACATGGTGTCTTTGTGACAAAGCCATGTTGGCTATTATTAATATTTTTGTTTCCTTCAAATTATACAAGTAATTTTTTCCAACATTTTTCCAGGAATTGAATTTTAGCTCTATTATTTCTTCACAAGTATTTTTTTTTCATTAAGATACAGGCATTCTTCTTGCCCTTTTGGAGTTTTCTGAAGCCTCACCTTTCCTTCTGGGGATCTCAGTGCTCAGAGATATCTTCAGCCAATTCTTGAAATACACTGGAGTTTTTATTAAGCCCATCTGATCTGAAAATATGTGAATTATCCTACTACTCTGCTGCAGCCTCAGCATGTGTTCAGGACAGTGTCGTGCTAAGTGCTGGACACAAGTAATAAAGACAGTCCTTTCACTGAAGACCTGATTAGCTGCACATATGAATATGTGAGACTAAGCAGAAGCCCCTGGCCAGGCAGAGAGGCAGCTTAAACAGTGAAACATTCTTCATTAGCTTGAAAGAGAAAAGTGTCCTCCTGTGCATGGTCTGGCTGTTACCAAATGTTCTGCAGGCATTTCAGCAGGAGAGATTTTAAAGCTGGAGTCAGAAGAGGACAGTGTTTTAGCAAGCCTGCCTTTTTTACACAAATTTACCAAAGCAATGGAAGAGGCAGGGATAAAGACTAGACAAAGGAATGAGCATTAGGAACAAATGGTGATGAAGAGATCACCTGGACTGCTAGGCTAGCCACTGTGCACAGAGCTGGAAGCACAAGTTATGGACTGAGTTAAAATTGTTAAAACAAGTGTGGGATAGGCCTCCTGCCATCTGCTGTCTGCCAGCAGCTGGGGTCCACTGGTGTGTTTTGGTGGTGTGTGTCACTGGCAGGTGCTTCCACTCAGCATGTCTGCCCTGGAGCCCACTCAGAGGACCTCCTATCCTGGTGCTACAGCTCTGGGGAGGCAGTGTGAGTGCAGCTGAGCCATGGTTTAAGTGAAACCTTATTTTGCCTTCTGTTTTCTCCCTTGTTTGGCATAGGGTTAAGCTTAAAGGACAGCTTTGCATGAAGGCACTAGTGGGTTCAGTGTGGACTGGGCACATTTGAGCTCTGATCTGTTCAGTGCTCAGCTGCAACTGCAGTCAGTTCATCAGCCCAGTGGCCAGATGGATGTTTGACACTGAGAGCATGGCTGTAATTTTCTGCCTGAAATGCTTGATGTTATGGCACTGGGGCAGGGGAATAGGTGCACATCCTGATGAGAAGGATGACCAGAACAGGGAAGAAAGAGGAGGCTGTGAGAAGTCACAGGCCAAAGATATTTTTCACTCAGAAGTTTTGGAGAGCTCTGGGTCCTGGACAGGGTCTAAAACACTCAACAGTTCAGAGGTATCATTCCTGGCTGCTGGAATAGCTGAGTTCAATTTGGCCCAAAGTAGCTACAGACTAACTACCCCAGTCTTTTTTCTTCTGACACATCTGAGTCTGTTCTTGAAAATGACTATTTTAATAGTTGATTAATAAGTTGTGAGCCTTAGAGGGTAATTAGTCTGCTAATCACCAGGTTCCACAACCTCACCAGCCACTCAGATTGCTCTCAGTGGCAGCTCTTTTACCTCCATAATGCTAAACTGGCATTCAGGAACACTGTTAATGCTGTGATGCTCCAGTTGAGCTCAGCCTCGCCAAATAGCAATAAGCATACATATACTCTTTCACACATGGGACTCTTTGCTGTAGAGATTGTTTCCGCATTGGCCAGCTTCATTAATTCAGTCATTGCCTCTCGCCATCTAATGAGAGAGAAAAGTGCACTGACTGAAGATTTCATCCTACTACCCAGAAGGTTTAAATAAACAGCATAAAAATAAAGAATAAAGCCCTCTAGCCCTTGTATTGTGCATAACCCCAGCTGAGCTGGTTGGCTGTGCTTGCCAGACTGCTGCTAAACTCTGCTGCAGGTGTTCTCTGTCACGGCGACACATGTTTGAACCAGGTGCCCTCTGAAATCCGAAAAAGTGCACTTCCTCTGCTTTGTCAGCACAGCTCCCCTTTGCCTGCAAGGCTTTCAAAAGCATGAGGGAAATGACTCACCCAGCAGAATGTGGGAATTATCCTGTTTAGCTGCTCTGCTTTATCCTGTCAGAAACACACGATGAAAAACTCTAGTCACAAGAGACCGAGGGGGCTCCCATATTACTGACAGACACCAACTGTTTGAGAGCACTCAGATCCTGTTATCGAGAGGAGACTGACCCCTGTGCTGCACCTCCATTTATCATCATTTTAATCCAATTGGAAGTCCTTTCAAAACTCTCCATGTTCTTTCATCCTTTTCCCACTTTCTCTTAGCCCAAATAGTCTCTTTTTTCTCTTCTTCCTTTTTTTTTTTTGTTGTTTACTTTTAAACTTGCTGCCCTCCCAAATATTTTTTCTTCTTTTAACTTAGAAAAGTATACAATTTTAGACATGATCCCAGGCCAAAATTTCTCTGTTCAAGTGGTATAAAGAGAAGATTACTTCACCAAATCAATGGAGTCAGTCCAGATTTAGCTGTCGAACTGGGTAGAATTCATCTGGCTAAGTGACTTTTAATTTTTTTTCCATCTTCGAAGTGATCCTGAAAAGTTCCAGAAAGCAACTGAAAATAGTTTATTCATACAAGCTAGGGCCCAAATTTTTCCATCCCCTATTTGTCATTTAGGTAGTGTTACTCTGACAGGTATTTTTTATATTCAGAACAAGAGATGGTTCTAATCCTTGAGGTCTAAGCCTTTCTTCATGAAGGCATTTACATGCCTGAGCACCTTCTAAGTGCTCAGGGAGATTTTGTGTTTAACTTCCTATATTTGTCTAAATGTATTCTGAATCAGTGTCCAAAAGACTAAGGGAAAAAAAAAAGTTGGTTTTGCCATTCCAGTTTTGCAGGAAGATGAATGATTCTAAATGATTCTGTCCCTTGAAAATAGTATCTTGTTGTTGATATGCTGACACAGTCCTCCTGACTGTATTGTTTACCCACAGCTGGACCTGAGTCAGGATCTGGCTGTGGTGACACTAGGATGTGGTTGTGGAATTTATCTTATTTGTGAGTCCCCATTCAACACAGAGAAAGCCACAGGAGACTGTGGAAGTTGTGAGGGCGTCATTCTCTTTTCTGCTCCCTGGCTAGCAGGTGATGCTTACATGGTTGTCCTGTGTCTTGGAGCCAGAAAGAACCCTAGGATGCCTCAGAATGCAACTCTGGGAAGGTGAGGAAGAACTGCTGACACCTACACTCAAGAGTAGCAGATTTGAGGGATAATAGCACAAGTACCTGCTAAGCAGGTACAGATACATCCCTGGAGTATGGAACTAAGGTACTGACTAGTTCTATAAATAGTCTGAAGTAGTTATAATGCAGCATATAGCCTGAGGAGGAGACTGTAATTTTCAAATTGCTTTGTTTTTTCATTAGGGAAAAAAAAAATCAGCTGATAAAATTCCTCAGAAATCAGGAGCAGAAAGAGCAAGCTTAAGCTCAGTTTTTTTTTACTTTGCTTCAAATCTTGCATGAGCTAGGTAAGGGCTACAAGAAACATCTTGGTTTTCATGGTGTCAAACACTAGTCACACTTTGTCCTTGTATGTACTTTGATGCTAGCTGGAGCCATCAGTGTTTCTCCAGTGTTATTGTAAAGCTGCTGACAGTAAAGTCATGCATTCTGCAAACAAAACACCAAGAACAAATTGTTTTACCATGGTTTTGTGTCCAAATATGTACTATACATTTTATCTAAATGATAACTGTTACTGCCACCAAAATAAAATGAAGAAAGTAGTCAACAAAAGGCAAGCTGAGACGTAGAAAGGGCCGAGGTGTAATTCTGACTGTGCTGTAGGATCACATTTTCTCTGAAGGCACACTGCAGCTGAGCTGTTTGGCTAGCTCTGATTTCTCCTAAGCATTCCTGCCTCTCCCCTCACCCTTTGGTGCTAATGAGGGTGTCTCCAATCAGCATCTCTGATACCTCACCTCTTTGCACTTGCTGGCAGCACCTTTTGCTCTGTGGGTGCATGGTGTGGTTTGAATTGTCAAGGCACAGGGCCCTTTTCTGTGAGTAAAAGTGCAGGAGAGCTGGGGCAAGTTCAGAGCTCCTGTGGCACACTGCCTTCCTCTGTAAAGAACTTCCCTTCCCTTCCCTTCCCTTCCCTTCCCTTCCCTTCCCTTCCCTTCCCTTCCCTTCCCTTCCCTTCCCTTCCCTTCCCTTCCCTTCCCTTCCCTTCCCTTCCCTTCCCTTCCCTTCCCTTCCCTTCCCTTCCCTTCCCTTCCCTTCCCTTCCCTTCCCTTCCCTTCCCTTCCCTTCCCTTCCCTTCCCTTCCCTGTACCAGGTTTCTAGTGGTTGTTTAATCAGCCCTGGCATGTACAATAAACAAATGTAAAGTTATTCAGATTCCCTAAAAACTTGGTTGGGAAACTTTATGTCATTCTCTCAGTTCAATGTTTGGGGAAGAAAAGATGGCAAAAATACGTCTGAAACACAAAATACCAACATCAAGCAGGAAATTAAGTCAGACTGCTGAACTGAGGCTGGAAAAGGAAGTTCACAACCACTCCCTCTCATGGGATTATGGGAAGCCTGAGGTCTCCTCTCTGGGTTCCCTTCCTGTATTTCCCTGGCTGAAACAAAGCTAATCTAAAGTATTTTTTAATATTCGAGATATTCAAACATCAAAAATGAAGGTGTGAGCATCCATTGTGCCTGGAGCGGCACATCTGTAGGGAGAGGTATATAGTATCTATCACTGCTAAGCCAGAGCATCCTGCATTCCTCCTTATGCCTCTGTCTTTTATGTTCAGGTCAGGGTCTTCTCCTATCTATTTACTTATTTGTTTCACAATTTACACCATACAGCTACACTAGTTTTCTATCAAGAGTCAATATGTAACACAGGTGAAAAAACTAAATTTAAAATCTGTAACAAGGAACATCTCCATTCAGCCCATTTATTCAGGTGGTGAAAAACAGAGTGCGCAAATCAATTGTACACCATAAATCAATTGTACACTGTCTTTAAAGCATTGCAAACACAGTTATGGATTTGAATAGTAAAAATTTCATCTTACAGGGACATTACAATTGTCACTTACATGAGGATATTCTTAGACTGTAATGAAAAGGGAGAGCTTGAAATATTTATTCTAGCAGAGTTTAAATTATTTCTCTGCGAACTCTTCTGAATTGGTAAGACTGCCCTTTAAAGTAATGTTAATAAAAGTGTATAATTTAGAAGTCCTAAACCCACAAAATGCATGAAGTTTTTGGTGTCATTTGAAACTTTATATTCATCTGACTCTGAAACATGATTGGGTAAAACTGAAGTCTTGCTCTAATGATCTGGTCATTGTTTGCATTTGCTGACTTATCTGGCAAAAATGTCTTGCATTGCTTGAGAGTCCCACTGCAGCATTGGAATATCCAGGGAAGAGGATTGCCTCAAATTCCTTTCACTGTGTGACAAGAAAAATATTCTTGCTAGTTCATTGTCATTTTAGCACCTGTGCAAATCTACTTCATAAACTAAAGGCAGTGCAGCTCCCTGTGCTTTACTGAGGTTATCACGGGGGCTGTAGAGCTTTTCTTGCTTGCTTGAATGCTAAAGAGAACCAAAGGAATCTCTGATCCCAGGCTCAGTTTGTAGTGCTGGTGGTTGTGAGGAGAGCCATGCAATAACTGCCCTATCCAGAACCGGAACAGATCTCTTCCTCAAAAATAAACCTGGAGCCCCAGTAACATTAACAAACACTTCTACAGCTTCCCTTGCTAAGCTTTTAGAAGCCTGCTATGGAGTCAGAAAGGAGTAATTCTTAATAAAGAATTCCTTTAACAATTCTCCTTTTTTTCCTATTCTCAAATAGTTGTGAAATTCTTACATTGATTCATTATTTGAAATTGTTTTCCAGTGAGTTTATGAATAAATACTAAGATTTCAGATTGTGTCAGTTGGAAATACTAGAATGAACTCTGTCTTCATACTGTGAAGCACATTACAAAGTTGAATTGCATAACTTGAGCTATACAAATAATCACGTATCTAATAACATGCAAATGTTGCAGCACAGAACTTTTTTTGGGGTAGTCTATGTTAGTTCTGTAAATCACCTGATCAAGCTTGGGAAATACAATCACAGTGGATAACCAGTTATGATTTGGATTTTATCTGGGATGTAAGAGTTTCATAATGCTAACACATACTAAAAGCATAGCTGTAGCTGCCAAATATGTGCTTGTAAGAACAGTGTAGGATACTTCTGGGACTTCCTGTGCACCCTGGTGTTTCTGTTTTACTTTTTCTTTTTTAATCAAAAGCATTAGAACTGTGCATACTGATATTTTAATGGTGATATTTTAAGGGAGAGCAAACATATTCTCAAGCCACCTCTACCTTTAACTGCATTTTTCAGCATGGAATTCATTAGACTTTGTGTACACTGGGAGTGATAAAAGGGTTTTATTTTGTGGGGTTTTCCTCATGATTGTAACTCAGAAGAATTTCAGAATGTATTTTCTGGTCTATTAAGCAGGGCATACTTTACCTTCAGTGCTCAGGGAGTGTGTAACTTTCATGACATCTCATAAGTAGACCCCAGGAAAGTTGCAGAAGATTTGGTTTTGTTTCTTATATCAATGTGAAAAGAAATGTACCTGAGAATTTATTAAAGTTTTGAAAGTCACCTGGATAAACTGGAGAGTTTATTGCAATAAGCTATATTTATTTGCTCATGGTAACCATCTTAGCAGCTAACCAGTGTTTGCAATCTTTCAAGCTGAGCTGTCACAGTCCCAGTTTTGTCTCTAGCTATCAGGCAGGTATTTGAGCTGGAATCTTTCCCATGGTTGATGCAGACTGACAGCCAATCTCACAAAAACTGTGGGAATAAGAGCTTCAATAGACCATAACTGAGGTTGCCAGAGATGCTGAGTGTCAAGAGCACAGTGTTGGTTTCAGTGAAATTTGCACCTGCTTACACCAGATTTGCACTTCTCTCCAGCAACGAGGCTCTGCATGCAGCTGAGCTTCCAGCCACAGGGCTCCATGGGATGTGGCTGTTCTGCCTGCTGGGAAGGCACTCTGGGTAGGACCCAATAAGCTGAGCAAAACATGAACCAGACATCCCAGCTGTCTTGTAATGGCCTTGGTAATTCATGTTAAGGTAAACAACTTACTTGAAATCCAGGCATTTGTTGTAACATATGTTCCTACAGATTTGCCTACAGGCTGAAGCAGTGACAATACAGTGTCAGGTCCAGGGACTCAGTGCAGGGCACGTTCCTGTGTTTTCAGCCTAACCAATTGCTCTTCTTTTCTCTTTGTCTGGTTCACTGCTGCTGAATCATCAATGTAACTGATAAAACAAAAGTGGGGAAGCTCATTTATCATTTTTTAGATATGTCTAGACATTCACTTCATTGCCTGAAGTAAGCCAATGGACTGGAAGAGTTCTGCACACGTTCTCTTAACACATCTACTTGTAGGGGTTATTTCAGCTATAATATTGTTGTTGTGAACTCTCTCCACTACAGACTATCTTGAGAGCCTTGAGGTTTTCTCACAAGCCTCTGCATGCACACAGACCAAGCTTGTGTAGCAGGTAACATGGCCTCCTGTGGTCAGCATTACATGGGTGACATCACTGTTTACATTACTACTGTTTACACATGACTGCTATTAAAGAGCTCTTCACTGGAGGATACCATTATCTTCACTACTTGCTTCTTTCTTTTTTGTCAAGCCTATTCATTTTGTATAATAAGGGACAGAAACACAGGAGCTCCTTCTTAGAGGGCTCTTCTAATACCAAGCCTACAAACTGGAAATTCTTCATTCCAGAGACAGCTTTCACATAACCCACCTGGGAGCAGTGTCAGACCTAACCCACTGAGCAGGTGGCTCCTTTCCATGCTATCTCCCATCGGTCTCTCTCACTGTTATCCAGCTGAGATAATCTATCCTGTGCAATGTGCTTATCTCAGTAAATCTTGAAGAGGAATGAAGTGATGTGGTAGCAGAGCTGTGCTAGTGCATTGCTTTTGCTGGTATTTGCCTTGTGGTACTTTTAGACCTGTTCTGGACTACATGAGGCATAAAATTCAGGCCAGAACTGCCCTCTAGAGGTTTGAGGGTCTGTCGATGTTTGCACCTGTGAATTCTTGTAGGTGTGGGATGCATTGCTTGCAAAGATGTAAGTTCACTACTTGGCTTCTTGGCTGACCAGAATATTTATATTTCCTTCAAGTCTCACTCTGTTGAAGAGAAGCCCACACAGTAGGTCATCCTCTTGATTGAGAAACCTGCTTGAGAACAAAGTGGTGGCTGTAAGGCACCTAAAGAAGCTTTTCCTTGTGTCTGTGGGCAGGAGTGGCAATTCTGAGGTAAAAATAGACATGTGCTAGCACCTGAACAGGCCAAGGGAGTCTCCAGGCTTAATGTAGAGGCTGGCATCTGGCCTTCTAAACATATTGCCATTGCCTCACTTTGCAATGTGAGGCAATTGTGTAGCGTTTTCCCAGGATTGTCATGGCATCCATCCATCCCTCCTTCACTGCAAAGGAGTGGGCACCTGTCAGATGGAGGCTCCATGGCTATCACAGAAAAAAAGCAGAGCCTCTCTCATGACTGTTGTTCTCATGTGCCACGTCTCAGAAACAGGTTAAGTCTCTCTTGCTGCTGTCTTCCTCCAGAACTGCAAGGCTGTCTTAGGTCAGATGCAGTGACATTTTGTCTGTCTCTGCTGTCTCCTTGAGCATGAATAGTTGTATCCATCCTTTGCTCTCCCCTGCTCTCTCAACTGAAGATAAAGGAGTCTTTGTTGCTAAGTCTCACAGTCAGCCCAAAAGGACCAGAACAGGCTCTCGTGCCCCAGCCACTTCTCTGTGTGTCAACATGCTGGTTTTTGTAGGTGTGTGCCTGTCTAAAGAGATCACAGGCTGATGCCTCCTGCTTAGCTATGAAATACTTTGAAAAACACCAGTATTGGTGTCCCTGTTGTATTTTTTTCTGACCAACCACAAGATGCATAGAAGTCAGTAGAGGAATCTCATACATGAGAGCTTTCATGTTCCCTTATCACCTCATATGTGCCTATCTTTTCACCTGTGGACAGAAATGGAGTGCTTCAGATCAAGGCTGAAAGTATGGTATGCTGTTTTCCTGTCTGTGAAAGAGAGTTTTTATGTGGGGTGTTTGTTTTTTTTTTTGGTGTTCTGGTTGTTGTTGGGGTTTTGTTGTTGTTGTTTGTTTGTTTTTAAACCAGCATAACCAAACTTATCAGGTACCTAGAGAGTTTTGGATTAAAGAGTCCAGAGGAAAAGCTGCGGTGCATGAAGATGCATGCTAATGGTAGGTTCTGTACAGCCTCTCAGGTTAGGGTGAGAAATGAAAAATGCCAGTTGGTGTTATTAAGTCTAGGTAACAGCACAAAGAGGTGTTCTTATCTAATTGTCTTACATGTATAACATGTAAGAGATGGAGCAAAGGGAAGTCATGAGTTTACCTGGTAGGAGTGTGGTGCTCTAATACATTCCCATAAAATGAACAGCCTTACTGGGATATGATTTATTTCCTCCCTCCCATGTGCAGACAACAGAATGAAAATTTAGCTTTCAAAAAGAAGGTGGTCTCTAAGGACAGTGTTTTGCACAAGACAAGGCAAGTTCCCACTGCCTGATCAGAGACATCAGCCTCTCTGAGAAGGTGGCAAACCACACAGCTGCAGTAAAGCGTAGCGGCCCCATTTCCCCATCAGCCTCCTTTTGTGAGGTGTTGCTGGTGGCTTTTTTTGTGGCAAATGAGAGTGCAAGGTACTGTGTTCTGGCTCCTCGGCTGCTTCTCCACTTCCTAGCTGCCACAACCTCTTAGGGCTTTTGTCAGCATGACAAAAATGCTGATGTCAGCATGAAAAGAAGGAAATCTTTTCACTTAGAGTGTTGTAAATCAACCCAGTAAACCAGACTATACATTATGCTTTTGTTACCAAGAGTTCAATTACAAGGCAGTGAATGGTGCATAATAATTCCTGAAGTCACCGAATTCTCCACTTCTCAGCAAAATAGCCTCTCACACAAACAGGTTTACACTGCTCATCCCATTGCTGAGGAAGAGGCGCACTCTAGTGGCTTTTTGTCTGAAAAATTGCTGCTGGGTGGTGTCAGAGCAGCTCAAAATAGATTCATCTAAATGTGGAGAGGTTGATTGTAAGAAGTTGTATTAAGATAAGTCATGTTATCCTAGTCCAAGATTATATTATATTTTGTGAACTAATATATTCACACAAAGACTAAGGGGTTATTTTGTGTTTATTGACTTTTGAAGCTATGGGCTTCAGAATCTGATCTCCTAGAATGGAATATTCTTCTATGCCCACTGTCCATGCCATGCATGTATGATTCTAGCTGTATGGCAAACAAACTAATACCTTTAAAGACAACAGTCAGGCTCAAAAGCTACCACACCTTCATCTTGGCGAAACATTTTAAGACCTTGACTCATAAGACTGATGCAGTAACTGGTTCCAAATGGTCCTTGGCCCCACTCCTGAGTGGTGCTGCTGTCTGTGGAACTGCATGTGAAACAACTCCTGCAATGCTCAGTTTTACAGCTCAGTGTTAATAACGAGATATTAGTGGTGTGTTCAGGACATGAGAAGTACACTGCAGCGCTTCAGGTTCAGCTTCATTTCTATAGCTCAGCTGTTCCTGTCACAGGGGAGGAAGCCTCCAAGGGATATGGAATGCAGGACTGAAGGGCTCTTCAAATTTAATCTAGCCCTTCCATAAGTCAACACCCTTCACTTTGTGCTGTCTGTCTGTTGGAGTGTCCAGCCAGTACAAGCACAGGAAAATGTAATCAGGGTACTTTGTTGTCCAAGGATCTATTGTCTGCATTTTGCAAAAAGATGAACATTCATAATGTGAGGAAATGAGAGATTAAAGGATGGCGATATATGAAGAATTGATTATCTGAGCTTCTAAGCAGAGGAAGAAATGGCTCTTCATTTGTAAACCATTTTCCCCCTCTAATAAACACTGCAAGACATCATTTTGTGTTAAAAACTAATGTATGTGGCTCCTTTTCTAAGGATAAGAAAAGAAAGAAAGAAAGAAAGAAAATGCTTTGTTTCTCAGAGGCACTATATGTACCACATGCTGCAGTTGCTATGGTAATTATTCGCATTATTGAATAGCACTGCAAGGGGTTATACAGAAATGAATCTGACTGGCCAAAGTGCTTGTTAGAATGAGTATGTCCAGTTATTTATAAAAGCCTCCACGAAGCACTTGAGGCAATAAGAATGTGAGGGAGAAGGAGGGAGGGGAAGAAGACGACAGGAGAAGAGTTATAAAGTCAAGACTAACACACTGACATTACATCTTTTTTCTTCAGTGGAAAGTGAAATTCTATAGGCCATCTTGCAGAAGAAAAAGTAGCACACTAAGTTGTGTTTACCTAAGTTATTAAGTTGTTAGTCAACAAAAAGTAGATTAATTTCTTCACAAAATTACTAGTGGGGAGCCAAGCTTTGAGGGTCCAGTAGAATATAAAGGGTTAACTTTGATTTGCCAGACTTGACTGTGTTTGTACTTTTACTTGTCCCTGGTTGTGAATCAGTCCTTGTGTGCTGTAAGAGTGACTTTTCAACGGGAGCACCCACCTCCTGAGCCGACTGAAATACGGGAAATCACCTGTGAGATAACAGTTTCCAGCATTTCAGTATTGGTCAAAGCTGATGTGATTTGAGATTGCAGTCTAAGCATGATCTACATCTGAACAACTATACTTTGGAGTTTCTCTGAAATATAACATTGCAGTTAATGGAGCTATCCATAGAAGAAATATTCCTAGGCAGTGTAAATAAATTAATAGGAATTAATTTAGCTAATTAATTTGATTGCTGTAAATTGATAAAATTTTACCAATTGTATAAATCATGTCTGTTATTGTCTATAAGGAAATTATTAATGTGCCTTGATGCCAGAGGCATAGATAAAGCTCAAGACCTTGTTGTACTTACATCTAGAGAAATATTCACTTCCAGTGACTAGAGAAATTAAGTCCTTGGACTGTGTGTAGCTAAAGGCATTTCTGTGTAGATTGGCATTTGCAGTGACCAAATTTTGTAGACTTGGGAAGGAGGAAGGCCACTTACAGATCTGAGGTGCTAAGTTCTAATTAACATTGGCAGCACGTTTTTTGGGCAATTACCACCAACTAGAACTCTGCCATGGTTTGCCAGATATCTGGAGGCTCAGGGTGCTTTGGGGGTTCACAGCAAAGGAGTACTTGTGGATACAGCAGCAGCCAAAACACTGGTGTGTTATCAACACCTTTCTAGCTACCAATGCAAAGCACAGCACTGTGGGGGCTGCTATAGGAAAATTAACTCCATCTCAGCTGGATCCAGTACTATATCAAAGAGTACTTGTGGTTTCAGGGTCCAATGTCAGAGTGCTTCAGATGGGGTGAAGCCTAGCTTGAGATTTAAAAGTGTTAAACAAGGCTAGCAATAATACAGCAGAATACTCTGCTGGAGTAGAATCATCTTTTAGTACTGTGCTTGCACAGCACCTACTATTGTGGGGCTGTGGTGTGTGAATAAGTGGTGAAGAGGAGGAGTCTTGTATCTCTTCAGTAAACTACACAATTGTTGTGTCTCCTAGTTAAATTTGCAGGTGGCACCAGGCACAGAGGTCTATGGGCACATTGTTTAGCAGGAAAAGAATTCAAAAAGTTATTTCCAGTTTGGAAATGTGATCTGAAAAACAGTACAATGCAATTCTGTAAGAATAAGGTACAAATATCTGTATCTTATTAGGAATAGTTTCAGATGGGGAACAAAGAAACAGATAGAGATAGAATCTTTGCAGAGCCAGGAGTCAAAAATATGGCAGCATTATTAAAAAACAGAACTGCTACCATATATACACACACACACATACACACACATATATATACACACACATATATTAATTAATTAATTATATTTGAAATGTCAATAAATTAGGGGCAACACTTTCTTTTTTATTCCTGCTTATTCAGTACTTGAAGTAAGTATCCAGTTTGGGGTTCTGTAATTCAAAATATGGATTGCCTTGTTGGGGAGCAGACATGACTACTAGCAACAAACAGAAATTCAGAAAAGGCTGGCAGAGACAGACTGAAGGATTTAAGGTTGTTCAGTCTACCAGAAGGTATTTAGGGGAGATATGAGAACTCTACAAGCTCGAAACGTTTGCTTCAAATAAAAGGGAATAACCTATTTTCCTTGCCCATAAATAGAAATGAAGAGAAACAATGGGCATGAGTTTTAAGCCATGATTAGAATAATATTTTGCATTGTAAGGATTGTGGAAGACAGAGTAAAGCTGGAGGCTCCTGTCTTTGAGGCATGCAATGGGTAGAGATTTTCCTGCTCTAGAAAGAGGAGATAAACAGTGTCATCATCAGAGGTCTTCATGCTCCGCTTCCTGTGATTATAAATAAATCCTCATGAGTCCATATAACGTAATATGTATAATGACTCAGAATTCTTATTAATTGAAATTAAAAACTTGCATCAGGGCTGGGCATTTGGATCCAGTCCTTTATGAATGGGTCTGCTTTGAAAGAGTCTCTCAAGGAAGTTATTTACTGAGAGAAGTGGAGCAAGGGGAAAAGTAGAGAAGAATTCCCTAAGAATCAGTATCTGCCAAGCAGAAGGAATCCCATTAGGTTGGCTTAATTTGAGAAGTATTGTAGGAGCACTCTCTCCTCCAGAAAGAAGGTTGTTTATTAACTGAATATGCACATGAATTACTTTGAATTAACCATCTTGTCAGCTTTGGGAAAGTCTCTTCACAGATTGATAGAGGAATAGCTGGATATAGACAGAAGCTATTGCCCCATGTCTGGTAGGCCAGATTTTCAGGGGAGAAGAAAGAATGTCTGAAGTGTAAGAGAACAGCACTCCTAGGGTTGCTCTGTACTCTGCAAAGCTCTGTGCTATGGCATGCTTGGCCTCCCTAGACAAAGCAAGGGGTGTGAATGTCCAGGAGGAGTATCTCTTACTCTTCCCATTGCAATATTTTTATCATGAGTGTAGACCATAATCTGCCCCCATGTCTTAGCTTCATTCACATGAAGCAGTTGGCCTTGGTTTGGGTGCATAGTAGTGACCAGATATGGCACCCAAATAAGGGGGAATGGAGGTGGAGCCCCACTGTGAGGTCTTCCAGGGAGCAGATGTCATCTGGTGCCACTGAGTGCACTCCTCTGGTAATCAAGGAAATTGCTTTCATAAGCTATCCTCGGGGATGTCTCAACACCAAGGACTTTTCTGGCTCAAGTGTTTGTTCTTGGTTGAGATTGGATTTAGAAATTGCTTTTCCCCTCTATTCTTAGCTTCCTCTTTGTGTAACAGAGGAGATGTGTTTTGTCTGAGCATGGGATTTGGTCTGCCACCTTTGGAGAGCCATCTTCCAAGCAGATGGAAGTGAGGCTCAGAAAGCAACCCCTGCAGCCAGAGACAGAAGCTTTTTTTTTAGCTGGCAAGCAGGGAGCTTCTTTTGCCTGCAAGTCTGTGTCCATCTCCTCACCAACTCCCACTAATTACGTCAGCTTGTCTTTCACCCAACTTCCAGCCACTCCTTTTCAATGCCCACATCTGTGACTACCAATTAACAAACAGCAAGTCAGAACAGTACTACCAGGCAGCCCCCTGTAGCCATAATGGCATTAAAATACTGTTGTGACCTGAATGAATACTCTTTGTTGGACACTTACAGCCTTATGGAGGCTATAATTACAATGGTATCCTTAGTTCTGCAGATATAATTTAGCAGTGATGTACTGAGAACAAACAGGATTACAAGGCAGACCATATGCCCACATATTCACCAGTTAGATCATTTAAAAATCTTTAAGAAATCATTGCAACTGAAGCTGTAATGTACAGCGTGTGATTACATGCTCACTGTTAACAGCATAGTTTGTCACTTGCTATGGAAAACAGGCAGCACGCAGCAGAATATAGCTTTGAGCAGCACGTGACATAAATAGTAATCTTCAGGGAGTTCACCATTAAAAAGGCCACCAGAGACTCAGCTGCAATCTGAAGTATTTGGTGAAGCAATGTTTTGCAAAGAGATTGTAGTTTAACACATAAAATATCTAGATAAGGCACTAAAAATGTGTTCAACTTCCCAGAAACTCAGAGGGCACCTGACAATGCATTATTAACAGCTTTGACATTCAGTGGTGGGAGGGTGGGAGAGTAGAATCAAGACAGAGGGAAAGCTTATGTTGGGTAAAGAGATTCTGTAGTAAGCTCTCCAAAGCCTGGGCTTGGAGGGGAGTGGAGGCAAAGAAAGCTGGTGACTTAATAGGAAAGGGTGCCCACCAGCCATCACTGTAACAATGAAGAGTGCCTGGAAGGCAAATTCAAGTTGCTGAGGGCAGAAATATCAGAGAAAAGGATGCCTGAGGGGAGCTGAGGCTCTCAAGGAACTGATAATTTAAATGGAAATTGAGAATGGATTGACAACTTTTCACCTTTTTTTGCAACCAAGTAATTATTGCTCTGAGAAGGCCAACTTGAAAGTTTAGGGTAGGCTTAGTCTGTTGCTGAATACCTGTCTCCCAAACCCAGCCCACAGCTAGCTTGCTCCCAGGGAGCTCTTCCTCAGGAGATACTGACTACTAGTAGGTACTAACTACTTCCTTGCAATCTAGAAAAGCCTCAAGTGCTTGCTTTGAGCCAGAGTGGCCCACCAAGCAGCAGCATAAAATAGCCTGCTAGGTGCCTCAGTAGATGGGCACCAGAGCCCTGTATGAGTCCCTAACACGGAATCCCTTCTGTGACCTGCAGGAAGATGGGCACAGGGGCAGGGCTGAGTCAGGATCCCTGTGCTGCTGCTTTTCAGCGTGCCAGTGTGTGCATAGCCAACTGCAGCCTTGGGAGCTGCCAACCAGCAGCTCCCCTGAACACTGATGTACTATTCTAACTTTCCAAGTCTTTCTGAATGAATGACTTTCTCTGGAAAGAATTAATAAGATTTTTTTTTATGCAGCTTGTGTCATTTGCCAGCTAGTGACCTGGAGACATGCAATATATTTTGGATTAAGTTAAGTTGACCTGTACAATCAGAAAGGGAAGGAAACAAACAAAAAAAAAATCTTTGTGCTTTAAAAAGGAAATTAAAATGTTTAAAGCTTCTTTAATATGTAAACTTAACAGAACTGCAAAGCAGTAACTGTTTTTGAAAGGCCCTGTGGAAAACCTATGTCTTTCCCTACTGCTAAAACACAGGGATCTTAATTGAAAGTACAGGGAGCAAGGCAGATTTTAACTTTATAGCTTTGTGTGCCAGATCTTTCAGAAACAACGCTTTGCATGTATGATATCCTGCCCTTCAGTTATTGCCACACGTTTCCATGACAAGATCTGGAGCAGCATTTTTAAGGGGAAGTGTGTACATTTTCATATTGCTGGGAAATGAAATATAATTCAGTGCAGATATATCTCAGAGAAGGAAGGAATATGATGGAGAAATAAGCTGAGGAAGAGAGAGATGTGGAAGGCTCTTTCATTATCCCCAAATTCCATTTTTCAGCCATAAACATATTAATAAAATAGTTTTTTTTAAGATTATCAGGAATAAGGCATTCTCAAATGAACAAAAAAGAAGATATTAAAGTATTTCAACTCTTTATTCAAGTGTTTCAAAGATTTTTTGAAACACCTGGAAAATTAAAACAAGGACAAGTCATATAAATCTCACACAAATTTTCTGATTGTATGCTCAATTATCTCACTGAGCTCACTAATGAAATAAAAGATGTGTCTGGAAAGATCAGCACTGGGTCCTACTTAAAGTATTCCTCCAGCTGGAGAGAGATCCACTAACATAATGTATTCTTTGTCAGTGATTTTTAATCAGTCTGGTACTCATTTCACTGTGATTTCTTCAAAGCTCTGTTTCTGTAGTTATTTGGAAAAGCATCAGAGACCCTCATAGTGCATGCTGTCCCCACGTCCTGTCACTATTCTGAGTGGCTATCGATGGGACAAGATGCCATTTGTACAGATGGAGGCAAAGGACGTTTCAGTGATGAGAAGGAGAAATCATGAGTCTGCATGAAACCTTGACTAAAGAGGAAACATTTAGAGATGCTACACTGAAAGTCATGTGTTAAGCCTGTGTTTAGGCTGGGTTGGATACTGGGGGGAAAGATCTCTATCACAGACATCACTTGGACCATGGGCAGGATGGGGATAATATTCAGTGCAATTGAACAGGAGGAAGTGAGGGAGCCTTGAAGTACAGGCAGATGAAAAATCTCATTCCAAAACAGCTGAAATATTGCTTAAAATACAATATTTCAAATACAAATTGACAAGACATTCTGACACTTTGTAAGTAGAGTAATTTCAGGTATGTATCATGTACTTAGTCAGAATAGATAGCAAACAATTTCAGACAAAATAAAAATAATAATGAGGGGGCATTGTTTTTGAAATGCTGGTTTGTTTCAAACAAACTTTCCTCTTCTTTTTTTCCATTTTTTGTACAGATGAAACTAGGTTGTCAAAGTGTTCCATACAAACTCATAGTTTGAAGCCACCTGAAAAACCTCTTCTTTGGCAAATGGTCCTTTTGTTGAAATTGCTTTAACTTGATATGACATCATCCCTCAAATGCAAGTGGGGATTTCCATGAGCATAATGATGCAGAGGAAGAGAAGGAGTTGAAAACAGCAGAGGTTTAAGTTGTAAGATAAAAGTGGGAATGAAAATAGTAATATTACAATGTTCTGTGTGGCAAGGAATTGTGAGAAGGAGAGCATGAGGGCACATGGGATAAGTATCTTGAGGGGCCTGATAAGTGAAACAGATAACACCTTTCTCTGTGTGGAGACATGTACAGAAAGGCAGAGCAAGGGAGCTGTGGAAGCCATGGAAAAGGTACAGTGAGGATCCTTTCCTCCCATCTCTCTTCATCATTTTTTTAACACAATTTTTATGCTCCACACATTCCATGAATCAGTAAAGCCTCTTTTCTTGTCCTCTTTGTGAACAAGTAATTTTGCTTCTTGCAGCAAAACTGGAACCAAGTGTAATTATTTTCTGGTGCCTCTGGGAAGTTACCTGTACCTTCCAGCAGGGCCCTGGGTTTGCCTCACAGACTCTTCTGCTCTCTTCCTCTGGGTGATGTGGCTCCCTATAAGAAAATTTCCTGAAAAGCTTCTAAACTTCCCTGTAGGGTGGGTTTCTTCTTTCAGGCCTGAAGGTTTCCCAACAACACACTCAGCCAGCCTTGCTTTCAGAACAACTTATGCTGGCTCTGCTCTTTTCTCTTCTCTTTGGATATTCTTTTATTCAAACAACTCCTACAATATGTATTATTTCAATTACCCTGGAGGTTTACACAGTGCTTACGATGAACTGCGCTGGGCTTCCAACTTCTGCCCATTATTTTCTGACAAAGAGGCTCAGAGGCAAGGCTATGTGACTGGTGAACAGTGTGTGAGGCAAGTTCAAAGGGAAGAACCTTATACAATAGTTACTCATAACTCTTCCCCTTTCCACAGTCTAGCTCTGTCTTTTAATACTGAAATTCAAGATATGATCAGGGGCTGAGAGACTTCATCTTAAAAAAGGTTTTTGCTAAAGGTAATAGGGGAAATGTAAATTGGCTGTTTGTTTATGCTTCTGGACAGTAAGAACACAGGCAATTGTTATTCCAAACATTCACCTAAATACACTGAAGAGTTCTTCTTACAGAAGATGCATTTAACTGAAGATTACCCAGCATGCAAGGGACTGCTTCATGGGAACTTCTATATCTATAGGGCTTTTGGGTTGTTTTAATGTTTGCCAGTTCCTCAGCCATTGTCCCTTCCCCATCAAAGTTCCAATTGTAACAGCCCTAAAGGCCTGGAAAATTGCCCATTGTAACCAAAGGTTCCATACATTATTTAAAACCAGAGGAATAACATTTCTTTGCTACAGGGAAACTGTTAGTGTCTCCTGTGACTGGCAGTCCCTAAAAATCAAATGCACTGCACACAGGTGGAACATCTCCTGCTTTTTGAAATGAGGATTCCCCAGATGGGTGCCTTCGAAAGTAATTTAGAGTAGCCCTAGTCCTTACATTCATCAGTGTGTGCAATTTGGTAACATCTTGCAAGCACATCTGGCCACAGAGGATTGTATTATAAATGCCTAACAAAAGGATCTCCCTTTCCCATCTCTCCTCCTTCTGCACTTACTAAGCTAATTACTTCATTTTTATAAAGGGAGAAGCTCATCTCTCTTCATCCTTCACATGCCTCCCATCTCTCTGGCTCAGTCTTTGAATGCTGTGTGCTTTGACTGTGAAATGCAAGGTAAAAAAAGCTCACATTCACTTTCCAGTTGGAATTTGAAGGCTGGATATTTTTCTAACCCAGCTTTCAGCTGTTAGTCAAGGGTCAGTTCACTGTAGACAAAAGCTTTCAAACTTCAGAAAAGATTCACAACACTGGTTGAGGTGCTGATGGAAAGGAGGTCTGACCATGTTTCCCTTTGGTTAAGGATGACAGTGCAGACAATGTGTTAATGGTTGTAACCTTTTACCTTCTGACACCTCACTTGGTCAAGATTTACCTTATTGTCACCTTGGATGATCATTCTCCTGAATATCAGGGACTTGGATAGAGGGTCTGCTTCTCTGATTACAGCTGAGCTATCAAAAGGAAAGGAGTCTAGGTACAGCCTAACATGGCTATTTTTGTCTTGAAACAATAATACTTTGATAGTTTTTAGATTTCTGAAGTCTTTTTCCCTATGTGCTACTGCCTAACTTACTGATAACTGCACCCAAGGTGGGACGGACCACCATGTTCCTACAAAAGACTGCCTCTTCAAAAAGATATTTTGGGGAATAACAGCAGGAGCATTAGCAATCAGCTCAGGGATAGCAGGTGTGCCAATGTTGTTCTGGAAATTCATTGCTGCTTCTCTACTAATGCTTGCTTGCATGTCATCTCTTGCACAGCTTGACTGGACAGGGAAGAATTAATACTTTGTATTTAATTAAAAAGCTACTGAGGTACCAAACAAATTCAGCAAGCAGGTTTTCCTTACCTTCAGAGTGAGTTTTTATTATTGGTGATACTGTGACAACTCAAAGCTCTGCTGAATTTAGGATCTTTCTGGAGTCCTAAGCAAAGAAAGACATTTCATAGCTTACACATTCCCTTTGGATAGAATAGGCCAAAATCCTGACCTTTGGTGGGTTTACTTTCCAATCCAGATCCACATTTGGCTGTCTTTCCTGTGTAGGCAGAGACTGCTCTGCAGCACTTTAGGCTGTCATTAGCCATCCTAGTTCTGTGGTGGAGGATGTCTGTCTCCCATACTGACAGACAAATAGACTGTACTGCACATGCACAATCATTATTTGTCCTTGCTTTTCCCACTAATTACTTGCCAACCTTTTACCCACCATCAACCCAAACTTGCAATCAATTCTTCTTATGTTTTTTTCCTTTTTTCTTGAACTGGAGGGTTTGAGTGTGCAAAAACTAAAACCCAAAAAGCTGAAATTTCAATCCTTTAATTTTTAAAGTCATAACTCCTAGTACAATCTTTTGATGTATACCCTTTTAATGGGTAAACACCAATGTAGCAATGCTAGGAAAATTAATTTCCTTAGTTCCATTTTGCAGCCAGACACATATCCCTTATTTTTCCTTCTTGGCATATTTCCCATAATGTTGATCTGCCAGACCCTCATAGACAACATTTTTCCCCTTTGCTATACATGCTTCATCAACACAACTAGATATCTCTCCATGCATGGTACCCTTTGCTGCTGCCTTTCTGCCCTTTCTTCCTCAGACAACATAAAACCCATCTGTCAGAAAGTAAAATTACTTGTTCTGTGAAGTGAAATCTTCAAAGCCCTTCAAATATCTAGTGTATGAAAACTCCTTTCTTCATCCCATTTAGGATTACAGCCAGAAAAAAAAAAAAAAAAAAAAAAAAAAAGAAGACAAGAAAGTTCCTTCCTTGCAGAGAAAATAGTTATTAACCTCCAGGATAAAAGCAGATAGAATTCCAATGATGGACTTTTTTTTTTGCAAAGGAATTGTGAGGAAGGTAAGTGCTGAGGACAGCAGCAAGCAAGGTGTAGAGGATCAACAGCTCCCAAAAATATTTGTCACACTTAAATAAGAGAGTAAAATAAGCATTCTAACACTGGCCTACTTTGGAGCTATCAGAAATTCTAGTTTGCAGCAGTGATTTGTAAATGTCCCTCTCCTGACACTGTGTCAAGTAAAACATTTGCAGCTCAGCAGTTGCATCGGAATGTGGTGACTTTCACCAATATCTAAAAGGCATGATTTGAGAAGTGTTTGAAGCAGAGTTTTTTTGGATTCTGTTGAAGTTTCAAGTCACTCAATGCTCACTTTTAAAAGAGCAATATATTCATATATTCATATTACTGGCTTTCATTTTGTTACTTTTATACTCATTGAGACATGACAAGGCTGATGATAATCAGTGGTCCAAACCCAAATCTCAATAAGTCTCAGAGGGGAGTTGTAAAACACATGTGTCTGAATACTTTGAAAATCTTTGCAGAGAAGGTTCATACTGCTTTGGAAAGGTGAACCCTTGTGCTTCAAGCTTCTTACATCTACCCCATATAAACTATGTAACAGCAATTTGTAGGACATGATGAAAAGGATAAACAGGAAGAACAGTAGGATGATTTGCCCAAAATCAGACATCTCCATAAATGTGAAGAGAGAATATAAAGAAACACAGCTTGAACCACATATGCTGATAAGAGAACTACAGAAAACAGAGATGCAGTGCCATGAAGCTTTGTGATGTTTTGAGAATACAATTTGCAATGAGCATTTAAGTCAACACAAGTTTTAAAGAACCATTTCAGCATCTAACTTGCTTTTTCTTACTATTCTTCAGATTTTGCTAAGCCTCTGAGCCATCCAGATTCTCCAAATATGTTCATGCTCCCAAGGATAAAACTGGTGCCAGTTTTGCAACCAGAAGTGGTTTCTACCCTTGGAACTTTCCCACACCCTTGGAGTTTCCACCCTTGGAACATTTTTTTACTGGCTATTTGTTCACTTCAGCGCTTGCAGGTTTGGCATATAAGACAGTCATTTGGACCCTCATTCTGCTGCTTTTGCTGAAGGCACTGACAAAGCTCTCTTTGGCCTGAGGATTGATATGATCCCTTTTGAGAATAAGAGCAAGTCCACGTTCCAAGAAAAGACCAAATTATTTGGTCAATGCCTTGTCCAGAGAGAAGAATGCAGGTATCCCACACTGCTGACAGTTCCTACCCTTCTGATTTACCTGCACACAGGAACAAAACAGCAGCAGGTAGACTCTCTTCCCAGCAGAGGAGAAATAGTTAAGTCTTAGACAAAGCTGAAAGGAGATTAAAAAAATATTTCAAACCTCCCTAATAGGGGCTGCCTGCCCTGATCATATTACTAGTGCCAAAGTAATGCAACTCTGCACTGCAGCAGGTCTTGCTCTTTTCAGAGATTCATTTATTAATATTAGCCTTGGAGGTGCTCATTTTGCTGAGTCAATACTGGGTCACACAGATACAACTACATATTTATCAGTTTTCATTATTCTGTTCATGGATTTATACACATATTTGTGATTCAATTTAACTAAGTATATCTTAAGTCCCTACTTGTAGGGGCAGGCAGAAGGGCATCCTATAAGTTCCTGCAGGAACTTCTGGGCTTTGAGCTGTGCTGATCTCATTTGATCTATGTGGTTTCTGAATGGCCTCAACTAAGCTTCTTGACAGCTTGTGTGGAATAAAAAACACTGTCAGCAGGGGCTTGTTCCCTAAACACATTTTCCATCAGACCAAGGAATGACAAATTATTTTCTCTTTCCCAATGATGAGAGTATCACAAAAAACCCCTACTGCTGCACTTCTTCCTTATTTTCCAAGATGAGGTAGAGAATAACAATAGAGAGTGTTGAAGTTAGAGATGTTTTTCTTTTCTTTCACCTGTCCTTAGGTATCAGTCACCACCTGGGGGAAGAACATGAGCTGTCAGCTGGTTTGTGTGGCACATATACACACTAAGATCTGCCAGTGGTTGCTGCAGAAATGGATGTGTTTTCTTACGGAGGAGCAGTCCCAAGGGCAGCTGCTGGCTGTTGACTGGGTTTCCAAGGGGAGCACCCCAGCTCTCAGTGCTCTAGAGGACAGTCAGAATGTGCATCTGACCTCACTGCAATCTGCACTTCAGCTGCAGCACACTCACAGAGTTTCTTTCCAGAATGCTAATAAATATGGCATTTTCTGATTTTCAAAAGACCTTTAAAATACTACAGGATGCTCCAGACATTCAGGGAGGTTCCTCATCCTAGGCATTAACCTAGCTGGGCTGTGACCCCATGTCTTTCTTGTAGGGGGACAGGGAAAGAAGAAAGAGGCTAAAGCTTTGGATGTGGTGACTTCAATGTCCTAAAATGGAAAAGGCTGGTGCAATGCTGTTTATTTTAACTAAAGGTATTTTCATGGCCCTTATCACTGCAGCATCTGAACCAAGTCCAAAACTCCATTTTCCTGTCAGGTCTGCAAGGCTGGAAGCAGACAGCTGAGGGATTAGTGTCTGGTGAGTGTATGCAGCTGGAGTTAACCTGTGAGGCTCACTGAAACATGCAAAATGAGAAAGAGAAAAGAAGTGAATAGTGAGAGTGAAGTTTGGGAAGGGATTTGGTGCTGTCCTTGGATCCTGGCACATGCATTTTACTGAATGTGTCATATCTCTCAGACACAGAAGGATCTTTTGCTCTGAACCAACAGAGCATGTTTGTGTGGCAGTGTTGTTTCCCACCCATCAGCAGTTCCCTCAGTCCTTCGTCTACCCTGGAGAATATGTGAGACTGTGAGAGCTCCTTTATGCCTAGGAGGAAGCAGGGATATAAATTGGCATGTCCTTGGCCTCTCCAAGCAGAGTATTGTGAAAAATATGGTCCTCAGCATGTCCTAAGGCTCATTCAGAGGGTGGTTTGTTTACCCTGCAAAAACTGTGGGGTTTGTGAGAAACTACTTAGTGTGAGCCTAGTTTAGCAAAGGAGTTTGTGTTCATTTCTCTTTGTAACAACAAGCATCCTTCTCCCTAACCGGCAACTTACATGAGGGCTGATTTGCTCTCACCTTCAGAGTCCCATGCAAAGATCTCAGCTTTCAAAAGTACAGTATCTTCCTTGCAAGGTTACCAGGAAGAGCAGTTTGGTTTCCATCTTCTCTTTTGGGAATGCAGCTGTCTTTTCTTTTCTGAGGAGTCTCTCTCTGCATGGTTTCCTGGCCTGAACAGAGGCTGTGCTCCATGCTGCTAAGTCAGATTTTTTAGTGGAAAATGTTATTTTTGGCCGTAGACTTGAAACTGTTCTACAGAAATAGTCAATCTAGACCTTGACTCTTACATGACTGCATTCTGCCAACCACTGATTTTATAATTACCCTCTTTCTTGAGGCTTTCCTCCTACATCTTGTTACACTAATTAACTGTCTTGGCTTGATTTGGATAGTCAAGTCCCTCTTAGTGCACCTTTCCTAACTTAGTTTCTATCACTGAGGCTTTCTGGAAGGAAAAAAATTGTCATATATAGTGGCAATAGATGAGTAGAAATTGGTTCTGCATTTTAAAAAGCTATTGAGCAGCCCTTAAATACCACTGAATAGAGATACAGCTGTGTAGTTAATAGAGATCTGGTGGTTGGGGAGGTGGAAAGCCTAGAAATATGAGTTCAGTTCCTGTGTCAGCAAGTCATGACACTTCTGTGGGCCTTAGCTTGCTTTTATAGAACAGAGGTACAGTTTTCTTAAATTGTCAGTGCTTTGGATCAGAGACTATATGCATTTATATGCATGTAAGAGCCCCTGCTTCTGGATCTTAGTGCAAAATTACAAGAGTAATAATGTGAGAGGCTGTCACAGGAGGAAAAGAGTCTTTTCACTGTGGTATTTGCTGCTCCTCTGAAAGTTTCTACCACTGACCTATAGACAGGGAGGACCGAGTCTTAGGATGGTGTGGTTAAATCTCATTCCTACAGTGTACAGTGGGCACATGAAAATGCTTTGGACTATGGCAGTCACTTCATCAAAGATTAAAAGACAATGCTGTGTGATTGCAATGATCAATGATACTGTGGAAGTGGTGAATTGTCAGCTGATTACTGAGCTTGCCACAGATTTATAGGGTGAAATGGGCTTTGTAAAAAACTGCCCGATGAATAACATGGGGCAAAGAAAGCATATTAATTTCTTACTAACATAGAAAATAAACTAAATCCACCAAAATCCATTGCATACTACAAATCATGCAAAGACACAAAGTCTGATTTTTAAACTTAATACATGTAAGAATGTTGGCAGTGGTTAGTTTTATCTGAAGTAAAGGATTAACTGTCCACCAGTAACTCCTGCAGTGTGAGTCAGGAGCTAGTCTGAAATTAGGACTCTGGACTAAGTCCAGGAAAGGCTCCACAATGTGTTACTCATTGCGGCACAGAATTTTTCACATTCATCTTTTTAAATGTCTATCTCCATGGAAAACACAAAGCTGTGTCCATAATATAAAGGGATAGTTTTGAGTTGTTTTTTGGTTTGTTTTTTTTTTTTTTTTTTTCAGAAAAAAACAGTGTCTGTCATAAACTGTTCTGCCTTTATCTTAATTCTGAGATCTCTCTCATCCTTCTGCTCACAAAAACTGTGACTTATCAAAACTGTTCAGCCCTATGGTCTCAACTCTGAGAGACAAAAAGAAGAAATGAAAACTGAAGTGTGCAGAGTAACCTTTCCCCTGGTACCTCCCTCCTGTATCTGTAATCAGGGGCTTAAGGAGAGGGTGTAGAAGGGCCTGCAGCTGAACTCCCCCTTCAGGACCCTGATTCTGCACCATTACCATCTGGTAGGCTTGTTTAATTAACGGGGGAGGTTTGGCATTTTATTACCTACCCCATCTGCTTAATCCTTTGTATTTTCTTTGCATCTTCAGTTAAGTCTAATGACATTTTCAAATCCAAGCCAACAATTTTCTAGTAAAGTGTTTCTCCAAAACAATGGCAATTATAAAGAGCATTTTAAAATTGGAAGGGTAGCAGTTCCTGCCCCCTTTACTAAAATTTACTTTTTTCCTCATGGTATTCATTTCCTTGTGAGGGGAGTCACGCGTATTTAATTGCTTATGTCTGTCTCTCAATTGCTTTTTTGGCTTATCTTACCACCTTGGTCAGTTCTGGATATTTCTATTTAATTTTCCAACAATATTTTTGGGTTTCATTTTTTTCATCAGGACCTGCAGATACTTGCTCATGTACATGCCCAGCCTCAGCTTGGCGTGTAGAAAATGCAAGTGCCTTCTATGAAGAGGAGCCACCCTTGCACAGGGAAGTGCAGCAGTTAGGGCAAAGGTTGTGACTACTCTTGGGAAAACATGCTTAGTGTGTCTTTCATTGTGCCACGGCTGACTGCTTTGTAGCTTGCTTCTCTTAGACTTCTCTCTGTTTCTGCATATTTTTCTTTTTCCTGGACACTCATGCTCAACACTGATATTCCAGAGACCGGCCTTTGAACAGCTGCCTGCTACTCCCCTGGGAACTGACTTGGCTTTTTTGTGCTATCTGAAAAACAAATATGAAACAATTAACAGGAAGATCAAAATCACTCAGTGCTTTTGGAGTCTCTGAGATGATTCTGTCTGTACCTTAAGTACATGCCAAGGCTGACTCATTTTTTTCATTTGTTTTCTTTTTTTCTCTTCTTATCCACTTCAATTTCTTTTTGTACCACAAAAGATTTTCCCCTGCAACTAAGCAATATCGAAGTTTATGCCAGCTGATCAACATCTGCCAATTACATTTTTGCTATCTCTGATCAATCACTCTGCCAAGGCCCAGTGAAGATTTGGGACTGACTGGTACCATTTTCCTTTCTGCCACTGGTCCACTGAATGATGGTGATGAAACCGTTTCTCTCATTCCTGCTGCAGTTTCTGACACTGCTATATCTGTTCCAGAATCTCATGAAAAATAGACTTCTAAGACACAGCTTTATTGTACAGATGGTGATGGTTTTATATAATCATCATGACAGAAAATTGTGTTTCAAGAAAATAGCTTGGAGGGTTTGTTTGTTACCAATTGTTTGGAAAATTGTTTGGCTTGTTTTCCCTATTTTTTCTTTTTTTTTTCTTTTTTTTTTTTCCTGTGGGATTCAGGTTTTTTTGTGGAAGAATATTCTTCTTTTTTTCCAGCAAAAATTTTATAGCCTTTTACAACAAACATCTCTTACAGCTTTGTCTTTACCTTGTCACCTTTATCAAATTCTTCATGGGGGAAAATTATAAATTCTCTCCAGTGATTTGTTTTGTCAATTTTTAGTAAATCTGAACTCAGATAATTTCAAACACATGGCTGCTGCAGAGCTGGTAGGGTCAGGAGATATTTGCTTAGGCTCAGGGTTGGAAAAACATGGAGACTGGGGACACCCAGGAAAGGTGGGGGATGATATGCAGAGGTTTTGCCTGTCCCAGCTTTATAGATGTGACCTAAATAGACCAGGATGAACAACCAGGGGTCCCACTTTTAAACATGTCCTTCACATAAGAACACCTCTTACAGCACTTTCCTCTCCAAACCTTGCTTCAGCCATTCTTATTCCAGGTCTTAGGAAAGCCATTTGTAAAAGTCTTTCCTTTGCTGCAGGAGTTGGTAGATACATTCTGATGACACTTTGGTACTTCTGGTTTGACTGGGACTTCACACAGACAGCAGTCCAGATGAGCCAGAATGTAACAGCTGTGTGAAATGCTGGTAGCATTGTCCACTACACTTTTAGAATCCTTTACTTAAGATCTAAGTCATCAAAAACGTAAGCCAAGATTTTTAGTTGTCATTCTTCTCCCTCATGCTGCTTTGTGGGCAGTGATTTGTGCTTGGCTGGCTGTTTCAGTTGTAAAGCCTGCTGAGTTTCTTCCTGGAACATCCCAACACAGTAAACAAGGGAAAGCAAAGGGAAAGCAAAGGGAAAGCAAAGGCAAAGCTTTTCCTGTGCAGCCAGCTGGAGGGCCTGTGCTTTCTCACTTCTTCATGCATTCTTACCCCTGACCCCAGTGTGCTATCCAGTTCCCTCTGTCAGGTTCTCCTGAAAGCTGTGATTTCCTCTCCTGACAGGCAGCAGGAAGATCAGAAAGCTGTTGGGCAACCTTTGCTCTGGAGAGAATTGGAGGGTTATTAACAAAGCATGCCTGACAGGCAGGGTTTAGGAAATAGTGATAACATCAGGAAGAGGGAGGAAAGCAAACAGTTCAGTAGCTTAGAGTGTGTTTGTCATTGTAAAATTAGCCCAGGCTAGCACCTTTATAAGCTGTTCTTTCCCTTGCAGTGTCACTGTCACAGACTTGGTGCTGCATATGAAGTCACATCATTTCCACCAGCAACTGAGATGGGTTCAGTACCTTAGATAGGACTGTTCTGAGCAAGTCCAAAGGTTGGAGATGTTTTGGATTGGTTTCAGCACCACAGAGGACAGTAAAATGACTGAACTTATCCTGTCCTTGGGTGTGAGGGTGTGGCAAAAGGGAAGTCTTCCTTTTCACTGCCTCATAACCACTGCAAGGAGAAGTCACCTATTTTACAAGGAAATCAAAGCCAGGAATGGAACTCATGTTACTAACATCCACTAACCTGGCTTGGTAAAAGCCAGTTAGGACATTTAATTGGGAGCTATGAAATCCCATCCTCTGGGCAGTTTGTAGTTCAGCTTTTGATATAGGCTTTTTCTAATTATCATTGACAGGCAGATCGAGGGTAAGATTATACATTTGAGTTCTTGTTTTTTCCCCTTCCCTCCCCTTCTTCATATCATGTGTCAGCTCTAGTTTCCAAATACATTTCCATGTCAAAGCACTAAACTTCATCCATCATGGGCACATTTGTGCAAGTCCTAACAAAATAACCCTTCTGCCATGTCTCTCTGGGAAGGTGGAGACTCCAGTCATAATGTAATATGACAATGGAGGCACCATGAGACTGGGTAGTGAGATTATATCTTTTCCATTTGTGCAGTAACTGTTGTTTAGAATGGCTTGTCAGTCTGTCAGATAAAGGCACACAGCTATCTATAAAGAATTATTAATGAAGATTCAGGCATTTTTTTCTGCTGGAAATGGATCACTTCACTCTTCATTTTATTGACTTTTTACATTAGAAAACTAAAAATAGTCCCAAGTTTATAAGGAAGGACCTACAATATCTGGCAGGTTTTGCCTTTCCTGTAGTCCATTCCCCAGAGAAAGGTTAAATACACAAACCCTTTTCCTAATGGTCTGAGCTGAGCATTTCAGAGCCATAAACAAGAATACAAGGTGTGTATCTTTGTTAAACACATTCAGTCCACCAAGCCTGCTTTATCATCCAAACAAAAAGCAAAGACCAAAAAATCCCTTCAGCCTCTGATAATTTACACTTTTGAGGAAAAGGGAAGTTAAGAAAAAGAAGTGTTAATCACACCAGCTTGGATAAATTTGATGTTGCCAAATGCTGTACCACTTTTGCCACTTTTCCCTGCCAATGTAGCTCAGTCCCCTTCGAAGCAGCCCTGCTGTCACAAAACTGGGCTGTGCTGGAGCAACATCTTTCCTTTGTTTCGGGACATGTCAGGGGATGCCAGGGGCATGAGAAGCGTGCTGGGGCTGAAGAGTGTTCCACGGGTTCCACAGGCAGCTGTCTGTTGATTATCCACTTTATTGCTTTATGACTTAGAAAACTTATTTCTACACATGACCTTGACAGGACTTGCCTTCTGGCTTTTGAAAATAAATGGCTGAAACCTGGAAATATTATTGTCTTTAAAGAGGGCTTTTTCCTTGCTCTCCTCCACAACACAGTGGAACTGTTTAGATCCCCAGAACTTCTGGGTTTCAGATGGGAGAAAGTATGTGTGGTTGTGGTACTATCTTTCCATTCTCCATCAGGATGAGAGTGAGATACTCATCTGGTGAGGATGAGCAGCCCTTTCCAACAGACATATGCCAAAGGCACCAGAATAAGTGTGCAACAGGATGCCACCTCCCTAGGTGGCCAACGAAGCTCCCTGTACACACAGGTACATGTGCACACACACATCTTCACACACACACTTCAGCGACCACATGAGAAATGGGAGATTCGCTTTTCACCATCAGTGGGGCATGGGATAGAGTTCATGTCCAAATGCACAATCCTTAGATGTGCCTTTGCATGGCACAGGGCAGTTTCTGTGCAACAATGGCTAACACTGAAATCCCAAGAAAAGGAAAGAAGATCGGACTCTTCTCTCTGCTAAAGAATCTGAATGTGGCTCCACACAATTTAACATAACTAACTGATCCTCTCAGATATACCAGGGCTGTATTCTACCATTAGTGCTTTCCAAAACCAAATCAAGTCAACAGAGCGCTCTGCAGTGCAAAGCAAAACAAAACCACAAAAAGTTCAAGCGTAGTCACCAGAAAAAAATTTGCTAAGTACCAGCAGAAATGAGGAGTTAATGGGTCCCATATGTGGCAGCTAACCTGGGCTTTATAAGATTTTCCATGAGATTTCTGAAAAAAATTCTATAGCAGCAAATAAGAACAAAAATCAATTTCCTTGTTAAACTGGACAGCTAACATTAAAGCTGCATTTTTTTTTTCCATAGTCGAGTCTATAAATACAGGCTAACAAACCTGGATAGGATTCTCACTCAAAAAAAAAACAGATGACAGCCTCTAGTATTCCTGAACAGGAAGACACTTAAAGCTTTAATCAGCTTTTCAACAAGACAAGATCTGAAACAGTTCAGAAAATATTTACCTTTTACCTTACTCTACACCTTGTGGAGATGTAGTGTTTTAGTCATCCTAGGTATTTTTGTATTCATATGTTGCAGTTAGATCACATGCCTTTCTTCTTGTACAGTGCACATACAACTAACATAATTTGATGAACTTGGTGATGCCTTCAACAGATGTTCCAGTGTTGCTGTAGCACTCACTGTGTTTAATCCTTACTGGGATGGAAATATATTGTCTTAGAGTGTACTAAACCTGAGGAGGCTGGGTTTGATTTTTTCCCCATACATTTTAAGTGTGCTTGGAGCTGCAGGGATAAGAAATACTGTTTTCATGTGCTGACATGAATTCAGTGAGAAAGGTCAAACTACTGGAATTCTGTTTACCATTGCATAAGAGGAGGATCAGTAGGTTAGGTCTGAAAACCAAAAAGCAACAAGTTTCTTCCAATGATTGCCTGGAGTGCAGATGTGCTGGGGGATTTTAACTATGTGATTTTAAGAGCTTAGGCTGGCAGAAGTAGCATTTGGGAATTTTGAGCTAGAAGTCCTGACAAAGAATGTCTCCCAAGGCAAACTGGTAACAAAAATACTACAGGCTGAATCAACATCTTTTTCTCTTGGTACCTGTGCAGTTGCCATCCTGGCATTCAGAAGATTGTCTTTTGATAGTTTCCATGTTTTTAGCACAACCTCATATACAATTAGGAGGGCTCTTCAAACGTCCCTCACATTCCTGCAGGGGAGCTCATCAGTGTAGAAGCTAGCAATCACCCCTAAGAGCAGGAGAGAGAGTTGCTGTTCCTTTGAGACTGCTTGCAGAACTTGCTTTAACATTTTTGGGGGGACCTTTAGCCTCTATAGAGGTTAGAAGTTTAAACATAATCAATAGATGACTTGCCACATTATCACATTCTCAGTTTCTCTTGACACTGAGATTCTGGGTGGCTCCATTTATTTCTGTCTGTAGCCTTCTGTGGGATCTTCAGGTGGAAAGTTCTCAAAAAGTGTGAAGTGTTCCTGCTAAAGAAAAATTGTCAGAGATGAAGAATGCAGCAAAGTGTGAGGGCAAACTGCAGGTGTTTATGTGGGAGATATTATTTTGTTGAGTCACCCTATATTACAGTCTGAGCTGACCTTGGAGATTTATCTGTTCCTGTATTACTTTCCCAGAAACAGGTAATAAAGATCTGAACAATTAAGAGCAGCCTACAGTTCTGTCAGAGTGGAGATAAATGGAAAGAGAGAAAGAGAAGTTCTGTGGGTAAGAAAATGCCATGATGACAGGCAGATTGGAGAATCCTGCTAGACAGTCCTCAATAAAAAATCACAAGAACAGCCAGGGAGACCAGCATGGAATTGTGTCAGTGGGTGGTGTAGGAGGAAGATATGGGTATAGGTTTCCCATATCTTGCTGTCCTGTAAGGGATGCACCAAAGAATATCTTTGTCGTAACTCCTGGCAAAGCCATGTGGTGACTTCAATGGGCATGGGAAAGATAGCTCAGAAGCTGAGGCCAAGGAAAGTTGAATCTCACAATTAAGAGACTGCTTTATTTGGCCAGAATTAGCAGCCTGTTCATGCCTTTTGAACTGCCCTGGGACTGTAGGAGGGAGGTGGATTGTAGGTGGAGCAGGTTTCTCTGTCACAGGCGGAGGACCAGGTCACTGAAGTGGCATACAGCAATCAGTGCTGTAGCTCTCTGGGAAGACAATGACACTGAGGAGCAAACCCAGGCAGGGAGCAGGCCCAAAGCCAGCCACAATGGGTGCAGTCTCAGAGAATGCATCCCACAACACTGCAAAATGCAAATACCGCAAAATGCAAACACCACAAAATGCAAATACTGCATGAGAAACCAGATGGAGCCACCAACTGGAGTGCCTGGGCAGAAGTTCCTGGTACTGCCAGCAGTGGTGGGACAGTAGCCACCACAGAGCAATGTGAGCTTGAACCCTGAGCCAGTGTCTCCAGTTGAACCTTGGGAATGCTTCTCCTGGTGCTTTTTTTGGGTTCCCCAGGTTGGGGCAGACTTTGGTAATCCATCAAACACACTTTGTAGAAATAGATGATTTCTTCTATTGTGCCTGAGATGCTTTCCCTTCCTCATAAACATGGCTGCTCCTCAGGAACATGGAACCTGTCTGGTTCTATTCTTTTCAGAACAGGCAGACAAGAGAGTTTGTTTCCTTTCACTAATAAAACACTTGGCCAGCTTACCTTGGGCCAGTCATTGCAATTAATCCAAGTTTCTTCTAACTGATCTATTTCTTAATTATTCAGTGACCTCAATAGACTCTGTTTGTACAGAGGGGGAAGAAAAGCTATGGGAAATTGGGGTTTTATTGGGTTTTTGTTTGTTTGTTTCAGGATTGGTTTGTTTGAGCTTATCTGTGGACATTAGCCAGGTCTTTGTCCAAGGCTGTCTGTAAGTGAACAGGGCATCACCAAGACTAAATAACCCCCATCGTTAGCCTTCTGTCACTATCCCTTGGCACATAGGTCTAACTTGGAAACAGCAGAGGCTGCAAGGAAAACAGATGTTAAAAATTAGATTTGCAGGCTGACTAGGATACAGGAAGATCACTATACAAAAAGAAGGTTTCTTGGATGATCACAGCCAGTGGACAGAAAAACCTACACATTGTAAGTGGAAGAAGATGACAGTCTTTAGCATTTCTCTATTCAGCCTTTACCATATTTGTGGTTCTGCCAAATCCTGTCACCTCTTCATATGCAGTGATTCTGGAAATTACTCTTTCTTTCTGAACCTGACTGAAAAATCTTTAAAAGTAGATCTTTAAACATCTCTGGCATCTTGGTTCATCTTTGTGGATCTTCTTTTGTGTCTGATCTTTCTTAAGATATTTTTCTGCTGTTTCTGATCAGACATCTTCCTTTTTTGAGAGTCCTAATTGGTTCCTTCTATTGTCAAGTTCAGTGTTTTCATCCTCCCCTACTAACTGCACTCAGCTCTGCCGCAGTGTGCCTCAGCCCATCTAACATCATGGCAAACATGGTGTATCAGCTCAGCAAGTTAACAGATACAACATCTTTTCCAGCATAAAACTTCCTTTTTAGAAATGTATATATATTACAGTTAAGTGCAAGGATAAAGTAGATCTAGACAAGCCCTGAGCAGTGCAGGAAGGTATGGAAATGGCTGTCTTTGCCTGGCTGCGGGAGAAGAATCAGTATTTCACAGGACTCTATAGTTTCATTGGTGGTCTGGAGAGCATGGGGGAAAGCAGCCTGAACTGCATGTGGCCACAAGTTGTGCTGTCTCACTGAATGTATTGTCAGTGCTCCCATGTAACTGAGAACCTTTTTGGTGGTGGGGACAGAGATGAAACGTGCTGGAGAAGAGAGGATCTCCACAGCTCTCTGCAGAGTGGCACATGCTCCCCATGTTGGTGGACTGACAGCGAAATACCACAGTGACACCAGACAAGCTCCAGATGCAGAGAAGCCCAAGGCCAGCAAAGGAGAAGGCTGCAATTTAGGACGTGTGAAGAGTCAGTATGATCCATCCAGATAATGTAGATATTCTGTTTGACATCTGAAATTATGTAGCTGGGGAAAGATAAGGCTCCCTCTAGGAGGAGAGACAATAATTGGTTTTAGTGTAACAGATCAGAGATTAGGCACTCCCATCTGAAACCTGCCATGCTGGAAACAATAGCTTCCTGTCTTGATGCTGAATTGGAGATTGTAACGGTCCACAACATCCTCCTCCATTTATCTCTAAAGAGAAAGAATTACATTTTTCCATCCAGCTCAAGTTAATTTTGAACTTGAAAACACTGCTACTTCTTTCTTCTCTCTCTGATAATTTCCTTACTGATGAATGGAGGAGATGGAGTAAAGCAAACCAGAAGGACTAGCAGAGGCTCTGCCAGCTGGGGACATGTGGGAAAATACTGATTTAGGAGAACTTGCTGTTGACCCCCCAGGAGAGTTTGTAGCAATGTCTGTAGTGCCCTGCTCTCTGGTGTAGACAAGGAAAAGAGAACTGAAGAAAGTGACTAGCAGGTCTCCTTTTCATCTCACACATCGTTGCTACAGTTTTGTTTTCCCTTGAAGTGCTATTACTGAGCAGGGTGCTATATAACACTCAGCTTGCTATATAAAGCAAGAGAGCCAGGGAGCTGTAAATGAAAAGTAGTTAGTCTGTTTTGGTTTCCCCCCGACCCGAGGAAGCAAGCAGAGCTTTAGTCTGTTTTTACATCTGCTTCATCAGTGCACTGTACAGATCCATGCCCAGAGACGTGTTACAACCTCACCTCCCTCTAACACACCAGCACGTGTACCAGCATAAATGCAAAACAAAGAATTGGGTTATTTTGTCTCTGTGAAGTGGATTTATTCCTCCCCCTCGCCATTCCCCACAAGCCTCACGACCCTTTTGCCCCCCTTTGGCAAACCCCTTACACTTGTACTCTGGAAAAACAGTAGTAGCTAACATTTTTGCCTTTGGCAATAAAACCACAGGCCTTGCAAACCCCAAATGGCAAAAAGACATTTCCATTCCAATCCCAGTTTTAAATTAAACTGTAATGAAAAATCAGCAGTGGCAGCTGGGACCAGAGACATTGATTGTCTCGAGGAACAAAAAAAAGGGGAAGGAGGAGGAGAGAGGGAGAGACTGCAAGGAAAGCTCAGCCCGGTAATAAAGCAGCTGGTAAACCTTGAAGTAAAAAGAAATTAGAAAAACAAATGTAGCCGAGAGGGAAGCAGACGCCCGCCCTTCCGCACGGCGCGCTGCAATGGCCGGGCGGGAGCGGCGGTGCAGTGGTGACACCTGGAGGAGCCGGGGCCAGCCGGACTCGGCTCGCTCCTGCTGGAGCGGCCAAGGGCAGCGGCCGGAGCGCCACCCCACCGCAGGGACAGCCACAGCGCTCCGGGAGCGGGGACATGCTGCTTGGTGCCGGCAGCCGCGCAGCACGCAGCTAGCCCGTAGTGCTGCTCCGCGACACTTGGTGGGGTTCTCCATGAGAGGTGGAAAGCTTACCATCAAAACTCTCGGGTTTGTTTTCCATGTGTCAGTTCTTCAAAAACTCCAAGTTTTCTTTGGCAAGCAGACGCGCCTTTTTTGGCCCAGTGGGAGGTTAAAACATGGAAGACAGACCAACTTTGCAAGGGGTGTGGGTCTGCAATGTGAGATTTGTTTGAGGGTTTGAATTTTTTTCTTAATAATGTATACAGCAATTCAGCCAAAGACCCGACTTGCATTTTCCTGGCATAGCTTAAAGAGACAACTGCAAGAATATAATGCTCCATCTTGTTGTCATGGACAAAATTATAACATCCATGAACTACAAAAGAATTTATAAGCTTTTGTTTTTCTCAGTTGTTATTATGTTTTGTATTTCATCACCCCTGCATGAGACTGAAGGGTGAAAAAATGAGAAACTTTCTGCTCTAAAGAATTTACAGTGAGAGAAAGCAGGCCCTGGGAGAGGAAGTAGAAGTGCAGGGGAGCAAAGGGGTGCTCCAAAGGTCATATAGCACATGAATAACATTTCTAAGAAAAGACCTGAGGTCTCTGGGGAATCTTTTTAGTCCCCCATGCACAGGACTACACAGGTTTTACAGAGCCTCTGCCCCTCCTGTGGCCTAATGTAGATGTAATAGGGTGACACTGAAGGGTTTCTGGTACTTGCATGCAGTGCAGGTCAGTGCTTTACTCTCTCAGACAAAGTATGCCTGTAAGTCAGGTGACAGCAAACAACCACAGGGTCTCACCATGCACTGGCCTGTACCATTTTGCAGTCAGCACACACAGGTACAAGGGGTGCACATCCACATTTACTCTGCCAGGCCTTCTTGTGAGTTGCAAGTTTTAGTCATGTGTCTTGTAGACTGCAGCAAGAAGTGCCAATTCAAAACAAATTTGTAATTTTGTTGATTTTTAATTTTGAAAAGTGTTTGGAAGAAAAATGAGCTGCTAGCCAAGTGTTCTCTCTATATTGCTTGTGAAATACATGGTCAAACTGATACCTGAAATTAAGATCCCAGTCTGGGTTCCTCTGAAAGACAGGTGGCTAAATCCTCTGGAAGTCACAGAGTAGCAAACACCTGAAGAGCCTAAACTTCTTGAACACCATAAGCTTTTTCACCGAAGCCATAGAAAAAAGCCTTACATATTTGAAAATTAGACTAATTATATTTGCATTAAAATAAGAGCTCAGAGCTCACATTTAATTCAGAGAAACTGTTCCCCTACTTAGAGAAGCCTGAGCCTATCTCTGCTTCAGTTATACTAGATGAAGGTAATTGCTGTGGTGTCTACTTGTAGAACATACTTCAATCTATGCAGCAAATAAAAGGGTGTGGCTTTACATTTTTGTGATTGCTTGCAAAAAGCTGTTCAGGTAATTTATTATAGAATAAGAGAATTAGATACTCAGTTTCCACAGAACCGATTGTGCTTCATTCCTTGGCAGTCTTTTAGAGGAGGAAGAGGAAAAAATTACAGATGAGATTTCAGAATATCTCACTCCTGTGTCCTATTCTTATTCTCCACCCTGAGACACACACAAGCAAACCTCCCCTGTTGAGCTCCTGATAGTGTAAAATGAGTGTGGTGTGGGTGAGGGCACTTCTGCTAAATAGTGCCTTGGCTAGCACATGTCCTTCTGTTTGGGTGAAACACTTAGGATGCAGGTAATTCACTCTCAGGGAGCTTCTGGTAACGCACATCACTTGGAAGTGCACACAAGAATTCAGAAGTGTGTGACCACTTGATCTCTGGGCCTTTCAACATATTGGACAGGCTTTGCTCAAAATCTCTATTCCTAATGGGATTTTTAGTCATGCTGTAAAACAAAGCATTACCTCTGCTTGCTTCTTTACTCATTGTGTTGGCCCTAATGTTACTGCTTCTGAGCTTACACTTTTGGAGAGGGAAAGAGAGACATTCAGTCAAGGCTGCAGCTATATCTCACAGCTGGGTTTATCTGTGCTGTTTGTTCGCTTTTCATACAAGCCATGTTGGTATATTTGCATGATAATGCACTTTTGAAGGTGCTTTTGGATGGGTCTGAGTCCTTTTTGTTTGCACAATGGTTTGAGCCTTTCACAGTTGTGCATTGGCCAGACGCCAAAATTCTGCTGCCTGTTCTGTGCCAACTTCCACTGACTCCTAGACAATACAGAAGCCCTGGGAGCTGCCTATGGCTGTGTTTGTCTGGGGACAGAGCTTAAAACTCAATCAGTGAGTTGTTAATTCTGTACAAAGTTGTAAGCAAAGCAATCCCAGAAATCAAAATAAACTCTTGTGAAAACTTGAGACAGATACAATCTCTATTGTTGCTACTTTGGTGAACTTTCGCTTTTCAAACACAGCAACTTGATTGTTGAGACCAAGTCTGAGGCACCATAACTTCTTCCCTATAATTATTTTCTGTTGTGGAACCTCTGTAAAAAAAAAAATAGTATGAGATTTCTCTGTGAAAGGTCTACAGACCCTGAACCATATCAAAGAGGTTTCCTGAGTTATTTAAATTACAGGAGGTCACATCTAACCCTTTGTTACTTAAAAGATCTAGTGGGCAAAGCTTTTTATGCTGTGGAAATGACTCTGGGCACATACAAACATTCCTGTATCTTTTGATCTGTGGTTAGGGCTCAGAAAACAGTGCAGCTATTAGCTAGAAAGACATAGAATAGGAATAAACTTGGATCTGTTTGTAGTTCTGTCAAAACCAATGGCAAATGTCCCATCAATTTTCCAGAGATCAGGTTCAAGCCTTGACAGGCTCAGCAGATTATGCTCATACAGGGGGATGGGTAAGCAATAACTCCCTGAAAGCAGAGTCCAGGACTGGGTTGCATGGACGTTTACCATTAGAAATAGGTTTGGGATCTCTTGGGACTGCTGAATTTCTGCTCCATGCCCAAACCAGAGACATGTCTCTTAAACATTCCTCTACACAGGACAGTCATAGATTTATAGAATGTACATTGAAGAAGGACAATAATGAATTTTTTTTTCTGACCTACTGGAATTGATTTTGTAGATATTTTATCTCATCCTTGAGTGAGCCAGCATATCCTTACATAACATGGGAAAAACCCTTTAATCTCCAAAACTGGAACTGCAAGTTCTTGGTTGAAGAACTAGAAAGCTAGAAAGGAAAGGCTGTGCCTAAAGTTCACAGGCTGCTCCTGACCTGCCACCTGGGATGACTGAAAGCAGCCCCAACCCCTGACTTTCAGTTGCCACTGCTGACAGCTGGTGCTTTCAGAAAATCAGAGAATCACTGAGTGATTAAGGTTAAAAGGGACCTCTGGAGATCATCTGGTCCAAACCCCCTCCCAAACAGGGCCATCTAGAGCCAGGTGCCAACCAGGATGTGTCCAAACAGCTTCTGAATATGTCAAAGGATGGAGACTCCATAAGCTCCCTGGGCAACTTGTGCCAGTGCTCAGTCACCCTCACAGTAAAAAAATTGTCTTCTTAGGTCCGAGGGAACCTCCTGTGTTTCAGTTTGTGACCTGTCACTGGGTGCCACTGGAAAGAGCCTGGCTCCAACCTCTTTTAACACCTTTCTTTTAGGTACTTAAAAATATTGGTAAGATCCCCCTTCTCTTCTCCAGGCTGTATAGTCCCTGCTCTCTCAGCCTTTCCTCACAGTATTGATTCTCCAGTTATTTAATCAACTTTGTGGACATTGGCTGGACTCTTCCACTATGTCCATGTCTCTCCTGGACTGGGAAGCCCAGAACTGGACACACAACTCCAATGCTCACGAGAGGGGATGGATGACCTTCCATGATCTGCTGGCAGTACTTTGCCTAATGAAGCTCTGGCTACTGTTAACCTTCTTTGCTGCAAGGGCACTGCTGGCTAATGGTCAGCCTGGTGTCCACCAGGAGCCCCAGGTTCCTTTTCTGCTGAGCTGCTTTCTAGCTAGGCAGTCCTCAACATAAATTCTAGCTCCATAGGAAACTTGGTTTATTGAGGCATTGTTCTTTCAAAGCCAAAACCCCATTCTCTCCCACCTCCAAGTTTGTTGTGACTGGTTTTTTGGGGTTTTTTTTGCTGAAAACTGCCAAGGAATTCAGCTGAAATTTACTGCAGACAGTTGTCTCTTTATCAGGGAAAGAAATCAGATGTTATTTTAGAAGCTCAGAAATTAGCTCATATTCTTGCAAATCCAGCAGATGGCTTGCTTAGTGCCATTCACACAGCTGTAGGGAAGAATATTAAAAACTTTTCAAATTCTAGTTATTAAACTTCCTAGACAACTTGTCAGAGGAAAAAAAAAACCACCTCTTCGGCAACTCTATTGCCTGAGCTCATGTGAGATGCCATGGTAGTAACAGAAATGTCTGCAGCTTTACTGGAGAAAGTGCAGTGTTAGACTGATAGAGCAGGAATTGGGACTCCTGCCCCATTCTGTCACTGCCTTGGACTATTTCTGAGCAGCTCTTACCTGGGTAAGGCCAATAACACTGGTGCCTGACCCATTCAAGTAGTCAAGATGACTGAAAGACTGATTTGTCCAGAGTTCATCTGATAGTGATGCATGATAACAACATCTAGCTGTTTTGCATGTAATAAGTGATTCTGGATGGTTAAACTGGTTTGAGACCTTTAGAGTAAAAAGAACTTCATAATTACAAAGAGCTCATGTTTTCGCTATCCTGCACTGGCAAGTTCTTTGTCAAATACAATTTTAATTGCTTTAAAAAAAGAGGTATCTTCCCTCCACCTTGAAAATAAAAAAAGGTTAAAAATCTTTAGCACATTTGCCGCCGTGCCCGCCCTGAAGCCCCCTGGCTTGGCCTGCCCGGCAGAGGCACGGTCAGCAGCGGGGAACGCTCCCCCGTGTCTCGAGGAGAGTCGGGGAGCGGCCAAGACAGAGCGCTGCGCTGTCTGCCTTGTATGGAGGAGAGGCGGCGTCCGAGGAGGCAATAAGGGAGCCGACCCAAGGCTGGGAAAACAGTCTCAGGTTTAATCCGTGCTCCAAGAAGCTCCAAAGGCCAGAGTATCCCACAGCCGAAAGTGCCTTCGAGGTTTTCGCAACAGCTCAAATACAGGGGTGGTAACAAGGAGGGAGGGACACTCATTCACCAATGGGGGGATTTGGGGGAGTGGAAGGTGGAAGGACAGACAGATACATAAACCAATGGGGAAAGTTCAAGGGAGGGAACCCTGGCCCTCGTCCACTCACTCGACACCCAAAGTGGAAGATTCTGGGAGAGTGGGATGGGGAGCCGAGTGATGGACAGGGTGCCAGGGAGGGGACAGGGGAGTGACTGAGCATTTTCAGGGAGATTGGCATTGAGGGAAAGGCAGGAAAGCTCGGGGTGGAACCATTGGGAGAAAATGGGGGGTGAAGGGGCAAACCATTACAGAACTGTTACAGAAATATAAAAACACAATACAACACACATTCTTCCTTATTTTCCAAGAAAATTTGGCTCCATTTTTGAAGCTGTTCTAAGTGAACAACAGCAAAAATATTCATAATTTTCACAGCTAACTTTGTAGAAACTCAAAATATAGGTCTCAACCTTTAAGACTCTCTTGATCTATTTCACAAGTCATTTCAAGTTCATATCAAACTGACTCTCAGGGTTTCTTCTTTTGTTGCTTTTTTTTTTTTCCCCAAAGCTGTATTTAAAATGAGTCTATTTCATTCCCATTGGACTGGTGGTCATAATTTATCCATTTTCTTTATCTGAGAAGAATGGGAGGGAATAATTTGACAGAAACAGTAATCCATTTGAGAAAGCCAAAGGCTGTTTGATATTAATACAGGGAATGATTAATCAAAGAAAGAGAAAGCCCTTCAGTAATAAGCAAAAAATGAGGTCATTATCTGGGCAGCAGAAACCAGGGAGCACTTAAGGATATGCACTGGGGTCAAGAATGAATAAGGAAACAGCAGGATTTTTCAGTCCTTTAGAACTGAAATGGCCTTACTGGGTTAGATCAAAGATCCCTCTTGCTATGTTCCTGACACTGTCCAGTATTTTGGAAACCAGGAAAGTTGAGAGTATTCCTTCCTTGCTATATAACTTTTCAAAAGTTACTGGATTAAGGACCTTGTAAGCATATAAATCATTGTGTTTAAAAACCATCATAGGTATATCTGCCATGAAAATGTCCAGTCATTTCTCAAACCATCTCTACTTCTGGCCTCCACCAATTATGATGGCAATGAACTGCCCAGTGCAACTGGGCATAGTGTGAAGCAGAAGCTGCAATACAATGCCATCAGCGGTGCTGTCATCCCAGCCTGAGAAATGTCAGAGTCAGGAAACACCTTGTGTTTGTTTAGGTCATTTCTCCAGTGTCTTTTGAGGACTGAGAGTGTGTCTGCTTCCCCACAAACCTGCTTCTACAAGCTTATAGATAGCACATGTGCTCCAGTAACTGGTGAGTGCTTCAGGCCTCATTTTTGCTGTATATTGGTGCTTCCAAGTCAGTGTTTGAAAGGGATTAGCTGAGAATGAATGCATAAGGTGGATACTCACGTACAGGAATAGTATCCAGAGGTATAGAGTACAGAAAGTGATAGGAAATGGAAGGATTGAGTGGTATAAAGAGTGTGTACCAGAAAGCTGAAACCAGTTTTGAATGACCTACTGAATGCCCTTGGCACAGGTACTCCCAAAAGCAGTCTTGCTTTTAGTGCAGAACAGACAGGATGATAGAGTATAGATTGTGAACTCCAAGCCTGAGCTCTTCACCAGAGGATCAGTAGGTCCCAGTCCAGTCAGTCTGGTGGTTCTTTCTCTCATTCTGGGAGATTTCACCACTTGTGTGGTGTGGCTTGGAGACCAGGCTCCTTCCTTGTCCCGCTGAGCATGCCCAGACATGGGAATGAGCCCTTACTCTAAAGACTGAAGACAGTGCTCAGAGGATGCTTTTGACTGGACTTAGACATCCACAAAGGTTTGAATCCTGCAGCAGTGTCTGCCCAGGCACTGAAATCTGTGGAACTGTGCAGATGCAGGAATTGAGCCTATACTTGGATCCAGCCACAGGAACAAGGACCCTTCTGGGTCAGAGACAAGTTGCAGATAAATGTGCCTTCACAGGCCCAGGGTTCATGTCTTAGCTGTGTTACACTTGCAAGGCAACAGCTGAATGCATTCAAGTCTCCTTGAAGCCCCCCTCCCTTTCCACTGCATATATTAAATACAAAGTAGATTTCATCTGTAATAATTCTTAAAAGTCAAAACAACAAGTGCATTTGTTCCATCTATTTTTAGGTTTGCCGCTTGTTTAAATCTTGGGTTCTTGACACTGCTTAGATCTGTGATAAAAGCAGACAGCAAGAACTTTATCGTGCTTTGATAGGGCTGGTTTTTGTCAGCACACTCTCTCCTTTGTCGTTAGCCTTAGAAGACAAAAAGCTGGAAATGATTCATTGGGAAATAACTGAAATTTGTTCTGTCAAAGGAAGAAAAAAAGAAACATAAAGACAATTAAAAAAAAATGAAAAAGACTCTTGAAACTGTCTATGACAGTCCCCTCATGATGAGAGGTACCAAACCCTGGAAGTGACTCAGCTCTTTCCAGATTCAGGCCAAAGAATAGCTTGTTTGCTTTGCACAAGAGTATAAACATCTGTCCAAATCCTGACAGAAAGTCACAAGGCCTCGAGATGGTTGTCTGCATCTCTCCCCCAAGCCTCAGATGTATACATCAGATTCTACCTGACGAGGAGGGATATAGTGGCATCTTTTATTCACCTAAATCCCTCTTCCCCTTCCCTTCTGTGTGAGGACATGAGGCATCTTCTTGTCCTCCCCAAATTCACTCACTTTTAGCTTCTGCCTTCTTGTAGTGAGCAATGACCCTTTCTGTAACATCTTCTTCTCTGTTCCCCACAACAGACTGAAGGGGAAAGGCATCCATCCTGGTCGTGCCAGGTATACATTCTGGTACCATACAGTAAGATAAGGGCAGGCCTTGCATTGGGGTCACTCTGCTGTTTGGCATGAATCCTACAACCATTTGCCCTGGTTAAGGCCTGATGTTCTCTATATAGGAAGGACTGGACCAGCAGGATCTAGCTCACACAGACTAAACAGCACCTCCCCTGGATGATGGAAGAGCACTGTGAAATCCCTGCAGGTACCTGATCCATGCGCATTGCTCCAGTGATTGTGCTCTTTGTGAGATTTAGAGAAAGAAATGACATTTTTTTCCAAGCTCAAAGGCAAGATTCCTGAAGAGAGGGGTAAAGGACTAGTTGCTATTTTTCTGCTTTTTTGTAGTCTATAGAGCCCTTCCTGGGGTCACAGCACCTTTTTACGTGACCAATTTTTCTAGGTTGATGGAGTAATTCTTTCTTCTCTTGAACTCCTCCTGTGGTCTATTGTACTTTTGGGGTGTCTATTGTGCAGGCAATAAGCCTGCATTTTAAAGCGTCTGAGCTTTATTAGTAAGGAGAGAGATCTGTGCTTGGTTTGCATGTACTGAAGTAGAAGGCAGGTTTACAAATTCAACCCTGAATGGACATTAAGGAGGGAAGAGCTTTGGGTTTTACAGATTATTTGGAGCCTGTTGAGGCTTTTGATACCCTAGAAAATAGATGGTCTGGAGGCAATGCTTTTGCAGTGGAGAAGGGGTTTGCTCATTCTTTCATGTCTATACTCTGAACAGCATTGATATGATGTGAAACTTTGGATTCATAGCTCTTCATCTCAAACAACTGCTGGCTGCAACCACTCCTACAGCTCTGCGGTTGAATAGGACTTCTATAAAAAGATGGTTTATTTCCCTGATACAAAAGACACTAGGCTTGACATGTGCTCCATTCCCAGCCCTACTCAAGCTTCATGGGTATGTATGAATTTTTACATGGGCACATAGTGATAGGACAAGGGGGAAAAGTTTTAAACTAAGAAAGGAGAGATTTAGATTAGATGTTATGAAGAAATTCTTTACTCAGAGTATAGTAAGGCACTGCAACTAGTTGCTCAAAGAAGCTGTGGCTTCTTTGAGAAGAAGCTGTGGCTGCCCCATCCCTGGCAGTGTTTAAAGCCAGGTTGGGTAGGACCTTGAGCAACCTGATATAGTGGGTGGCATTCCTGCCCATGGCTGGGGAGATGATCTTTAAGATGCCTTTAGCCCAAGCCTTTCTGCGATGATTCTCTAATTCTATGACATGTGAAGGTCACAACATCTGGATTTCATTTTTTTCTCCCTGAAATTGTATATGAGAGAAATGTCATAAACTCAGAGTCACACTCTTAGCTCCTACAATCAAGTTACTCAACACAATTGGCTATTTCATCTTCTACATGCAAATACTTAATTTGTGTTTGCAATCACATCTTTTGTTTCTATGCAATTAGGTTCACACTTTAGAAATGCAGACTTTTTAAAAAAATAGACAAAAACAGCTGTAGCTCACAACTGGGTGAGCAAGTTATTCCATGTCTTTATAAAAAAAAAAAAAAAAACAACAAAAAAACCAAAAAAAACCCCCCAAAAAACCCAAAAAAACACAACCAAAAAAAAAAAACAACAGGGGAGGGAAGAGATAAAGTACGTTCTTGAAGGGAGGCCATGAAGTTCAATTTCTTAATATTTGATAATTATCTTCAGGTGGCAGAGAGAAAAATACATTAAGATACATGCAGTGTTATGACTTGCACTGACTAAAAGTATCATATGCCAAGAATACAGTGTATTAAAAATGCCTGTTACTGTTATAATACCATCGGCTAGGATAGCTGTGAAGGATTTGTTTTTATGTCTCAGCCTTTAATTTCAATATGATTTTTAAAAATTCCCAGAGAGTGTTGCAGCTGCTACAGCATTAACAGTCTTGAAATAGAAATGTTACTTAGCAAGATACAGTTGCAGAGGAGAAAAAAACTCCCCAAACAATCTCAACATTTGGATTGATTAATCAACCAAGACTGTTATTCGTATTTTAAATTAATGTTGTTTAAACTGAAATCTGTTTGCCTTCCAGCCATTTTATTTAGTTATGTTTTTCCTAAAGAGGTAACAATTTCCAAGATCTGCATAAATAATGAACGCTGCCCAAGCAGCTCAGCAGCTCCTGCCGCTTGTTGGCTCCTGCTTGTTTCAGTGTGAGAAACTGAGCCACTGAGATTGCTCCCCTGAGGCTCTTCATCCACAATGGTGTAAATAACTATTCCTCCTTACTTTGCCCTTTCTGTAATGTTTTCACCATCTTTAGCCTTTCCTAGGTACGGGGGATTTCATACCATCCTTATTAGAGGTTGGGAAAACACAGAGTATTTGCACGTGTCCAGGTATAGAAGACATAAGGGAGCAATAGGAGAAGTTCAGCAGTTCCCAGATTGATTATCACCCACTCCAGCTCTGCTGTTCCAGAGCATATTTCTGCTCCCTTTGCTTCCAGCGCCATAAAATCATTGTTATCTCATGAATTTACTAGAGCCCTTCACTGTGTAGGTCTTGCATTACAAAAGCCTTTCTTTAGCTCAATGTCTCTTCCTGCACCTTAGATAAACAAGGGGACCTCTCTTACAACTGCTATCAGAAGAAGGGATCTCAGAGAGGGCGGACAATTCTTCTCAGGATTTGCTGAGAGCTATGAGAGACCTGTGGTGACTTGAGAGACAAGGTGAGAAAGCTCCTTTGCCTGCCAGGCAGGGTGAGGCACAATACTGGTCCCTGCTCAGCTGGTGGCCAGGCTCAAAATGAAGCAGTCCCTGCTGGCCCTGCACTTCCCTCAGGCAGCACTGATTTCTCCAGGGGCCAACAGAGAGCTCCCCGCATCTCATGGCAGAGGCCACCTCTTTTCCTGCCCTTCCTCTGGAGATGTCATTGAGAACGAATGACTCTCAGCAGACCTAAAGGTGCCTGACTCAGGTACCATCCCCACCCCACAGCAGCACTGAACCTTCCTCAACTCCACCTCGGAGCTGACCCTTCACGCATCGGGGTGTGGAGAGTATGTTGCTGGAGGAACCTCAGTTTGGACATTATCCGTGGCTGTAACTCCACACAGCCTTTCACATATGGTACTAGTGAGATGAGGTTACGAAAGGAAACAAAAGAAAAAGAGAAAGCATCAAGCAGGGAAGAATTTTCCTTCCAACACATCCTGTGAGGACTCATTCCATAGTGCCTCCATCCACAGGAAGATGAGAGAAACGTGACTCCTGAAAAAAATTGTACTACCACAGGGGTGTTCCTGGAAGCACAGCATGAGAACAGGCAGTCCCAAAAAAACAGTGTTTCAGACCTCCTGACATGCTCTGATATCCAGGGGATTTCCTCCTGCAGGCTGTAATATTCATGGATTTTGAAGAACTGTTATCCCTTCTAGTCCTGTGAGACTACCTAATTTATAGAAAACTGAGAAAACAGGAAATCTTTGGCATTTCCCAGCCCTCTCACATTTTTTGTGCTGATGCTATAATTCCATTTTCATGATCTAGAGAGAAATACATCTTTTGGTCAACTGATTATCGTGTAGCATTTAATACTACTCATGTCATTGACTCCTACAGTCATGCATTATGCAGGCAAGCGTGCTTTACCTCCAGTATAACACAGAAACCCAGCTGGATTAATATTTTATTCCTTATTTAAAAAGAACTGCCCAAGGTTATCTTATCCTGTCAGACTGTACTTTCTCTCCTCTCTAAATAATTCCTTTGCCCTCATATTGTTTCAACTTTTTGTGCAGCAGCTCTACATTTCTCTCACAGCTAATTTATTCCTAGAAGTGCCTCATCAGTTCTTTTAGTTTTTCTGTTCTTTGTTGATGACATTCATGTACCCTAGCTCAAATAGGCTACAGCAGCTTTTTCTTCTTCTCTCAGAAGTTGCCTGCAGTTCTTTAATAAGTCCTATAATCTCCTAATCTCCTTTTTTTTTTTTTTTTTTTTTTTTTTTTTAAGAATTTAGATTCAGTTTACCTAACCTTTCTAAATACTTCTGTGTCTGAGTCATATCTGTTGCCCTCTGGTACTTTTCCATAATATCCTTCTTTTATAAGGTGCCCAGAAAGGCATACAGCATCTCAACTGTGACCTCACATGTACTTAACCAATGCCATAATAATTTCCTGTGACTTATAATTGATACTGCAATATTAATGTTTCCCATGATTTTGCAGAGCAGTGAGGTTACATTCCTTTTTCTTAAGGCTTCCCCCAAATGCACTCTTCCAAGCTGGCCCACAGTCTTCTGCTGTTAACCATATAATTCCACTGTCTCCTTATGCAAGTCTGGACAAGATGGTGGGCATCATGCTTCTCTTTACCATTTCTGGGGTGTTGGTAGGCAACCCTTTTTTAAAAGTACAGCTGTCACTTTCCATATATCCTTCATGTTGAAGGGTTAATGTTCCAACAGTCTTTTTCATTCAGCCTTGTTCCCCATGAGTTTGAATGCCTCCAGACTCCAGAGATGCCTGTGCTGTGTTGGTACTGAATTATGTATTTACTGTTCTCTAGACAGGAGATGATCTGAGTCTCCTTCTTTTGAATCTTGTATTGGATCTGACTGGTGGAGAATAAGTGCAGAGTAGTTCTAACAGTAAGGCAAGGAATAAGTCTGGGGAAAGAATGAGAAATTACTGAGTTTCAGTAGTTGTAGAAGTTGAATAAAAAGTAAACCTATGCTTGATGCCTTCTGTAAAGTGCAAGGAATTCTTGACCACTCACCACTCAGCAAACTGCAAAATTCAAAGGATAAAATCTGGCTCTTTGTGCTAGAAAATATATCAGATTTTTTTCAAGTGACTCTTGGCTTTTTCAAGTCTGAGAGAATGATTCTATAAAGAGTAGAATTTATGGCATATTACTATTCATCCTCACAGGTATTAAACCAGGTATCTCTAGACTCAACATTCTTGAAGGCAAATTTCAACGTGGATAAAGGGAATCCCTTTCAGTTTTACAAAGTAATTGTGCATATTTATCTAGACACTCCAGACTGCAGACTCCAAGTGCTATTAACCTACAAGGCAGCCACTCATGTGTATACATAATGTGCTTTTCTGGCTTTCCTGCTTGAACAATAAGTATAAAACTATGCACCTGTACACATGGCCTCCTTTTATTCATATAATTACATCCCTGGAGTAGACATTAAAGCAGGTGTGTTTGTTGTTTTGTAAAAAACAGCCTGCCTGGCTGGTTGAAGAGCTACTGACTGAGGTTTTGTTCTTACTCAGTGCATATGACAGCACTGCGACCAGGTCACAGGTCTACAGCACATACACAGGTGAAAATTTGATTTGTTCAGAGTATGATTGCAGCTCCCAGTCTATAATCACTTCATCCTCAAGTGTACTTGTTAAATAATTATCAGGAGGCCTGTGTTGACAGGGTAAAAAAGGACACTTAAAAAGTGGAAAAATGACCTGTGATCTATTCAAAGGAGTGCTTGCTAATTAATTTCACTGGAACTCTGTGCCACTCTAAGACTTTGTAGACTACTCCAAACCTAGCAGTAGCTAAGCAGGATTTCAATGAGTGGTATTTCACAGCACTGCAGAGTGGCTGAGGTTGGCAGGCCTCTCTGGAGCTCATGTAGTCTACCCCCTCTTCCCAAACAGACTACTCAGGACTGCCCCATTGCACTCCTAGTGAAAAAGTTATTTCTTTGTTTAAATTGAATTTCCTATATTAATTTGTGCTCATTGTTTTTTATGCAGCCACTGGACACCACTGAGAAATCCCTGTTTCTGACTTCTTTACTTCCACTATCAGATATTTATAAAGACTTAGAAGATCCCTCTGAGCTTTCCCTCCTTCAGGCTAAATACTCCCAGCTCTCTCAGCCTCTCCTTGTACAACAGATTCCTTGATCCCTTTATTATTTTTGTGTCCTGATCTCCAGGTAGAGGAGTTGTTCTGGTAGCAGCATCACATGCTTGCCTGGGGCCTTCTCAGAGCAGGTGGAGTGAGAACCTTCTGCTTCACACACAGGAACACTAAACTAGATCTTCTTAGGTTCCCTCAGTAGAAAGGAACAAACTGCAGTTCCTTTTGCTTGTGAATTTGTGAACTTTTTGGGTTTACATAACCAGTTTGGTTTTGCAAACCTTCTGTGAACTTCAGCTATGCTTTATTCAGGGATATGAAATAAAGCTATTCTTTATTCACGTTAAAAACATGCCCACTTTTCTAGCTATATTTCTGGGAGCAGAAGACTATCTGTCAAAACCTTGGCTGCTCCGATGAATGCCCTTTCCCTAGACTGAGTCCTTGGCCAGCATGGATGGACATAGCTGCACTGACATGAGTGAGTGCTCAAGGAGCAGGGCTGTTTTATTTTCTCCCTAACCTCCTCTCACTTTATTCCCTGATTCTTTTTTACAGCGATGTTGGTTGCCCTCTGACTGTGCAGCACATCACTCTCCCTTTCCTTCACGCCTTTGTAAGATTTTGAGCCAGATCCTTAACTATCATAATAGTTCATTGCTCCACTGAGTTTAGTTTGGCTTTACTTGCCAGAGTTGTGCCAATTCTTAACAATGGATGATTTAGCCCCTTTTTTCACCTCTTGTTACATCATCTCCCTTGTTCTTCTTGGATATTCAAGTTCTATGGTGCTTGCTGCAAGAAAAGCATTCTCCTTTCTCACAGCATTTTCTTTGTGAATAATGGAAAATAAATACCCATTGATGATGCAGACATCTTACTGGAGTTGTCTGACTTATCCCCATCTGGCCAACAGGCAGACATGGTTCAGAGTGAGTTTCCTAGTACCTCAGGACACACATGAAACAACATGTTTTGTGCAATTTTTTTATATTTCCTCTGTAACTACCTGTCTCCAGCTCTTTTAAATTAGATTTTTTTTCTCATTAATTAAGTTCTGTGGCCTTTATGAGAAAATTAAAGGAATATTATCTTCTTAAACTAAATTGGTCTTTTAAAGGTCTAGTAAGTAAAAGTATGACTAGAAAATTAAACATAATATTTCATCTTTGTCTGCTATGCTCATTAAATATTTAATTACATTCCAGGCTGAGATGACTTGATGGTTGAGAGGAGGGGGTTTTGACTTGCCCTTGCATCCACAGAAATCTTTTCTTTGAAGGACTAAGGATTTTGTCAGGAGAGCAAGCCTTTAAAGCCCAACTCTATGACACCAGTGCAGTTGAAACAGTGAATTGTAACTCATTAATTCAGTCCATCTTAACTAAACTTTGTATTCACCTTACCCTCTCCTGGCTCTGCCTAAAGAATTTAGGGGAAGGGGCTGACTGTAGCACATCCACTTGTGTACTCATCTGATTTCTAGTGTCCTCCAGGCACTGGAGGGTTGACCCAATGGACAACTCTGCTGCTCTCCTCTAGTTCAAAAGGCAGAGTGAGATTTTCTTTTGCTCAGCTCTAGAGGGGCTAGAACTTAGTGAATTCAGGTCATTCTTCATCATCTTTCTCATTCCATTATTCTGGAACTCTCCCTGCCTCCCTGCTGCTGTTGTCAGTCTGGTCCACTCCAGATTCATTAATTTTTATCTTCTTCCTCTTGTGACACCAGGCAAACAGAGACTCACCACAGTACTGCCTGCACTGGCCAGAGTTCCTCACCACTTGGAGGCTGGGAAAAAGCACCAGATATTTAATTTGTGGTCTCAGGAATGCCAGGTTACTATGGAGCAGGTCTCAGTGCCCCTGTGAATACAGTGCCACAGCCAATATCCTTTTCATTTCAACATGCCCACCATTTGTTCATGTCCAAAGTGTATGAATATGAAATAAAGACTGTAATTAACCATTTGCTAACCACCCTATACACAAATTCATAATCAGGTCAGACCCCACGTGAAGGGAATCCACATTAGACAGGAATCCTCTTATTCTGGAAAGCTGATTTTCGTTTGAAGCGTATTCCTTATTGATTTAGACCTATCTTTTCTTGTGCTGACCTTATTCTTCAATGTAAACAGTTATTCCCATGAGGACAGGCCTGTGCCAGTACACAGCAATCTGCTCCATAATCTTCTCCAGTCCTGTCCCTGTCTGAAACTCTGCCTTGAATAGGTTTGGCCAATATTCCAAATGAAGTCTCAGTACTTGTCTGCTGACATCAATGCTTCTTTATTTTCTCTGGAAACCTTTTACCCAGAACTTCTTTTTTTTTTTTTTTTTGACATATTACATATTAGGAGACATATTACATTGCTGGTGGTGATCATACACAGTAGTGATCACATACAATATACCCAGGCTTTTCTCCTTCTTAGTAATTTCCAGCTAATGAGCCAAAGCTTGCAGTAGCGGTTCAGTTACTGGTCCTTAAGTGCATGACTTCACATTGCATGACTTTATTTCAATTCTGATTTTTGAGTTCTTCCCACTTAAGATAGTGATAGTCTTTTTTTTTTTACTGATAATGCCTTCTGACTTTGTGCATCTGTTAATCACTTCTGTATACACTGGCTCTTCATGCCAAGGTCATCAAAACACAGAAGACACAGAATGAGATTGATTTCAATAGCAGCTGTTGAGGGCTGACCCTAAGAAACCTCCTACCAGAAATATCTTCTGCACAGAGGGCCAACTGCCTCATTCCCTTTAAGAAGCTGTCACAAGTTCTCTTACAATTTTAAAGCTGTACAATTTCTACACTTAAACCCATATCTTTCTATATTGTATAATATTAAATTAATTGTTGAAGCCAAATTAGTAAAAAGCTGATCATTGCCTTGAAAAGTAAAACTTCTTGTTGCATTTTCTTGTAACTTCATGTCAATTGTTTTTAATTGTAAAATAAGTTCTTTAACCTTGCATAGCATAAGGATCAGGTTAGCCCACTGCTCTGCTTGAAAAATGAAAAGTACCTAGAGTTGGTACTTTTGTTGGTGCAGAGTTGGTGCAGTTGGTTTGCTATGCAAAAAAATTCATATTATATATTGTTTACTATCTAGATGCAATGTCAGCACTTAACAAGTAAGAATGAATTCTGTGTGCTAGTGTTACAACTAAGAGAAAGTAACAGAAACAGGCAGAATAAGCTGGTATTAAATGCTAAATCATATGGCAGCTCATGAGCTTACCTTTCACCTCTGGGAAGCTGGTTTTAATAGAAATCTATTGGAGGAGAAAAATATGCCTTCAGCTCCTCTGGAGTTCTGCATACCCCAGGCAGTGGAGGTGTATTGGTGGGGGACACATGCCAGAGCAAACAGGTAAAGCTCTTGCACATGCAGAAGCTTGCATAGGGCTTCTCTCTGTGAAGCCTCTGGTATCAAGGCCTATCCAACCTCATCGAACTCACATAAAGCAAGAGCTGCTGCAAGGAAGGAGCTGTGCAATCTCATTCACTCGCCTTGATTTGTCTTGCGTAGATGTTGGGATAATTTACACACACAGACAGCAGTAACACTGATGTGTACTCCTCATACATCACTCTTGCTGTTTCCTTCCCACCCAATCTCCTACCATCATTTGTTGTACAGGGGTTCTGCACCAGACTGATCCTGAGAAACAGGTGATCTCTTCCACTGTGCCCTTTCACAGCCAGCCTAGATGCTCTTGCCTGTCTCAGTCTCCCTTGGGCTATTATTTGATCACTGCTGGTTTGGCCTGTCAGTTCTCCTTGCAAGCAAGTGATCTGCCTAGTCATTTAATGTCCTTTATTTTCTGGATTACATTGTTCTCCCGAGTGTGTTGCCTGACTTGCATGAAGGGCTAACTCCCTTTCTGCCTTAGTTATTCAAAGTATCAATCACTCCACAACCACCTTTACTGCTATTAACCTTCTTCCTGTCTTCCAAATCAAAACCCATTTCTCACTTCCATATGTCGACACCAGCAACAAACATCAATTAAATACCTTTCAGTTTTAAAGCACACAGCCTTGCTACCCTTGCTTATATCTTAATGCTTCCCATATGCTTCTCATCAGACTCTAAATTCCTCTGTTTGCTTCCTCTGAGAAGTCATTCTTCATTATAATAAGTTGCCCCAAGTAAATTTATTCATCATCTTTTTCTGTGACAGCCACGTTCTTTCACTATGAGAAATTAAACACTGTACCATATGGCCAGAGCAGCAAACTTTAGTACTCACTTGCTCAATTGTTTTAACACTTTGCCGCCTTCGTACAACAGTCTGTTTGCCACTAGTGTGTCAGGCTTCCGCCTGACATATGCATTAGACACATTAATAGGAAGAAGGAAATTAAGTGAAGTTGACAATGTGAAGAAAGAACAGTATGATCCCATTAAGTTCCAAAAATTCACTATTTCTACTATTTTTCACTGAATTGGGGGAAAAAAAGCCCCTTAAACTAATTCCTCAGAACATGCTGTATCATTAGCCTGCTGTGCCGCCATATGACACCTTTCAAAACCAGAACAATGTGAGAATTCAGAAGTCTGGGGACAGCATATACATGGCTCTGCTGTGCATCCCTTTTATGAGCCTTGTACCATCATTAGCTTTACTTTGCAAGCTGCAGTTGTTCCTCAAGCCTCACTAAGTCCTGTTAATTAATGGCACACCGTGCACTGCTGCTAGAAGCTTAATTTTCTCCATGTTTATCTCAAGAATTTGGCTCTCGTGACAGAAGCTTTTTGATAAATGTAGAAAATTGCATGTAATAGTTTAGGAGGCATACGGACTTCCTTCCCTGGAATCCTGAAGTTTTTTTTAATGTTGGCTTCTTGAGTATCTTTCTTATATATTTATGGATCTCTTCTCAGGAGATAAAAACAAGTTTTAAAAATTGGGGTTGAAGACAGATAAATACTACAGTTATTTTATTTCGTTACATGAGAATGTAATTATTTTGCTTTGGTCATTATCTACCTATAGGCCAAATCTTAGCATAGAAGGTGACACCCCTGCCCCTAAAGGGAGTAGAATTACAACTGCTTATGCTAGGGCTGAATTTGGCCCTTCTCTTCAAATTTTCTCCTGCTTATTCATTGAATTTATATTTTGGTCAGGCAACTAGGAAAAAAAAATTTGCATTCAGCTACACTGAGTTTCTATTCCTGTTTGTGATTTACAGCTGGGAGTCATGTGAGAGCTGAGCAGCCCCCAGCTGATGGCTGTCGAGCTCCTTGGATGTGGCTCTTTGCTCCCTCACACCAGAGAGCTGTGACTCACTGCTGGCTAAGGCTCTGCAGGTGGGTTTCCTGTGGGTTCCTCAGCAGTGCCTGGGCTGCTGGATGGAGCCGCTGGGTGAGGCTGCAGAACTTTAGATTTCCCTGTTGCTCAAGCTCCCAGCTCTTTGATTTTGTCTCATTATAGAGGACATACTTTTGTTCTACTACTTACAGCCTGGTGACCTCAGCAGTTGTGTGGAGCAGCTAGGGATAGTCTCAGCAAGGCAGCCACACCACTGGGCACAGAGGCACATGGAAAGATTATGAAGTCAGTGCGGCATGTGGTTCCTGTGGGCCAGTGTTATTTGTACTCTGTCAAATATCCAGCAGGCATTTTTCTCAAAAAAATGTTGTTCTGAAATTATAAAGTTTTGAAATTATCAAACCTTTACAAAATTTTATTGATTTTTTACTCTGCTGAACATGAAAAATACTTAATAGCTTTGCCAGCATTATTTATGCATCAGATAATACATGGGTTTGCATTTTATCAGTTCAGTGTTATCCTGTGTAGATTGAACTTGACTACACTATTATTCCTGCTGTTGTAAGTTAAGTATTGACAATGTTTAGCAGCAGTTTATTTAAGAGAAAAAAGGTAAAATAATACAGCAAAAAAGCATTTTGCATCCAGCATGGGGCTTCAGAAGTCACTGTGAATAACCTGTGATCTTAAGGAAAAATCAATGCCAATTTCTGAAAGCTCAAGATTGGTTTTCAAGGCCGTTGCTAGGGGGAAGGATTAGCTGGTGCTCCTGGATTTCCAGGCAGGTGTGGGCAGCTGCTCAAATGGCAGAAGTCCACGGGGTCCATTTGGGCTCTATTTGTGTAAAATCACCTGGTTTTGCCAAGATTGTTGCAGGTTTAGAGCTCAGCTCATCTAATATAAAATAACAATATCCAAGGATTTCCATTACGTTTCCTCTTTCTGGATCCAGTATTCACCACTGTTGTGTAACAACCAAGAAAATTAATACCTAAAATGAAATTAATAATAAGTGATAAAAGGAAGCCTTTCAAAATACTTCCTGTACTTCAAGTAGTGATGGTTTCATTCAGTGCAAGATTTCTTTTATACTGTTTTTTGTATTATCTCTAATTCAGAGTTTCTGCATTATAAAGAAATCACAGGGTTGGAAGGGAGGTCATATATTGTGTCCCTTAGCCCAAAGGAAGGAAAGAAGTATTATACTTGTGCCATCTTGACCCCCTGTAATGGAGACTGTAAAATCTCCCTACTCTATCTATTCCAGTGCTTTATGCCCACAGAGAGAGCTCTTCCCAGTGTCTTACCTAGGTCTGCCATGCAGCAATTTTCATAAGTTTATTACTTCTTATTATATACACCATGAGAAAACAGTTATCCCTTTCATTGTGAACCAGACTTTTATGTATTGGAAGACTGTTATCACATCCTCTCCAAGTCCCTTTTAGAATAAGCAATCCAAATTTATGTCACCTTTCCCTGAAAATCACATGTTTTTAGACATCTGATTATTCTTGATTCTTTCCTTTGGGCTCTCTTCAGCTGTTCTATGTGTTTCTAAAAGCCTTTTCCTGCCATTCCTGGAAGACTTCTTGACACCTTCACTTGAAGCCATCAGAAAAAAAAAAATATATTCCTTTAAGTACTCTCCATGGATAAGTGAAAAGGCTGCTAAAAGGGTTCACATAGCGGTTCTCAGATTTAAAGTATAACCCTCTTTGAATAGCACTGGTCCAGTGAAAAAAGGAAATTATGCAGCTCTGAAGTGTATTCATTCACCTGCAAAACAAGCTGCCATTATGACCAGATAAAGACATTTCTGAGTGAGTCAACATGAATACACATCCACATGAAATTAAATGAGTACATTGCATCTGTGCCACTGAATAGCCAAATAGAAGAGGCAAAGTGAATCAGGGAGTTAATGTGTTCACTGCTGGTAGAGCAGCTCTGAATAGTATTGCTTTGCCAGCCATTATGCAAATGCACAGTACAGGGCAAACATTGCCTTGAAGACCAAACAGCCTCAAGGGAAAGAGCAAGCAGTGGTAGGAGAATTTAAAAAATGAAGGAACTGAAACTTGGGAAAGGAACTGAGTTGCCCAGGACTGTTGTGGCAAATAAATTTCCTGAGCTGCCCTCTTGCCATGTCCATGGGGCATTTTCCCTTGTCATGAATGAATCCCTGCCACGTCCTTGTAGTTTGTGTGGTGCTATCTTCACAACCTTGAAGGAAACCAAGGCAGGGTTTCTCCCGCAGAATCTAATGAGCACACAGGAGTCAGATTTGCCATGAAGAAGAGCAAAAAAATATTGCACAATACCTATATGTACAATCTTTTTTTAATAAGCTCTGGCTTTAGAGATACTGAGTTGTCAAAGGGAAGGCTGTGACATTACGTGCAAAGATGAGATCATCTTCTCTTCTGCACACTTAGTCTACACCTGTGCCAGCAATTTGGCATGAGATCCAATTTCTCTTGATCCAAATGGATCAGCAAGGTTCCCCCTGGCTGTCATAAAGCTCTAGGAGAGAGGGAGTGCAAGTCAGAGGTTTTTGTATTTTGAATATTATGAATTTTCTGCTAGCAGGGATTTGAATGGCTTTTTCTAGGTCTGTCAGCTGGCTTTCTGAGGAGTTTCTTCATTCAAGAATTCATTCTTCTCTTTTGGCCCCTTTTCCCCTTTCTTCTTTTCCATCCAAGGGTCAACAGTTTAAACATTGCAGATACTAAGGATGTTCTACCTCCAGTGTCTCAGAGTTACTTGCAGTAATCTGTTTGGAGACAGTCTTGCCCTCAGAAAGAGGAAGAGCTGAGCAGCCGCAAATAATCAAGCCAGCTTCCTTGTATGTTCTCAAAGCTTGTAGCTTGCAGCACAGGCAGTCAAAGATCTCCAGGAGACACCCAGCTGGTCTAGTACCATGCTCACTCCTCAGAGGGAAAAGGAAGCCAGCTCACCATAGAGCACACCAGTGATTTGTAAAGTTTGCTCTCCTGACACGAGGTCTTCATGGATATAAGCTTCCCTTTGGTTTTCTTCTCTGAAAACTATGCTCTTTTAATAAGCATGTTTATATGAAATTAAAACTTAAAAATATTTCACTGTTTGAGTGCAGTTTAGCTAGCTCCTTCCAGACTTCCCCAGAAATCTGAAACGCACACTTTTGGGGTATAGTGGGAGCCCTCAGAGTAGCGGCCCTTCTTCACAAAAAAGAATGCATGACTGAATTGTAGGCAGAGATTGAGATGGGAAAACAACCACCCTTGGCTGCTAAATTGAAGCTGCAAAGCTCCAAATCACCCGGCATGAGCCCACTCTCTTCCTTGCTCCCCTGCAATCTCCACGTCCCCCAACCCTCACTCGTCCCCAGATCCCAGAGTTTGCACAGCAAAAGTTAAACCCCTTGGTTTTAGCATTTGCAGTTTGAGAGAGGGACGCGTATTTTTGCAAGCTTTTCCAGGCTTGTGGTTTGCACTGTATTCCCTCTGAGCATAATTAACATAGGGAGGAAATGAATCTTGCAAAGTCTTAGTGTGTTCCAATGCTGCTCAGTTCAGTTAGCATTGCTCATGTTTTCAGAGGGTTGAGTAGCAGGAAAGATGGCATTTAAATGTGCTGTATTTCCTGGTCACTTCATCCAAACTAAGCACGGGTAGAGAAGAAAAACAAAACCTGAGAAGCCAGAAAATGCCCACTGTAGTGAGATTCCATACTACACTCTTGTTCCTCTAATAAGGAACCTTTTCTTTTTTCTTTTTCCTTCATTTTTTTTTTCCTCTCTAATGCCATATGTACAGCTTGAGGTTATATTGGAATATATAAATCTCATGTGAGCCACAAAGCATTAAGCCACTATTATCCTTTTAATTTAATTATCTCAGTTCCTACCCTAAAACATTTAAAACTAATTGAACACCCGAGGTTTTCTTGTGAAGTTTATTTCCTAAACATTATTGAAAAACTGCTGATAAAGCCAAAAGGTACAAAGTTAGCACTTCCTAAAACAGCCTGATTTATTAAAGTAGAAATGGGAGGTTATTTATAATTAGGATCCAAATGCCAAATAATTCTTATCATTTTATGTTTCCATGCCATGTATTCTAGCTGATTTCCAAGAACAACCACTTGGATGAAGTTGGACCAGTTTTCCTTTCCCTTATAATATCACTTTAAGATGCTTGCCAGTTTGTTCTTTTTAACTATTAATTTACATTGTCTCTTGGCATTTTCTTTGTCTTGATTTGAACTGTTTGGTTTTTCTAGTTCTTGATGTCACAGGCTGTATCTAATACTCCATTCATGCTGCTAATGGTTCCCAAATGTTATTGTGTTCTAAAAGGCTGTATTTTTCAGTAGAAATGTATTTTATAGTCTTGGTGAAGCTTATAGCATAAAAGACCCATGTAGCACAAAATGATCATTATATTTCTTCCTAACATGTGAAACCAGTAAAATAGTTTCACATGCATACAGGCTGCTTTGTCATTAAAGTTAGTTCTGCCTCTACATTTTCCTCTGTTACTTGAAGTTGGATCCAGCTGCAGAATTTGGACTAGAACTTAAGTTTGGTGTTTTCTTTTGACAGATTAAAAAGGCACAAGCTGTTGGGGCTTTTTTCCAGAGTAAGGAATGGCATTCATGCTTCTGGCATTAAACAGCTTTGCTTTTATATAAAGAAAAATACAGATGAGGAGAGATGGAAAGGTCAGAGGTTTCCAGCTTTTGTGTATTTTGTACAGGTAGTTGCAACCTTAAACATAATGGCAACTCTCACCCAACAATGAATTAAGTTGTTTTACTACTGAAAATCTGATAACTAATCTGGGTAACAACAAACCCTCACTCCCAATTTCAAATTTAAATTGGTGAGCTTGTATCTGAAACTAAATGCAGACCTTTATCTGACAAAGAGCTAGCTGTGTTGTTTTCTCCATACAACTAATTGAAATAGGGATACAAAAGGCAGAGATTTTAAAATTTCATCATGCTGGGTTACCTTTCCAAGTAGTTCTGTTGAAGTCACTAAAGCTTAAGTTCAAGATCAGCAGTCAAGATCTGGCCTCCAAGGTCCCTGGGTCTTTGAGCTGGCCATGACAATGGTATTTGGTAGCTGTTTTACATGTAATATCAGATTTCAAGTGAAGAAAACAAAACTAATTCAGGTAAGCAGTAAAAAATTAGTCTTTCCCTATTTTTAAATAAGTTGCCAGCAGTTACCATAGTAACTGCTAACAGTAGAGCGTTTTGAGTGTCTTTATTATGAACTGCAATGTAAAATATTCCTCTTTCTTGGGAGAACTAAAGAATGTTCATCCAGTACATTCAAGAATTAGATAATCGTTGCTTCTATATCAATTCATCTGCAATACATGGAAGTTCAGCAGGTGGCTCAGCTCCTCCCCAGTGGTCAGCTAAGATCTGCAAAGCCAAAGCATGATTTGTTGTCCCAGTTAGCTGGACTGCTTGAACAGAGAATGACATAGAAGATATGGAGTTTAGCCTGGTTAGTCACCTCCTAAAGAGTTTTCTGCTAGTGAGATATGAAATGTAGGGATTATGTATAGGAAGGCTGAGCATGTCCCATTTTTTTGATCTCCAGCTGAAGCTTTTTCCCCAAATTAATTTAGAACTGGAAAAAGATTCAGGAAACCAGACTGAAGGCAAGGGAGCAGCAAGTCCAAACCACAGCAAACCCTCAGGCCACAAGTTGTGTTGGTGAGCACTGGCACTGCAGCCTGAGGTGTGGATATATGACATTGAGGATGGGTTAAGAGGAGGTTTATATTATCCCCCTGCCCCCACCCCCCCAAAAAAACCAACTCCCCAACCAAACATAGTCCAGCTTACTTGCCCCCTCCAGTAGCTCTTGCCAAATTTTTTTCCATGAATAATCCACCAATGCTTTTTCCAGTTCAGTTTGTCTGATACAAATGATGGGACTTCCACCACTGCTATGCTGAGGCTATTTGCAGTTTCTCAGGTCTCCCTTTTCAGGTATTTCTCCTGAAAATCATCCAGAGCATCTTATTCCAGTTTCTAGGGGACACTAGCTATTTTCATTAAAAATATGATCACCAGTGCAATTGTTACCTGAAGTGAAGATACTCAGCAAGGATGTCAAAAGAGTGGCTAGGTACAAAGACTGAATTACTCTGCCATTCCTTAACCTAACTGCTCTCAGTCAGGTTATCAGTGGAGATAATATGAGAAGCCATGGTCTGCTCAGACGACTGTCAAGATGAAAGTCAGGCATGCCGGGATTCTCAGCTGTTTTAAAGAAGTTGAAATAAATGGCAATATCTTGGTTTGCACATCTGAAGAACCTCAGTCTTTGTTTTTTAGTCAGTTCCCATCAGAAGCTGTTGGACCATTTTGGACTATTTCTCTATTCATTTGTAAATTGACACTTTTCTCTTTCAAGCTTTATGCCTGCTTAAAGTGAAAGGAAAGCCATACCAAATATAGTTAAATAGCCATTTCCATAGTCAACTTTTGAACCAACTTTTTAACCTGAGGTCTTTTAATCTCTCACCATAAATCAGTCACTTTGTGATTTCTTAATCACATTTGTTCCTGCTCTTTTAATTCCCTTCCATTTGCCAACACCCGCCTGGAGAAATGCCTGGAGAAATGGCAGTGTGTACTGACTCCTCACCTAGGTGCCAAAGGAGGAGGGACCGCTACCACCCCGAAATCCTGTACTTTCCTGCTATTGGGCATGGAAAATAGGAATACTTACCATTGAAAAGGACAGCAGGAGAGACAAACAATATCTAGTGGAGATGTGCTGTGTTGAGCTCAACTGAAATCTGAACTTTATCATTTGTTCAAGTCAGGAAAATAATTGGGATACATGCTTTGCTGTTACAACTGGTAACAATATCCTTTCAGGAAATCTATCATGGGGAAGTTACTATAAAAATGATACAATCAAAGTAGGATTTCTTTTTTTTTTTTTTTTTTGGTTGATTATGGCCTGATCCAGTTACATACATTTACTGTCATGTACTTCTGCATGTGCAGTGGAATGCAAGGCATGACCATAGAAACAGAGAACAGTCTTCATTGGGAGGGACCTTTGGAGATATCTGGTTCAATTCCTTCCCAAAGCAGGACCAGCTTTAAAATTATACTAGCTTGCTCAGGGCCTTAATTTTCACATTACAAACTTTTCTGATAATCTCTGATGAGGACTTCTGAATAAGCAATCAAAGCTTTCTTCAGAAAGGTTGTTGCATGTTTTCAGCACTGGGACAGACCCTGGGAAGAATGTAATGCTTTCTGAAGGATTAATCCATAAAACTCATCCAGTAAGTTCTCCACTAATAAGAATCTGCAATTATTGTTAAGAAAATGTCCCAAAGCCAAGAAGAAAATACCAACATTGCACCAGACAGCCATCAAGTTTTGTAGTTTAAGTCTTCCAAGATCTTTTTTGCCATAGTAATACATGGTGTGAGGTCACAAGTGTCTATTGGAATGGATGTATATCACCAGGGACCATGGAGGAGACCTGAGACCACTTTGTGTGGTCTCAGGAGCTGGATACCACTTCTGGGCCCAAGGTGGCAAAGCCATCTCTGGGTCACTTCAGTGAAACTTACTAACTTCTCAGTTTCCTTAAAGCTTGTCTCGTTTTTGTAATTTTGTGATCCAAAAGTTCAGTTAAGGGAAAACCCTTTGAGAATGTGATGCAACACCATGTTGCCAGAGCTAATTGGGGAGACAGACCTAGCTTTGGTTCTGTCTGGTCAGATTTTGTGAAAAAGACTTCAGAATCTTGCCAGACCAGAAGATAAAAGCTAATGTCAAAAGAAGCAGTGTGTTCTCTCCTACTTTCTATTTTGATGATGTAAGTCCTGGTCATTTAATACTGCTGGTAGTTAAGCAGGAAAGTTTTCTGTAGTTAACTCTTTGCAGTGACAGATATTTATTAGTTTTACTTCGACAGCAATTCTTCAGTAATTCTTCAATGGCAATATCTATTTGATTTATAAGGGCTCTTTACCCTCTATTAAAAGACAAGTTAAACTTGAACTTAAATCTTATTACTCATAATAGGAGCTTGGGAAAAATAGTATAGACTTCAGACTTTTAAATTTTAATTATGAGTGCATTTAATAGTCATGAAAGTGAACAGCTAATTGCTCTGGTTTAAACTAGACACAATGCATGTTCTGTACAAGCTTCATCTTGTAGTTCAACCACTGTACCTCAACCCTGAGTCCTGTTAATCCAATCTTGTGGGTTTTTTGCAACAGGTCGGCCAGTTTGTCAATGTGTTTTATGAGTTACATAAAAAAAGAAGCAGAGCTAGGATCACCAAATTCTTTCTTTATCCGAAAGCAGGCTTTGAGCTTACAGCTGCAGGAGGCAACTGCTCAGGTAATAGCCCATTGTTCAGCAGCAATCTTTTGGTTCTGCAGCTGAAAACTAACAGGGGTAAAATCAAGTGTTTAACCATAAAACTAGTGAATTTTATGTAATTCTTTTGAAGAAAAACTTTATTAATCCTAATAGTATTTTAGTGTTGTATCCATTGTCAAATACTTTATGTCTCTTTCTGGATCAATATTCTATGAACATATGTCCGTTTTCCATAGTATTTATTTTTCCTTCTTTGGAGATTGGGTGCTCTTGGATGTGATAATACATTACAGCTTGCAGTACTCAAAATTAATGGCCAGAGTATCGAGAAGCTTGCCATAGATGTTAATAATAATCCTTTTGTGTGCTTTTTTGTTTTTTAACTTCCATCTGTTACCACAGGAAGGATGACTTGATAATAAACCCTGTCTATACCTTCACCACAAAACGAGAGAGGAAATGAGATGTCAGCAAAAATGCATAGTGTGACACAATCAAGTTTAGCAGTATTCTTAGCAGTGACTTAAAGCCTCTTACAAATGTGTTGTTATAAAGGCCCATATCTCTGAAGAATTTGTGACAGTTGCAATAGGCTAAGGTCATCCAGGATGCTGCTCCTCAAGAGCTGTGGTGTCCACTGAGACCCAAGTCATCTCTTGTGTGTTGATTTACACTCTAATGCAATTTGAATTTCACCTTCAGGCTGAGATAGTAGTATGCAGGATTTTACAATACTTAGAAGCTATTGTGTGTTTTACTTAGAAAAATTCTATCCAAATGGTGTACTTGTCTTAACAAGATGTCCACATTTCCATCAGTTGTTCCAAATTTCCAAATCAGCCTTCCTGGTGGCTCTGCTGGCACAAAATCGAGATCCTGTTCTCAGTCTGCATGGGTCTGGGCTTTATTCCAGCATCAGCAAGAGGATCAATACACTCCATAACTACCTTCTATGCACTCATACTCTGGGGATATCTGAACCTCAGCAGACATCCATATTGCCTTCTTCCTATCTTACAAGCTCAGCCAGATTGTTCTGAAACCACATGCAGGTGGCTCCTAATTTTAATATCCTCTATACAATGGCTATCGTGATGTGTATGAGAGAGAAAATCCCAGTCCCCTCTGATTCAATGAGTGTCTGATGGGTTTCTGAGCAGCCATGAATGTGCAGTGCTACAGAGGAAGATGCTGAGCAACTGCAAGTCTTCAGCTGCTTTTGCAGGAAGGAATGAGAGTCTGGGAATATGGGACATTTGGGGGAAATCTGGGAAATCTTACTTGTCCTATAGTGGGGTTATAGGCTTTTTTACCATGTTGTTAACTAGGTGGACTCTGCCTTCAGGGCTAAAACATTCCACATTGGAGGCTTCTTCCAAAAGACTATAGTAGTTTTAGACCTGGTGCAAAGTAACTTATGGAGAGTAAAGGACACTTTTCATAGGTTATTGATAGGAGTTTCAAGACCACACTTTCAGTGTTTTCTGTCATTCTTCTCAGTGCTATGTAGATTCTGTACTTGCCCCTGCATCTTTCCTCCCTCCAAGAAGGCTCAATGTGGGAAAAAAAGAAGCTTCCGTTTACTGGCCAACCTAGATGTGCCGTCAGGCCCATGAAATCCTTTCTGCCAAATGTGGCCTCACAGTTGCTCAGGACTCAGAAGAGTTTAGCTAGATCCATGGAAGTCTTACATTTCAGGGTACCTGAATATAATGCCTTTGGTTTACTAACCTTTGCTGTGTCATCTGGATGTGCTGCAAAATCTAAAAGGCCTTCAAATGTATTTTTGAAAACAGTGTGGAACAAAAAATAAAAAATCTTCCCATGACATCTTCCAACAGCACTTAAAACTTCCATTAATATTATGAATTAATTCAGCACATAATCTTCTGCTGAATCAAAACTTCCATCACTGTATTCCAACTGCATTAAAAGCTGTATTTCCATTAATGTGAAGAATGAATCCAGCGTATAATATATTGCTGAATCAGAATTTATGCAACAGGTTAGTTAAGAGACTACAGTCAACTCCTATAACTCAAATACCTGAAGCCTGACCTAATGCTACAGCCACTGCAATTAAAAAGCCAGCAGTAGATATGAAAAGCACGTCTATCTGTGGAGGAAAAACTATTTCTCTGAACAGTGATTTGAACAGAAAGTGAAGAGGTTGGAAAAATAGTCTCTGAAAGTCAAACCGTCATCTCTTTGATAAAACAGGCTACTATTGCAGCCTGTTTTCTTGGGAAGATGGCAGAGCATGTAAAAAATTTAGTATTTCTATTTAAAATTTCAGTATCATCTTATTTTGCTTCCTCAAGGAAACATACAAGAGAAAGTACAATAGAAGTTTGAAAAAAATACAAAAAGTTTGAAAGACAATACAGTGTTCACATTTTGAAAAATGTCTTCACATTTTTTTAAAATTGCCTTCAGAACCCTGTTCTCTGAATGTCTGTGTCTCTTCCTCTTATATTTTGTTATTTTGGGAAAACCCTGAACTTGTGATATTTATTTCCTAATTTGTGAAGATGAATACTCTCTTCAAGCAGGGCATTCTTCCTCTGATGGTAGGAGTAACAGATAGAGGAATCTTCAGAGATCTCAGCAGCTCTCTCTGGGTCCAAGAGACATAAGAACATAAGGAGGCATCAGTTCAGATTTTGAGAGGCAGAGATCTGGTGTAGCTAACAGGTTTCCTGGGAGAGGAGAGGAGAGAGACCCTTTCAGGCTTATAGGGCACAAGGGGTCTCCTGGCAGGCATTCTACTTCCCTGAAACTGGGACCTACATTTGCAAATTCTGTCCCCTTATGCAACCCTTAGTATCTTGGAGGGAAAGAGAAGGACCTTGGATGTTTTGATTTAGACTCTTCCTTCCCCTCTCTTCTTCTCTCTCAGCAAAATGCTGCCAGTGGTCACACATATCTATATTGTTCCTCCCATGAGATAGCAGTATGTAATTCTACCTAAAGGTAAGCCATTACAATTTCACTTCTGCTTTGATGAGGCTGAATTTTACTAACAGGTTTATTGCCAAGTTTGATATCTTGGGAATTAGCATTACTCCATCTCTGTCTTTATTATCAGCCCCATTATTTCAGTCCCCATCTATAACATTCCTTGCAATTAATTTCATCTTTTTGTTATTATTCTACATCATCATCTACATTTTTTGCATTTCCTTTCATATCTTTACTAATGCAAAATTGCTTTATCATTCATTTAATATTAACAGTCTTCTTCCACCCAGAGCTTTAATTTCAGCTAGCCTTGGTCTTCTCAAAGTGCTTAGACATTCTCAGTCAATGGCAGCTGAGGATGTGCAGTTCCTTGCAGGCTTAGACCCAGACATGAGAGGAACTTCTGTGCTCTTGAGATGTATTAAACTAATTGCTTTGACTTTCATAGACTTATTGTGGGTTCAAAGGGCAACAAATGGGTGTCCTATTTGAGAATTTCAAGGGAGATGGAGGAGCACAGGAGAGCCTGGGAGCAGGTTTCAATTATTTTATTAGACAAAGGGTTAAGAGTCATGCCTGGGAGGAGAGATGAGTGTTTCTTGACATGGGATTTGGAGTGTAGCAAGGAGGACTTGAGGGCTTTTTGATCTGGCATCTTTCTCAAGTATTCTCTCACTTATCTAAAAAAGAAAAATGAAAGAAAGGGAAAGGATAGAAACTGTCTCCAAGGCAGGAGATCTTGTAATGAATTTTGACACCAAAAAGAGCTTAAGAAACACTTGTGTGGGTACAGTTAGCAAATCCTGGGGCAAGCAAAAATTTTTGCTAAAACGATAAGGAGTTTTGTTTACTGGGAACATGTCTTCTGTCCTGATACTTCCAGCAATGAATTAGGGAACAAGTTTCCATGTTTTGGACAGGCTTATGTATTAAGAATTATTGCCTGAAAAGGCCATTAAGAAAATAACTGCAGTAAAACTGTGAATCAATTATGGAAGAATATCTGAAATACAATTTTAGTTTATAGATGCTTTCAAGCAATAAAGTATGATGAGTTAATTCTCTTATGCCTATTTCTAGAGCTACAAAGATGAGATTAGAACTTGCAGATTTCTGGCACCTTGTCTGTGCTGAGTCCACAGACAATTTATATTCTACAGCATTTACTGTGCTAATGCATGGAACGTGGTGTTTTAATATTACTGTTCCAGACTTCTGTTTCCCCACTTTGCATATTTTAGTCTCTCATTATGAACCACAAATAACCACTGTAGAGGAAAAATTTACTGTGGAAAAATAGAAAAAGTCTAACAAATAAAGAAACAAAACTCCTGTAATTTATGTAAATTGCAAAATATTGAGTGTAACTGGCTATCTGTTCATTGACATCCCATAGCATGAGCCTGGGACAAAAGCCTTTTCTGTTTACATCTTTTTAGGCAGCTTGGGTTGTTGGTAGTCATTTGAACAAAGTTGTCTGCTTGGCCTTGAAAACAGGGAGTGGAACTGTTTAATGCGAAACCCAGGACTGAATTGTAAAACACGTGGAAAATAGTACAACTATTATAGCAACTACTATAACTTCCAGTAGTTTTTATTCAAAGTTGCTTCGGAACAAAGGCTACAAAAGAGTCCTTACAAGAAATGTACCTCAATAGAGAATAGGTACAAGAAAAGCCGTAGAAGGGTGAGCTGTATGTCTCATACTGGTAATGAAGAGTAAGTACAATGCAGTGTATTCTACGCTCACAATGTGAATCAGTATGTCCATGAGTAGGTGTTAAGTAGAGTACGATAATGATTTAGCTCGTTCCTAACGCCTACACTACAGCAGTATTTGAATACTACAGAATTGTTAGTGGATTTTCTCTCTCCGATGTTATTCCCCCTCCCCCTCCTAAGGCAGGGAAATAACCCTTCTCACAGGTAAGTAGGTGTTAAGCCTGAAAGAGAAAATGGGGTTGTTTGGTGGAATGGGTGATGTGCGTGCCTGGGTGCAAGCCCATTGGTGCGGCCTGCCCGTCACTGCCAGTACCTCTAGACCTGATTACATGACCTGCATAGGGCCATACAAGAAATTAATCCAGAAACAGAATTTACTGAGCCAGTGCTGAAGTCCTCTTGCAGAACCGGTTTTCTAAATAATGTAATTCTTTCTAACAGAACTAATTCCTTTGCCTAGTCCTATGAAGAGCAATCATAGGGTTTGGTCTCCATGCTATAAATATATGGTCCTGAAAGGCATTCCTTTATGGATATTAGGAAAATTAGAGCTTTGGAAAGTCCAGGAAAGTTTCTTTTGAGGCCTTCCCATGGAAAGACTTGTGTATATTTTCTCTGTATTCCTTACACCATTAGACATGAAACCTTTCTTTGTGAATTTTTCGAGTGAAACCTTCATATAATGAAAACAGTGAGGACATGATGGCTTCTCCTATATGATAGAATATGAAACATTGCCTTCTGTTTTTACTGCTGCTAGGACTGTTAAAATTGGATAAATTAATTCCTTCAGTGGGTAGTGAAATTTCATGTTCCGTAAGTGTTAATATGATTCAGAATTCATGGACCACTACACATTAAATTTTTATTTCCTTTCTTTTATTTTATATACTGTCAAAACAAGGAAAACTAAAAGGCTTCATTTCAAAAACATTGGAATAGGATGTTTGGACAATACCAAGAGCACCCGCCCTTCCCCCTTTGTTTGTTTGCCAAAATAAACTTAAGCCAAACTGATGCAGTTTGGTGAAGGGTATATGGCTTTCAGGAGTTGCCTCTTGTGACAGCAAATGGCTCCAACAACAGTTCAGGCAGCATTTCCCAGCAGGTTTTCTGTGTGTTGAACCTCAGGACCCCTGCAGGGTGGTGATTTTGAGAGACTTGTACATACTCTAATCCTTTTTCAAATCAGCTTTTCAAGGTACCCTCTTTCTATTCACCCTCTAGATAGCTGATGAGTGATCATAGCAGTAAATGTTGTGGTTGTTACAGCTCTGCTTAAATCAGAAGAGTGGAAGGGGGTAACATGGGGATATAGAAGTACACTCCTGAGCCAGACCAGGGGTCTGTCATTCCATGTTCTCTCTCCAGGAGTAACAGTAAAAGCAGTTACTTAAGGAGTCAGTGGAAGCTTGGCCTTTGTTTGCAGTCATAGCCCTTGTATTCCCTGAGCATCAAAATCCTCCTGTGGTAGCAAATACCAGAAATCCTCTATGTATTTTCTAAAGAAGTGATTTATTTTATCTATTTTAACTCAATCTTATATTGGTTTCATCAGGCACCTGTTTCTGAAGTTATAGGACTTGATGAAAACTGTTCTGCCTATACCTGGGGAAGTGCTGAGTGTACCCAGTGGAGGTGGAGGAGGAGAGAGGAGGAAAGAGCATATAGGGGTTTCTTAAAATTCCCTAATCAGAGAGTAGTGTAAAAATATGTTTGTCAGTAGATTAAGTAAACTAAAGCTCTAGCAGAAGCGAAGTAGCAACATCTCAGTAGTCATGTCCTGTCCCTGAAGGCTAGCCCAGCATTTATAAATTCCAGAATAAGGGAACCAAATTAGTGGCTCAAATGTGGTCATTCACTGCCTGCATTAGAGCATGTGGGCCCTCTGCCAAGTACAGAAACCTTGTCTGCTACTTAGCCTAAATTTTCCTTTCTTTATAATTATTTTTGTATATGCAAGCATAAACCCATAGACCACAGCAAGTAAGTGCTTTTCTTTTTTTATTTTCTCTGTATATTTATCTTGTCTCATCCATAGCTGTCACTGTGTCAGGTTATGTGCAGCACAAGGGCTTTTTTTAGCTTGTTCTCTATTCACTAGATTCTCCCTATCCTATGGCAATTTTAGTTGTGTTTTTACTTCACTCTGATTTCCCTGAATAGGATTTGTCTCTTGGCTGTCTCGTGTATGTTTTATTTCAAGAGATGTTTGGTGTCTGGTATTTCTCAGCTCTCTGACTGGTTTCTCTTAAGGCCCATGAAGATTTCTAATTCCAGAGACGCCCATATTTTTTTATAGTCTCACTGCTTGAAGCGGAGGCCAAGAGACAAAACAGAAATAAAATCAAATATATGCCTGTGAACTACCATCTCCTATTAGTGGCTTTACGTAACTGTCTTCTATTAGAGGCTTCATGCTGCTGTTACCAGAGGTGTTTCTGAATCAAAACCTTGGAATTAAAACTGTGGAGCCCCGGGGGGAAGGGAGTTGCTCTAGATCTGAAATCTTATGCTGCGTCCCTCTGGCTTCTCTCCGCCGGTTCCCTCTGAGGCACGTTTCGTTGGGAGGGAAAACTCCTCAAAGGATGCAGTGTTAGTGCCCTCTTGTGGGGGAAAACGGAGACAAGGTGCGGAAAAAAACTCACATAGCAGTGGGACACCCTTTAAAGCAGATTAGCATGGATTATTTTGGCAAGAGGTGGAAATGGAGAGTTCGCTCGGCTACGCAAAAATACTTATTTCAGGGATTTAGTGATGGGCACCAGAGGGGTGTTGGCCAAATGAAATTTGAACAGATTGCTCATGTCAGGTCTGCTGGCCTCCCCGCTGAGGTGTGTGGAGCACAGTGGAGCACAGCCAAGGGATGCTGGCACCGGTGCCACCACAGGCAGTGCTGTCCCCTGCAGAGTGCCAGGCCCCACCACAGCGGGGGCAGCTGCCTGAGCGAGGATTCACCTGGGTCCATTAGCGTGGGCCCAGCTCAGCTCATCTGTGACTGCAGCTTTGCAAAAGAGGCTCAGAGTCCTCTGGCACGAATGTCTTTGGATCCCATTGTGTGGCACCAAGAGGCCTTGCATTCATCAGCTCACATGGGCTACCTCTGGAAGGAGACTGTATATCTCTGTTTTATCTATGTAATCTTTGTTCATGATGTCTTAAACCTACATCTTCGTGTTCTGGCTTTTCAAGATCCCTTCTGATTGTGAAGAACAGAGTCCCTAAAATGTAACAAAGAGAAAGTGTGGTTCCCTCCACATTTCAGCTTGGTGTATTTCCCATTCTTTTTTCCTGCAGTCAGTCATCTCTTAGTGAGTTATCTGAAATGTCTTTGGTTTCCTTCTGCATTTAATAGTTCTGGTTTTAGCTCTTTGAAGACAATGTCCATGAATGCTGATCAATTCTTGATACAAGAGATTATCTGTGGTAATATGTGGAAAAGAAACAGTTGCATTTCTCTGAGATACCAGGCTATGAGATTCTACTTTCTTTAAGCAAATAAGTCTGCAAGCTGGCAAAATCCAGCATTTAAAGACATTAATAGAATAGAGAGAAGCTTATTAAATCAATATTAAGTAGAAAACAAGTCGTAAGCTTACATCTAAAGCCTTCTCCCAGGCTTGATGATTATAAGATTTCACTGGAAGCTTTTTTCTGACTTCAAGGTTTCTTGAAGTTTTCAAACCCCTGGCTTAGTTCATTTACAGGTGAGAAGTATACTTCATTAGGCAGGTCCCAGGCTCCACATTTCAAGTTCAGTTAACTGAGTGGGCTGTATTTTCAAGCAGAGTCCTCAAACCTCCTACAGGCTTGGCTAGATCTCAAGGTTACTTGTGATTATTCATAAGCAATAGCTATACTGTATGACCAATCACTAGAGTAGTGGCAAGGAAATCAGCATTGTTGTTCTAAATCAGCTTTGAGTTATATCTGACACTATTTGAAGTAGAAGCTAGGGGAAAGTGATGTCTGCCATTCAAGTAAATAGAGGATGCCATTTCTTTAACAGAAAGATAGAATTCTTGATGCGGGTAGCACGGAAAGTGATGTATGACATTTCAATAACTGCTTGCTACTTTTTTCTTAACCCTACATTAAAGACATAGTGTTTAAGATGGGAACCTTCACCAGGCACTCAAAGACTCCCATTGTGAAATGGAGGGAGATGGCAAGAAGGAAACAAGCAAACCATCGTGCTGCTGTCAAATCTTCCAACAATCCCTTCTGATATTGAAGGGATTGTTTTCTCCCCAGTCCTTCTTTTTTTACTTTCAGTAGCACTTATCCTGCAGTAAGGATAGAGGAGTAAATCAGGCCTACCCTTTCTATCTCTGCTTTTTTCTATGGGATGGGTTCTGCCACAAACTTTCTTCCAAGGCTGTTCACCTTTTGGCACCCAGTTTGTTCCAGCCATCTGCATCTCATTATCAATTATATACAGTCCTTCTTCAAAGCATTTCACTACAAATGTCAATGTCTTGTAGCATCCTTATCTGCAGAGTGATGTGTGTCAAATCTGCCTTATCACAATCTGCCACCAGGGTTTTTTGCATGTGTAATTTTCATTATAGTTGACAAGAGTGCTATATACAAATCTACCACATAGCAAGCAAAAGACCTCTTTTAAATAATGAGATTTGTGGAAATACCCTCTGTATACCACAGCAAAACTAACATGAGATAGAAACAACAATACCTATTAAAAGTTAAATATGCTATGCCAAAATGAAGACTATTAAGGCTGCTTTACAAACCGATACTTAGGTCTGTCTGTGGTCCATCTTGGGCCAAGTAAGAGAATATTCTATAATTTCAGGTTTAGATAAATAGATGGACAAGCCAAGAGCCATAGCAGACAGTAGTAGCAGCTGTACTGTGTTAGTTGAGATGTTACAGAATGAAACATGAAAAAACCAATTGCAGGAACTCAGTAAAGGATTTGGTGAAAATTTGAACCAAACAATACAATTCTGTACAGCGCTCCAGAGGAAGTGAGCTTGATTCAGCTTATCACCAAACACTCAGAATCAACATGCCACACAGTATTCCAGCCACAGAAATGCTTTTACTGGCAAAGAAAGAAAATGTATGCAACAAGGCACAACTTATATTGTTCATATCCATTAAAGACATTGAAACTATCACATTAGCTGCTGACTAAAAGCTTCCCAATTTGTAATTGGCTTAGACTGAAACAACACAAGTGGTGTCAGTCTGGTGCCATGTATGTAGGAGTGCTTCAAGGCACAGACTGAGTTTACAGGATATGAGGCAGTAAGCAGTTGGGTATCAGAAAACAGAATTAGGACAGGAGCTCTAATCTGTTATAAATATAAATTGTTTGGCTCTTTTCCAGGGCTTTTTAGACATGAATTTGCTTTCTGGGTTCAGTTCCCACAAACTTCCTGTTCCTCTCAGGCAAGTTTCAGAGCCAAATGCTGATCTTCATTTATTCCCTTGAAATAGGAATCTATTTCTTCATCTGTAAAAAGAAAGAACTTTTCTCACATCTTTCATTTTCCCTGTTTGTCACAGAAACAGACTCATACCATGCACCTGTCAGTGAAATCTTAGCTGATGTCTCTATTTGCTCATACAATACAAGCAATGGATCAGTACTCAGAGCAGATTTGAGCAAGTTCAAGGTGTGGTCGCAAATTCCAAACACTGTGACAGCAAGAGAGTCATGTAGCAGGGGTACATGTGCAGCCATTCAGAAAAGAGATTGACCAGAAGGATTTACCCACACAAATAAAGGTTCAGGAGTTTAACTCTGAAAGTTACCAACCAGTAAAATAAACTTTCAAAAGAAGTGGTGGGATTTCTCTATTTCTTGATATTTTGAAATAAGTCTGCAGTTATATTTCTGGATGTCTGTGTTAAGCAAACACAACTTTTTGTCTACGATGCAGAGACAGGCTAGAGAAATTCTACATTCCATCCATTTAAAGAAATCAAATTAATTCAGTTAATGTGGTAAACCTTTCAAGTCACTCAGGTCTAAACAGGAGACACAAATCATAATGGAGACTCAGAATGAAGAACATATGAGGAACATTCATACATGAACCTGCAAAAGACCAAGAAAAATTTGCTTCAGACTAATAGCAACTTAGTGTCTCTATTTCCAACAGACACAATTTTAATAATAAAAGCAAAGAGAGACCAGATTTGTGCAAAGTGATGCAATCTCCTTCTCAGGGTCTGTGTGCTCCTCACTTTCCTTAAATATGTAACAAAGTGCATTTGCAAAGACACCTTTCGTTTAGAGTTAAGACTATAAAGAATTTAGCGATTAAAATTTATGTTTTTCTGAAAGCAAGTGACCTGAATTCAACAACACGCCTGAGTAGATTATAAACCTATTCTTTTTTTTTTTTTTTTTCAACGTTGAATCTTTCAAATTTCACTGAAGAAAACACCCTAGAAGTACTACCTAAAACATCTTTACTACTCAGCCATATTTATTAGGGGGATGAACATATATGAGTAAATTTTGGAATCATGTACCTGAAACAGATATTTTAATCTTGAAAGTCCTGCTAACTGAGAGGAAAGGTGACTACATTTCAATATCAAAACTGGAACACTTTTGCATTGACGTGTTTTAGGATTATGAAATGTTTCTGAGAAAGTCTTCTTGTAAAAATTGTTACGCACTGGAAAGCCATAGATGTGGCAGTGATGTACACCTCTTTTTCTAAATATGTATTTCCAATAGTTTGATGTCTGATCTGCAGTTTTCTCCCAGCATTGAAAATCCCTATTAACATTTAATGTATGAAAAGGAACAACTTAATGAGGACTAGGCATATCTGCTTTTTCTCTTGCTCCCAAATACTAATCATCTCAAAACTTGATGTGAGAAGATGAGGTGTAAAAGATTTTCGTGCACAGTGAGAGAACATCATACAGAATCTGGGCTTGCATGAACATAAAAATTCAGATCATATAGGCATTTTACTAGAGAACTCACATACACTGAATTGCCCCATAGTTGGTACAAGTAAGAATGGTGCTATTAATTTGGCCAGCATGATCTCAGTTTGAAGGCTATCAGAATCCCTTATATAAAGTAGCTTTTCTTTCTGAGAAAGTCAGAAGGAGATATGGAGAGAAATGGGTTATCATGTATTAGTGCATTCCAGAGTTCTTTGTTTAAAGTAATTTTCCCTGTGTTGTTTCTGTGAAAAACTATAATCAGTTGGCTGGTTTTGTCAAGATCTTTACTTATGAACAGAAAATAATAAAATGTTCTCTTTTGAAATAATTCAAGTTTGAAAAATTCAAGTTGAATAATTTCTTCTCAAATGGTAAAATAGAGCCTGTGCTCTATTTATTAATGGCTCTGTGCCCAGATGATTTGTGCTCATTTGTGGCATTTCTTATTGGTGTTAGCCAGGCAAAGATTTTTCATGCAAGGACCTCATGAGTAGCAGAAAATGATAAAGCTTTGAGGAAAGCATCTTTATTTCAGTACTTTCCAGAAGGTGCTTGAAAGAAGCTGAGATGAAAAGTTAGAAAATAGGAGGAGATTTCTCTCATTCTGGAGTGAGACTTGGAGGATTGCTGAGAGCTGTTGGGATGAAAGCAGGTTCTAAGTAGCTGGAATTAGGGACTGGAATACACAGCTAATGGGTGAGTGCTAGGATGAGAGCTTGATTTCCCTTCTTTTTCATAGCACTTGCTTTTAGGGAATGGGCTCTTCAAGGAGCAATTGCTCTGTCTCACAGTCCCCTTGGAAGCAGTTTTCAGGAGTGGACATAACTTTGTAGGTCTTTGTTTGGAAGCAATAGGATGAGGAAGGTCTGCTCCATGATCCTGGCTTCAATCTATGGGGCTGGGCACAGAGCTGAACACGAAATACTTAACAAATAGTGCATGAAGGAGCCATCAACTATATCAGGCTGAGAGAGCTGGTTTGTGCATGTTCTAAGTTATGTATCAAGTCTTGTTCTGGATGCTTTGATAGTGATATTTAAGAAGATACATCTGCAATTTCTAAATTATGATGAGTCTGAAATTAGTAACTTGATAAAAAACTGAAGGATAATGCTTTCTGAGGGAGAGACAATACTGCCTCCTTGCTAAAACCAGCTCTACAGAATAAATTATCTCTACTAGGATGTCCTAGAGACCATTGAATTTCAGCACAAATTTCTTTGGGGCTCAGTTATACTGAACTGGATTCTGGAATAGTGAAAAATAAACAGAAAAACCACTGTAAAATATCTTTTGTGAGCTCCTTGTCACAGTTCTTCATGGCTGTGTATTGTAGTTCTTGCAGACTGCTGATATGTAGGAACAATTCAGATTGCTGCCAAAGTACCATTCTGCCATGAGGTCACAGCAACCAAAATTACCTATTTCTGTAGTGTTTCAGAAGTGGCTTGTAATGTTGTTTTTTCCTACCTGCAGGTAGAATAAGATGCTGTAAGAAAACAGGAATCAACAGTCAGTACTGACAGGCTGAGAAAGTTGGGGCTGTTCAGCTTGAAGAAAAGAAGATTGTGTGGAGACATCATAGGAACCTTCCAGTATCTGAAGGGGGCCTGCAAGGAAGCCAGAGAGGGACTCTTCATCAGAAACTGTAGTGACAGGACAAGGAATAATGGGTGCAAACTGAAAGAGGGGAAATTAGGTTAGATATGTGGAAGAAATGTTTTATTGTGGAGGCAGTGAGGCCCTGGCACAGGTTACCCAGAGAAGCTGTGGATGCCCATCCTTGGATGTGTTCAAGGCCAAGCTGGATAGGGCTCTGAGCATCCTGGACTAGTGGGAGGTGTCCCTGCCCATGGCAGTGTCGTTGGAACTAAATGATCTACAAGGTCCCTTCCAACTCAAACCATGCTTTGATTCTATGACCCAAGAGTAATAGAAGGAAACAAAATGTAACAGCAGAATGAGAGAGGGTATGGGCAAGGAGGTTAGTGCAGGGAATATGTTAAAAAATGTGGGTATTGTGTTGAGTAAATAGATCTGTCAGGGAAAGTACCTTTATACCAAATTAACATGGCAAGAAAGTAATGAGAAAAATCTCCCCAGACAGTCCTGCTAATAAGTCTTATCTTTGATCTTAAAGAGCTTAAAGCAGTTTACTTTCCATGCCTGTGTAAGCCATTTGTACTAGTAAATCAGAAGTGCATGCTCCACATCCTGTTACCTTCAGATCTGCCTCAATAGCCACAAGCTGTGTAATGCCAAAAGACATGCCTCTATCTTAAAGAAGAAAAAGAGCCCTGAAGGTCCTTTTGATCTAAATTGAATCTCATTCAAATCTATACAAACCCTAATGTCTGTGGCACATAATACATGCCTCATGGCCTCGTTCATTGCATCGATATCCTGTGGTTTCCTTGTCATTTTTTGCAATCAAGTCACATGCAATAATTGCTGCCTACCTTGTTCTGATAATCTTGATACCACATTTTCCTGTTGCACAAACATCTTTTTCAGGGTGATTTCATTTTAAAATCTGAACCCAGCAGAAAGGAAACAGAATGTGAGGGGTTTTTAGACATCCTACTACACCACACTGAGAGTTAGTTCTAAGTGCCACATCCTAAACTTAAGTGTTGGGATCAAAGTGAGGTAAAGGAATTATATAAGTAACTGGACCATGTCTTCTTACAGCTCTGACACCATCAGTATCCTCCCAAAGATGTGGGTTACTTCCATTTTGATTAGAGTAGTAAATTTATTATCCTTATGCTTCCACTTGAGAAAATTTCTAGTAATTCCATGATGGGTGGCTTGGACCCAGACTCCCAGCCTCCGTGTTAATTTTCAATCTGTTCTTCTCCTTGCATGGGAAGAGGGCTGGTGGCTGGCACATTTGTGCTTTATGGCTGTGGGCAACACAAAAGTGACTGGCTCAAACTCTTTGGTTCAAAAGCTGGAAGTCATTCTGGGGCGCAGCTGGCAGAGGCAGCAAAGCCACAGTCAGAGGCACTTGCCTGCTGTCAGTTTGTCTGTTCCCAGTACAGAAAGGTCACCCAGCCCCTGGCAATGGTCACTGCACTATTTTTTGCTTCTCTCCGTTAAAAAAAGCAAACATCCACTAGCTGACCATGATAGGGACAGGATGTGTTAAAACAGAACCATCTCCATCATACAACTATTTTGCTAAGTTTCAGCAGTTTACTACTGCAGGTAGCATTGATGTCACTGAAATAGTGACTCAGTTACTGTGATTCTTGAGTTACCTGATCTGAAACTGACAATGTGTGTGCCAGTAAAGCCTGCTTCAAATTTGGTTTGCAGTGATCTGAGTACATTCTCCCTCCCCCACTCTAAAACTAGATTGAAACTGTCACCTGATAAAATCAAATTATGAGCCTTCCTGAGAAGAGAGCTTAGACCAAGACTTCCCCAGGTCTCACTTCATATGAAGACATAAATAAATAAATAAATAAATAAATAAATAAATAAATCCATATGAATCCAAGGCAGCACACCCACTACAGCAGCTTTTTCCCTGTTTCAGCTTTCTGTGTTGAAAGCAAGATCTAGATCCTGTCCTTAAACCTTTCACTCCTTTTGAGGCAGGAGCTATCTGCTGTCAATAAGCAAAACAACTTCCTAGAACCTGGGGGAGTGGGATGAGCTGTGTCTTACATCATCTTCCTCCCTGGTGTGTCATATTGAAGGGAAGGCACAATCCTGCTCCCTAGGCAAGAGCACACCTGCAGCTGTGTGTGGTTTGCTGTGGGCCAGACTCCAGTGAGGTCAAGCTGTGGTGCTGCTGAGAGGCTGGTGTGGGAGCCTGGCCAGCAACTCGCCTCACTCTTCCTTTGGTCATATTGGAGCTGAAGTTTTTGTGTCCTAAACAGCATCAATTTCCCTCAGTGACCTAAACTCCAAGTGCACATGTGGGAGCAGAAAATAATTGCCATTGAAAATAGCAGTGGAAAGACACAGATAAAGCCAAACTAAATCTGTGACAGATTGAGCACGTTCTAGGTCCAGACTGCTCTTAAGCACCCAGCTGAACTCCTTCATATAGGAGCCCTGAAACCAGCCTGTAATCATTGCCAGTAACACTCATCAGCAGGACTAGACATCCTTTGTCACTGTTGTGGGCCCCATTTTCCCACTGCCTTAGAGCTACCAGGTCTTAAACATCCTTTAAAAAGTCCTTTACAAAGGAAATGAAAAGGAAGGGGAAAAGGGAAAGCAAATAAGAAGTAAAGAGCCTTCCTTTACCAAAGGAGTCTATATGAATGTGCTGGAATAAAAAGAACCTTGAAAAATATTATTAACAGATGTAGGCCAGTGACATTTTCAAAGCAGATGGAATTCTTAGAATGCTTGAGAACAAGGTGCCAAGTAAAAAATTTCCAGGGGAGACTGTTGTCTCTTTTTGCTTTCAAGAATTAAAAAAAGCCAACTAGAAACATGGACAGGGCTTGCATAGATGAAACTGCTACAGCTGTAAAAGGAGTAAAGGAAATAGAGAAGAGAGAGTCTAAGCTGGGGTAGACCATTTTGAGACAGGTTAATTTTGCCTTATTGATGTTGTGTTGTTGCAATAGTAGATAGTGAGTGAAGCTTGCAAGTAATTAGCAAGAGAATTAGCTGAGGTGGGATGCTAACTTCAGCAGCTGGATGGAAGTCCCAGAGATTTGGACAGAGATGCTTTCAGAAGACAATATAAGCAATGTGAGTTTTTACTATACTCTCTGCAGCAAATCCTGTGCTGGAGTTTGCCTGTAAATTGAGCTCAGGTTTTACAATCCCATCAGTTACATTCTTGAAATTTTCACATTCTTGGGAAGAGGATTTAGTGGAAATAAACTATCCCTACAGCTGGAAGAACACCTCTGAAGGAACTGATTTTTAGATCTCCTGAGGGAGGCAAAAAATGGGCATAACTTATGCTGCTCTGCTGTTATTCATCCCTTCAGGAATTATTGTTCCACATGAGCAAAGGTAGGACAAGTAGGATAAGTTGCCTGAGGTACTGTTGAGCAGTGAACAGATGGTTGGAGAAAAGATGTATAACAGTGCTTAATTTTTTTTTTTTTTTTTTTCCGGGGATGGTAAACTAGCACTTATTTAAAGTAATTTTGCTGAGGGTCTGAGCATGAATTCCTCTTCACCACAGAGATTCACAAAACAACCCTGTGGTGCATATAAATGGACACTGTAGTGCATGTGGCATGTGGGAGACTTTCTATACCTGGATTGTGCTGCTTACCTCTTCAAGAAAAGAACAAGTACTGTTTACTGTTTACTTAATTTGCATTAAGTTCCTGTGAATTATGCTGGCACCAATAAGGGCAAATAAGGCCATTGTAGCATTCCTTCTTGGAAAACAATGGTCCAGCTAAACCCTAGGTTATCAGAAAGCCTTTGGATTTTGAATAAGAATACTTATTCGTGTGGTGGAAGTTGTGAAAACCCTTCCACATGCCAGAACTATTGTGCAACATGTCTGTCAGTGGGTTCCTGATTCACCTTGATGAGGGTGCTATGTGTGGGGCACGTATCTGACATCCTGTCTCATAAAATTGTACCCTTTCTGACAAAGAGCTAAGCCTTGTGCCGTTTCTGAGATTGCTAAGCCTTGTGTAATGGTAGGACACTTTGGATAAGGTGGATTCCATCCTCTCAGGGAAGTGTTTGGTTCTGATACATTAAAAAAAAAAAAAAAAGCTAAAAGAAAAAGAAAAATTTACTTCCTATTATACATACATGTCCACTTAAACCCTTCAGAAGTGAGGTCAAGACCTGAAAGACCTGGGACCCACCATCTGTGAGGAAGAAGTTGGTGAGAAAAAAGACGAGAAACTTCTCATTGGTAGTAGAGACTTATGTTAAACATGGTTCTCATTCACTGTGGTTTTGAAGTCAAAGTCTGAGCTAGAATTGCATAAAAGCACATGCACTGATTGTTTCACCAAAAAAGAATATCCCTAGAAGCCAGAGGCCACAGTAGTTGAGCTTTTTTAAAGAAGCTACAGGCTCCCTGTCAATTTCTAGCATTCAGAAATGGTTCGGGCAGTGTGCTTCGGACATGCAGAGAAACATAGAAATCACAGAATCACAGAATTAACTAGGTTAGAAAAGACCTTTGAGATCATTGAGTCCAACCTGTGACCCGTTATTACTTTATCAGCTAAACACTGAGTGCCTCATCAAGTCTATTTTTAAATGCCTCCAGGAATGGTGATTCAACCACCTCCCTTGGCAATCCATTCCGATGCCAAACCACTTTTTCTGTGAAGAATTTTTCTTTATCTAACCTTAACTTCCCCTTGCACAGCTTGACACTGTGTCTTCTCATTCTGTCGCTGGTCACCTGGGAGGAAAGACCAACCCTCACCTGGCTACAACCTTAGAGAGTGATAAGGTCCCCACCTCCTCTTCTCCAGGCTAAACACCCCCAGCTCCCTCAGCCACTCTTCATGGGGCTTGTGTTCCAGACCCTTCACTAGCCTGTTGCCCTCCTCTGCATGCATTCAAGCATCTCAACATCCTTCCTAAACTGAGGGGCGCAGAACTGGAGCCAGTACTCAAATAATATATGCCTTGTTCTCGTAAGAAGAAAATCCCATGTCAGTGTCATTAGGAACTATCACTGTTTCACAGGAGCAGGTGACAAAATGTGGGAGGGAAAATCTGTTAAATTCAAAGGCCACAAATTCCCTGAAAGTAACTGCATCACCTTCCTAAACCAGAGGTCTCTCTTTAACTCTGTCCTTCAGTGCATGGGAATTCTCAGTGTTCTCTTTGAGATGTATGACACCCACTATATTGCTGGGGTTGAATTTGTTTGCCCATCTGTGATAGCTGCCTGGGGAAGCTATAGTGCCATGTTTCAGGTCTTTCAAAATATAAATCTACACCAAGCCATGCAGGGACATACCAAGGCTATGTAACGGTAAGGCTCTGGATACTGTTTATCCTGGAATTTTTCTTCTCCTTTGTAAGGTTTCCTTCATCACTGATGTGATCTCTTCCTGTTGAGGAATCAGGCTCTTCTCAAAATACAGACATCTCCTAGGTAGCAATTAAGAGCCCTGTTGTGCTGATCACAAGTTTTAACCCTGTTCTGACACCATTCTAGAAACTCTGCTTCTTCCCAAACATCATGCTGGTAATGCCATACTATTCCTCCCTCTGTGAGGGACCAAGGTAATGAAGTTTTTTCACAATCGCAAAAAGCCCTCTGGCAAATTTCCCCTACATCCTGTGGAGGGGGAGGGAGGTGTTGCCTTTTTTCATAGCAAAGAATTTGATCAATGAACCAAAGGTCCAGAGGCTTTATGCACACCAGATCACCCTCCCCAGTGTAGTCTGCTCAAGTCTACATTGTCTTTACCCTCATGAAACTGAAATAACCCCAGGAACTGTTAAAATGGGGAACTATGAGAATACAGCTCACCAACTTTGCTCCTGTTAACCTTTTACTAAAAGTTGGCAGACATCAATCATCCTCAAATTTGTAATGTTCTTCCCATGCAGGAATTATTTCAACAACAACAACAAAAAGTATCTTCCTGTTGTCTCATAGACCCAGGATTTTAAATAATGAATTTTTCTGACTTTTTCAGGTCTTTCACTTGAAGCATAAACCAGAATAATTGTTTATATGTCATTCAGAACAGACTGATGATAATAATTCATCAGGTATGCATATGTATGTATATATATATATGCAAAATATTATATAATATACCAAGAGTATTTGTATATATATCCCAAGAGTATTTGTTTATATATAATATAAAATACTGATTATATTATTTTCCTTATCAACTATAGCTTTAGTACATATGAATGGCATTTATACTGAGGTTTTCAGCCATCAGTCAACCCAGTTCTCAGAAACCAAAACCACATATATGTCTAAACAGTTTGTAGAACACCAATAATGTCTACAACTAAGACATCTCAAAGGCCACTCTGTGCTGGCTGCATCCTTCTCACTCAGGCAAAGACAAGGGTATAGCAGCAATCATGGCCATGGCTGCATATCTAGTGTTATCCACCAGCTTTTCTCACTGAGGAAATCTTTCACATCTGAGTAACATCTGATCTAGAGATCCACTGATGAAAACACTCTGGGAGCACATGAGAGTGCCACACATTAAGAACCAAACAAACAGGATCCTTATCTCTTTGGGAGAAAACCGTCTCAGTATTGATCTGCACAGGGTTTAGAAACTATATGATTTTACTGTGCATGGACTTTTAACAGATTACCCTTATTCCTAATATTTATAATTATACACCATGAGATCTCCAGTTGACATAAGAGACATAGACATGGTTGCAAAACATAGATTATTGACTGTGTTACCCTAAGTTCACTAGGCACGTTCTCTTTTTATGTGAGAATATTACACAGCATAGAGTCCGTGATGCCTTGCCCCCACTTTGCACTGCTCAGGTTGTTACCACAAGTATATTTGATCCTGAGTGTGGGCTTCTCCCCTGTCCTTCTTCCAGGAGGGCACCTCTGCCTTGAGAGACTCCTTGCTGTCATTGTCTGTGTCCAGAGGGGGGGTGAGGGACCCACAGGTGAAAAACCCAGGCTGCAGGATGTAAGGAAATAGCCAGAATAGGAAAACCCATCACATACAAGACTGAATATAATTATGGGACACCCAAATATATCTTGGGTCCCAGAATATATTAGGATGCTCTGAACCCACCTGTCATTGCAGGGGGAAGGGTCTGTCATAATTTCTTATGATGGGGACCTTGCCATGACAGCTGTGCTACCCCTGCTACAATGATCAGTCATATCTCAGGAGTCAGGCAACAAAGTTAAACAAAGTTATCTTGTTCAGTTTTCAACTCAGTTTGGAACTGGGATTAGGGGTGTCCATGAGGTGGAAGAGGAAAGGAGTGTCAAGCCCATGGAGCACAGCATTTCTAGGCAGACCCTGTTCCCCTCCCAGCTCTGCTACAGTAGCCAGATTCAGAGATTGATTCCTGCTTTGCCTTCTGTTTGCTCCAATTTCAGACATCTATAAGCGTCACTGAAGTCCTTAATTGTGCAGCCTGAATTCTTGCTAAGGAATTCCTTCCCAGCAGCAGCAGTACTCTGAGTTGCCAGTATCTGAGGGGAAAGTACTGAGCTGTGAAAGTGGAAAGTGGAATTTGCTGTGGCTTATTTGGGATCTTCTGAGCTCCCAAGAGAAACTCACAAACTCTTAGCTGATGTGATTTAGAAATGACTTCTAAGTTCTGCACAGTACCCACACTGTCTGCATCTGAAGTAAGTGGACTCCAGTTGCCCAGATACACCCATCACAGTATGTGCTTTGTGGTAAACAGGTTTTGACACATGGCTCTTTGTAGTGAAAAGGCAGAGGTCAAGATCAAAGCTGGATGTTGGCATCCTATCGGCTCACACTTGCTGTGGCTTCGCAGAAAACACAGAGGCAACGGCTGAGGTGACATTTCCATGGCTGCTGCCTCCAAGCCAAGTGAGCATTACCCATTTTTTTATAGCTGGGCTAGCTTGGAGCAGGTGGAGTTCAGAAGATGTGTATAGATGGGGAAGACTTTTGTGATTTTACTCTATTTACATTATATGTACCAGAAGGCCTGAAAGGAGAGGTCAGGGTCTTGCTATACTTGCATGGCATAACACTCCTCAACTGAGGAAACTCCAAATTAAAGGCAGGAGACAAATCTGAAGCAACAGGAGGGGAAGAAGGAAACAGAACAGTAGAGAGATCAAAATGCTTTGCAAAAAGTATGATTTAGCACCCTTGATTTTTCTTTAGGAAAAGAAAGAGAATATTTGTTTGGCAGTGTGATGGGCTTATAAGGAAGCGTGCATCAATTCTATGCTCCTTAGTAACACTTCTGCATATTTAATAGATTGAATTATTTGATCTTCAACATTTCTGTGTGCTTAGATAACATACAACTTGCAAAAAGAGATTTAGTTTGTAGGGATTTTGGTTCCTGGAAGCTGTGTCATTAATCATTCACTTAAATACTGCTATTTTTATCTTGGTAATATTGAACTTAGTATTCTCAAAATACACCCAATCTTGATAAAAGATTCTGACTGTTGCTTTACCAAAGATAAGTGTTACTGAAGATCTAAGCTAACAGATCTGCTTACTCTGTGCCTCTGGGTTGTACGTGTGTAGTTTCATTATGAAAATATTTCACTTATTTCATGTTGCTGGTAGCCCCACAAAGCAAAGGCACATTGAGAAATGCTTTTTTGGCTGGTGTCACCAGCTGAACTTCCAAACAAGGGTTTGATTGTCCACCTGTGAACTCACATTGCTATTATCTTCTTCTGCAGTTTTTGCAAACATCATTATCTGTGATGTTTTGCAGGGCTGCATGAATACCTTAAACCCTGTATATGTTCAGTTGTCTCTCCTGGAATTACCAACAGGTGCAGGTGTCAGCGGAATTGTGCTGTAAGCCCAGATCCACTATGCAAAATCACAGACCAGCTGCTTTTCATGCTCTTTACATTGGTTCTCAACCCTTTTGATGTAGAACAGGCAACTATGTAAGCCTGTGTTGAGAAAGGGGCTGGCATCAAGAGACTGTTTTCTGCCATTTTCAGCCAGGTTATTTACTGTGCTGAAGTCTCTTGCTGGTAGGCAGAGAAATCTGTGAAAATTTATGGTCCTGAAAAAACTTGAAGGCTCAGAAAAAAATTGAAGAAAGCTAGTCCTGATTATCCAACCCTTATACAGGACCCCAGAGAGCTGCCTGGAAGGGAAATTCCCAGGGACCTCTAATGGGGGGGAGGGAGACTTCAGTGGGAGCTTTACTGCAGCAGTGCTGGAACTGGCCTGAAGAGTTGTCAGCAGTTACCACACAGAAACCAGAGGAAACCAATTTGACTCGTCATTTTATTTGTGTACATCTTACTTAAGTTACCTCTGCAAATAAAGGGATTGAATTTGGCTTAAATCTTTAAACAAATCTGATAAAACCAAAGAGCTTTATCAATTTTTTACCACAATACAAGCACATCCCGAAAGTAATGTGAAATTTGCATTATTTTGATGTCAAATCAAAAGTAGCCAAATGTGGCAAAAAGTATTCACAGTTTAGTTTTATTTTAAACAAATTTGACCTAAATCTCAACCTTGGTTAAGAATTCAAGATCATTTAACTTTTGCATACTTTGGGGTTTTATTAAAGTTTGTCTGTACAGCTTGCGCTGAAATAAAGTGGCTTTGCAAAGCCACTTTGAATATGAGTTATCAACAAGAACAAGTTTGACTCCTCCTCATCCATTTGGCCTCCTAGAATTTTCCCTTCTGCATTTCAAGGGACCCAGTTCAGTTTGCAGGCATTGAGCAAAACTTTCCTGAAGTTCAGGCAAAAGATAGTCCTCATCTGGCTTGTAGAGCAGGGCTCATCTCTTCCACCCTGTTTCCTGTATGAGCAGAGTTATGTGCAAAGCCCTTTTCTGTCTTCCTTCCCTTCAGAACCATGAGCAGAGGTGCCTGCAGGAGAGGACATTAAACATTGGTATCACAAGGTCCCAGGTGGGAATTCTGTAACCCAGAGGAGTGAGGTAGCAGAAGGGAGAGAAGGGGAGGAGAACAAGATGACCCCCCCCACTTCTTCCTCATGTGCATGCCTGAAACCTTACTATACCCCACTAATTCTGGAGTCTCTTTTGTGCTTTCCTCACTCACTGAAAGCTTACTGCCAGCCGGAATTTTGCTTTTATGAGGGGCAGTAACTGGGGTAGCTCTAAACATGCTTGGTGGTTTCCTTACAGCAGTATTAGTCTCTGACACAGGAGAAACAGGAAACTGGTGATGTGTAAGATACCAGACAATGATGTATAAGATGGTTGCATAAAACCCTCCCAAAGTTCTAAACTTTCATAGGTGTTCCTTTGCCCTTGGCAGATATGGGCCACCGGCTCTCTGCAGGCACAGAGTGTAGCCAGCATCCAGATGCAAAATGCCTAATTAGGTGATTTATAATTGTGTCAGTAGCATGTGGCTCACCCAATGCAGAGCATTTTGCTGAGCATTCACTTGGTTATCAAATAACCCCTCCATGAGGGGTGATTTAAATGACCTGAAACAGGCTGAAGGCTCAGTGAGGTGAGGGAGAGAGAATCCTCTGTAGCTCACCTCTGGCAGTCACCTGGGGAAGGCAAAGCCATAGTTCTTATTAAAAATCTGATTTTGGTACTTTAACCCTGAATTCTTCACACAAAGTTCATTATCAGTCCTTGGGATGGTACTGTGAGGGTGCAACCATTAGACTGCAGAACATGTTCCATCCCTTCTCCAAGTCTGTGAGCCACTGCAGTGAAGTGCTGTCCCCAGGCCCTTGGGATGAGACACCGCAGTACTTCAGGCAGCTGTGGCATCCTCTGCCCAGGCCAAGCAGCTGTATATCAAGTTGGAGAAGCCTGAGTGTTTCAGATCACACAGGACACTAATATCTTACTGGAGAATGAGCCATGTTCTAGGTATATGTCCTATCCAGTTTTTAAAAATCCCTTTCTGACAAGGTTTAAAGCCATTTATCCTGTGACAACACTTGTGAATTGAACTGCTGGAGTATGGCTTCAGGAACCTACCATATGTAGACAAAGGAATAGCACTTTTCTGCTACTGGATCCTTAGGACAGCATCTCTGAGCAACTCGCGGTGCCACAGACACAAGTAGGTCCTTTGTGAATTGCTTAGTTGCACCTAAATATCTGAAAATTACCCTTGTTACCCTTGCTCTAGACTCAGATTCTTTATCTGCATTTGCCATCACCACAGAAAACAGAGAAAATGTACCTTAACAATTGCTAAGAAAGGATTCCATGGCCATGGTGGGATGGTCACCACTTCACGACGGGATGCTTTGATGAGCCATCAAAGTGTTCTGACTGAAAGTCTGCATTTAAAAAATCCACTGCATGTGTTTTAGTCTACTACCTAACTGTAGCAATGTCCCTCTGCTTGTTTTTCTTCACAGCTCTTATTTTTATTGCTGTCTACTAACTGAACACTTTTTGTCATGGAAAGGGAAATGGGTCACCATTACCTGAACACTGTTCAAGTCTCGGCAAGATGCTTTGGCTAATTCTAATTACAGAAGGAGAGCTGGGATCTGTGTGTTGAAGGCATTTGTGTCACTTGGAGACTTTTGTTTCACAGTTGTGCCTAGTGGCAGGATTTTCCTTAAAACATACAGAGACCTCTTTTCTCATTAAATAAAACATATGTTTTCTTCATCTTGACTGAAAAGGATATTTCTCTTACTCAGATTTTCAGTGGAAATTATGAATCATGAGCCACTTTTCAACATGGGTGGCTGTTTTCTTTAGTATGTCTATATTTTCCAGTAAAGAGCATACTTTTTTCTTTGATCTTGAAACAGAAAGATTACCAACAGTGTTAGTAGGAAGAAAAAACAGGGTCTGATTCATCTGGGTTGGATTCCTGATGCAGATGAAGCTTCCTTTATCTTTTGAAGCTGGTGATGGTGCAGTAGGAAATGTTTCATAATGCTTTGCCTTGACAGTGTGAAAAAGAAAGAAGGAAATGCAGAGAAGATGCTCAGCAGCATCTCTTACACTGCCTTGATGTGGCTCCTTGGCCAGGCCAGACTGCTGAGGACCACTGAGGGTGCCTGTCTGGCTGACAGCACAGCCCTGTCAGGGGCTGAGCAGCTCCTTCAGAGATGGAAAACCTTAGGAACAGTGTTTAGGAGGACAGTGAGTACATCAGACCCTCATACAGATGAAGCCCCAGGCCAGGGACTGTTTTGCTGAATAAATATATTGTGCTTGAAAGAGATCCTTATTCACTGGCTGCATGTTTTAATCAAAAAACCCCACAGCTTTTTGAGTAAAAAAAGTGGCTTTTTTTAGAAGCAAAGTACTTTTTGCTCTGAAAGTATGCCTTAAAAATTGCTTATTGTAGCCTACAGAAGGACTGTAGGTCATAGAAGTTGCTGTCTGGCTAAGGTTTTGTCAATCAACAGGGTGGATATCAGGTATTTTTCTAGAAGCTACCTGTCCCCACGGGCAATATTTGCCAACTTCTATTGCGAATGGTGTTGTGTCATGGTTGTGACATATTGCAGCTCCCCAGATAGTAAATCCTTTAGTTTAGATTTTCTTTCCTACACTCCTGAAACCCACACATCCCTCTAACATCATCCCTCCCACACAGCCATGACAATGTCTTTAATTTCTCTTTCGTGACCACAGTGTAACCAAGCAGGGCCTTCTGCCAGGCCCTTCCTCTGCGTTCCCCTTTTCTACACAAGTGAGCCACTGTAAAGTCCTGCTGCTGCCAGCCGATGTCCTGGAGCACTACCCTGCTGCAGGAGGGGAATTCCTGCTTGGGCTCTGAAGCACAGGCATTAAGAAGAGCCAGGGTGTGGAATAAGGTAGATTTCCATGGAGCTGTGGTGGTGACTGAACAACAAAGACACAGCCAGGAGAAGGGACAGAAATGCAAGCACTGGTCTGGCTTTCGAGGATGTAGGTAGCAAGAGCTACGGAGGTCTAGCTCCGTTTCATGAGAGCAGCAGCACTAAACTCTGATTAGAGAGATCCTGTTGTCCCTTTGTCTTATGGTCCTGGTCCTGCCCAGCTGTGTGGTAGCCCCATAAAAAGGAGCATCAACACAAGCAGTTCTGCTGGCACTCAGCCAAGTGCTCAATACAACATCCATCGTTTCACTCGGCCCAAAAGAGCCTTAATGAACAAATCTTTTTTTTTTTTTTTTGGGTGGGGGGGTGGGAGTGGGTTTGGTGTGTTGTTTTGGGTTGGGTTTTTAAAGGAAGAATTATTTGACTGAACAGACAAAAAACAAGTACATTATACTTTGTGGAGGAACTAAAGGACTGAGAATCCCAGTTTTGAGCTTCCTCCTCTAGTGTTTGGCCTCAGGGGCCTGAAAAGCCAATGCAGTGCTCTCATACTCCGTAGATTATGTTCAAACTGCCACCCTTCGAAGGCAATATGCTCCCTCCTGCTCTCATCAGCTGGAGCTAACGTAATTTCCACTTTTCTCAGTGGTTCAGAGATTTTTCCAGAAGAACCCTAGGGCAGCAAACGAGTCTTCCTTCTCATCAGGTGGAAAGGGAATTCCCCCTTGCAAGTCTTTGCATGATCCAGATGTTAAATCCTAGCCGCAATTTTGAGACATGTAATACAATATATAAGCTGCAGTGAAACTTGCTGCTGCAGTGCATTGAGACAGGGATGAAATATCATTGGTGATGGATTTGCCAACAGTGTACTAAAAACTGGGAGTGTTGCAGGATTTAATATGTGGAGGACATTTCATATTTCAAAGTTGTTAATGTTTGCAGTTTTTAAAAATGATTATGCTTGATGTGTGCAGCAGCTAAATCTTTCTTGTTGATAATCAGAGCTGATTTATTTCTTTTTAAAAATTGATCTTGAGCCATACAAGATCTTATTACTCCCAAGAGGAATTAAACAGCTCAGGCTTAATCATTTAGATGAAGTTCACCCCCTGACCTCTTATTCATATCTCCAGTTCATACCTGTCCACTTCATTTTGCCAGAAAAGCTGTTTAATTCTTTCTATTCCTCCCTCTTCTCCAAGCAACCCCACTCATTGAATTGAACTCCTAATCACAGAACATAAATACAAACTTTCATCTCTCAAGGAAGTAGGAGATTTTTATGTCAGTAGGTAGACTGCTATAACCATGATGGACTGGACAACTTAAGGGACTGTGCTATATGGAATGTCTCATTGCAGCTAAAGTCAAACAAAGGCACAGACGTAGATCCAGCTCCCCAGTAAATCTTGTATGGGCAGAAGTCCCTACTGACCACATGGATTTATTTTTAACTAAATATTTTCAAATACCTATTGTTTTGTTTGGGTTTTTTTGCTGTATTTTTCTGCATGGTAACTTATAAATTCAAATGTACAGGGAACTTCCCACATTATAAAACACTTTATGAATAATGTTGTGTGATATCTTCAGTACCAATCCTCATTTTGATTCATCTGTTTGGTTTACTCAAGTTTGGGAGCCTCTTTTCCCCAGCCTTAAATAAACTTCTTAAAGCCTGTAAGAAATATGATAGAATTTAGAACTATTTGAACTTTGAAGTCAATGAAATACCTGTACTAAGGGAAAATGGTCCTGTTAGTGTCATTTCATTCCCTACCCCATATATTAGATATGAAGCTGTGGTCTTAAAGCTAATCATTAAACTCCAAGAGCATTCATACTTGGGTTAATAAATCAGCTTGGGAAGATAAACTTGCAAAATACATATCAAGGTTTGCATTTCAAACCATCTCAAGATATACAGGTATTCAAATTATGATATATTTATCATTTATCCTTCCTCCAGAAATAGTCTTTTCCAAAGCTGGAAGTTTCCAAAGAGAGATTTTACTTTTAGAAATGATGACCTGTTATAATATCTGGCTTTTTGTTTAGTTTTACTGACTGTTATTTTTTATTTTCTTTTATTTTAATCCTTTCTTGTCACACAGTCTATAGACTTGGTTCATGTTATTTTTACATATTTTTTTCTTTTTTTTTCTCAGCCTGTCATCTTTTATCTTCTTCCAACTCCTTTTCACTTGGAGGTTTTGGAAAATAGCAGAAAGAAATTTAAAAATGTCCCAAAATAATCTGGGACATTATAAGCATACTGCATAAGGGATTAAAGGAAAGAAAGAAGATATGAGACAATATGAAAAAATACTTTGTCATTAAAATATTAGGAAATACATGCAAACAGCATCATTACCTCACTGCCTAGAAACAGGCCCAAATTTTTGGTTTTCAGTTTTAAATTTTTTTTTTTCCTAAGTCCTGTTATCCACTAAAATACTATACAGGGATAAATTGCCCTGCACTCTCTCCCTATTGTGCTGTGGATGTTACTGAGATTAATTCTTTCACATGACATGCATGCATGCATGAAGGTTCTTATGGACACATATGACATAATTTTAAAAAATGTTTTATTAAGAATTAAAATATATTTTTCCAGAAAGAAAGGAGTAATGGCACCTGAGACTTCCACAAGCTTTCTTATAAGGAATATAAGTAATTTATTTCTCCAATGCGGGATGTATGTATTTTGAACTGATTTGTTCAGACTTCCATCATTTGTTGTTTATCCAGCTGCATCCCAAGGCAAACCTCAAGTTTTTCCTTCTTTCAGAAACTCTTTGTTTCTTAAATTTCCTTCTCAGTCTGGTGAAAGGTTCCAGAGGATAAGACTCTCCACTCTTACATAGGATCTTGCATCCAGTTCTTCTCATAGGTAGTAGATAGCTATTTTCACCAATAATTTTCAAACACAGTAATGTCATCAGTTTGGTGGTTTTTTGTTGTTTTTTTTTTTTTTTAATCATGAAATCAATGTATTTATGGATGTACAGAGGTGAGCTTAGGTTGCTGGGGAGGTCAAGTAATTTGTCAAAGAATGGTGACAGAAAATATAATGTGACCCAATACACCAGGGTTCCCCTCTCCATCTCTGCCTAGGACCTAGTTACACACCCCCCTGAGCCGGGCTGTGTAATTGGCAGTCCCTGCTTCATTTGATGCTTTACTCATTTTCAATGTCACAGTTAGCAGTTTGCACCTTCTCTCTGCAATACTTCTGTGTATCCAGGTGTTCGTTGAGGAAAACCCTGTTCTTGATGTGCCAGCTTATTTCCTCCTTGTCCCCATTTGCCCTATCAAATTTGAAACCAACCTTCTGTATGCCAGACAAGCAGGCTGTGTATCTCTCTCAAAAGTATCCTCTGACCAATATTTGGGGTTTTCTAATGTATCACAGAGATGTTTAGAATCAATGTACTGCTCTGGTTCCAGCAGCCCAAAGGTGTCTGGCAAGATATGCAGGCTGGATTCACATCTGGTCATTTATGGTCAGAGTTTTGATGAATTTCACATGGAGCATGAAGGATTGATCATTTCATTCACACTGAAGGCTCTGAGCCATTTGAGGCACGTCAAGTAACCCCTGAACCCTCTGGGGAAGTTGTAGAGGTTTCATGCCAAATGACAAGAGGAAGATAATTGCAATGCAGAGTCCATGAATATACCGGCCATAGGGACTGTGTTGTGTTTGTGCTGCAAGACGTGAAGAGGAGAGATTGTGCCTCCTAGTTTAGAGGCAGATCTTGTAGGTTTGAACTGACCCAAGGAGCAATTGCAGCCTTACAATATATCCATCTTGTAATATATTCCTCTGTTAGTAAAAGCATTCTGGATTTAGTTAAATAAGAGGAGCCCCAAGGTGTGAATGGCAAAGATGTATTGACAGCACAAATATAAAAAATGCAAATGCACATAACTGAGGCAGAGTGTCACAGAGAAGTCTCTGCTGTACTGTCTCAGGTTTTGTTCCCCTTCTAAACTAACCCTAAGAAAAGGGCAGGTGCAATACATGGCAGTATGGCTGTACCACAAGGGTTGGCTTTGGAGGTAGTCTTTTTTTTTTTTTTGTCTCCAGTGGAAAGTTTATCATAAAGGAGACTAGAAAAGAAAAGTTATTTCTGTAGCAGCACTACAGGAATCTTACATTTTCTTCAACTAAAAGCTGACATCTTTAACTTGTTATCATTTCATGTCCATGAGTCAGTGCATCAGGCAGGGTGATCAGTTCACAAACAAGGCTAGAGCAAAACACAGCTCAGAACAGTACTACAGTGGGTGTCACATGATTGAGCACAGGGCCATCATGAGAGCTCAGGGAGGCTGGGAAAGGTGGGGAAATGCTGATTTCCAAGTTCAAGTAGCTGGAAAACTGCTTCCAAAATTTCCATGCCACAGGCAACTTATACCTAGAATAGAAATGGAGAATCAGTTATGTGCAGCACTCATATGTCTGAATAAGTCAAAATTCTGCTTGTGTTCTGTATCCAAAACTGCTTGTGTAGTAGCTTCTGTAGGGCTTAAGTAGTTAGGAAGCTCCTCGTTCTCTGCAGAATATTTGCCCTTAGCCAGTAACACTCATAAATCTAGAAAGCCACTTCCCTACAGAGATTTTCAGTATCATGCATCATCTCAAGAATCTGAACAGAACAATTTCACATCTCTTCCTCATGCGTAAGATCATTGCTTTGCACAGACGTGAAGCAGTGGCATTTCTAGGAACCAGCCCACCATTATGATTCAAAAGGTTTCCAGATATTTTGCTTTTAGTTTTGTCTTCCTGCAAGGTGGCAGCATGAACTCCATTAACAAGATATTGTAAGAATCCCACCCTGTCACCCAGCCACCCACCAAGAATCAGTGGCAGACACAGCAAGCAGTTCTTCCCCCTGCCCCCCTCCCAGTGAAAGCCTTGCAACAGACACAAGCAGAGGTACAGCTGGGCTTGACACAACCTCAGATTCTTGGTTTTTTAGCTGCGTTCACTGCTGCCATGGGCATGTATTCACTGTTGTACTCATGGGAGTTGGATTCACACTTCTGATTCTGCCAACAAAGAGAAAATCCCATTAATTTAATTTGTGGTCACTTACCTTTGCCACTCCTGCCTTTGTTCATTAAGTAGGGCAGCTACTGTTTTCAGTGGGAATATTTAGGTCAGAATGGACATGTCAAACTCACATAGAAAACTTGGAATAAACAAACTGAAAACTAAAAACACACATTGCCCAAAAGAACAGTTTTGGTTTTTCGTCTTTCCTGAGTCAAATCTAAGTGGCTTTGCAGCAGAACAGTGCTGGAATTGCTCCACTGATGATTGTTTCCCCTTCTTAAAGAAAACAGTCAGGTGTACTGTTTACCAAAGTAATTTTGCTGCATTTCTCTTCTTTCTTTTGGTTCCAAGCCTTTAAATCAATAAACAATTCTGTCTTAGAAAAATTAAATCTGAGCTACTGTCATCAATGACTTGAATTCCAGTGGTAAATTAACAACTCAGTCTTTTTGTCAAAAAACACAGCGCTGCTGAGTATGTGCCTGTCCCACTCTCTAAATCTCATTAAATCAAGTTCCCCATCCATGACCTTTGGGAGAAGGGTTCTGCATTATCTCATATGTTTGCTTACCTTGTTCCTTAAGCAACAGGCCACAACACAGCAGACACAGGAAATGGCAAAAATGATCACGCTGATAATAATCCATAACATGAGTCCAAGTGAAAAGCAGTCCTCCTTATCTGAAAATAGGAGGGAAAAAAAAGTCATTACTGGTAATTTTCATTTTTTCCTTCTACAGATGACTTCAATTCTTTTCCCTCTTCATATTAATAGATTAGCAAAAGTGAACTCTGAAGAAGGATTTTGCTGAGGTGAATTGCCACCTTGCAAAAGTGTATTCAGTAGGAAGCAGAAGATGGCATTTTTTCAGAAAGAAAGGGGAAACTGTTGGCACACAGTTCTGAAAGTGTAGACTGAAAAGAAACAAAGCCAGGCTTGAGAGCACACTGAGAAAGAAAAGAAAAAAAACAGAAAAAATCCAACCTCCAACATAGTGTTTCAGATCTGAACAAGGTTTAAACTTATATGCAGTAAGTACCACAGGTGATTTTAAGGGCAGCCTGGTCAAAAGAAGGGTAGACTTTGTCAGTGGTGTTTGGATAGGGAGGCAAGCTGAGGTACTCAAGATTGCCCTTGCCCAGAGAAAATATAGGGTGTGAAACATTTAGAAAAAGCTCTGACCATTTGGCTATCCATACAAATGGAAATGGACACTGCAGACAAAACCAAATGTCACAGCTTGATTCTGAGAAGCTTTTTAAATACAGAGAGGATTGAGAGACAACTTGACTAAAGTACATAATTGCTGTAGCATTTCATCCTCTATCTTTGTTTATTCCTGGTGTTGGCAGAGAGGAAAAGAAAGCAAGGGAAGGACAACAGACAGTACCATGCTGCAACTGAACTGTATGCAGAACTAAGAACTGGTGTGAGCAAAACCACCATTAACTCTTTCAGTTTAGTATACTAAAGAGCCACTGAATGAAAGCCAGGTCAAAATTAAAACCTGGGCAAATAGTCTTTCTGGAGTTAGTCCAAGCCCTTCTCAGTAAACAGCCAAAAATTCTCAACAGCTGTGGATCTCTTCTGCTCGAAGGCCCTAAAGCTGAAGGTCTGCTTCACAGAGGTGAACACCATCTTCTTCACACCTCAAGGGCATCCAAGAGTTCCATATACTGCTACTAGAATGGATATTTTACAATAGATTTTCTTGAGTCCTGGGCTTTTGAAGATAGCTCTCAGAATGGATTTTTTTCCCACTGGCTAGACCTAATCTTAACATTTATACTCAGCAGCTTTAAAATGGACAAGAGAAATTGCTGTTGCAGGCAGGCAAAGGAGAGACTGCAGTACTCTAGAAGCTGTAGTCAAACTAACTTGGGTGCTACCACCACTACACAAAGCTCAGCATGGCCTGCAAAACCTGCACAAGAAGATGAAGAAATATGGAGAGGATGTGCTTAGCAGTGTGCCAACACAGCTCCACTGTTACCAGCCCCCCCTGCTAAGTAGTTTTAAGCTGCCTGGTCATTAGCTGTGTGAACTCTAGCCACATTCTTCACTGCAGCATAGCTATACCCAGTGTCTACTTATCAGTAAACTGAAGTGAGGGGAAAAGAGAACTAAACTTACCTTGGACGTACAAATAGGTTTCTTTCAGATAGCACTCTATGTAAGGAGGGGGTAAGAATATCTCCAGGTAGTATGTGTAAACGTCAATATGTTTTCTTTCCAGATTTTTAAGAATGAAAGTGGTGCTGCTACTTGAATTCTGTGTCTGACAGTAGGTGACATTACTCTTGGAGATAACTCTTTCTTTGCTCAAATGGAGTGCACAGATTTCCTTCTTTTCACGCCCTTTGAAGAGAGTCATGCTGAATTCGCTCACATTTTTGGGGTTGGGGAATGTGAAATAGAAGTTTCCATTTTCAAATTCCACCATCACCTGGCCGTCAGAGACATGGGCCTGATCTGAAGACATGAAAACAATAAGTATAGTCACACATATAGCAGTGAAAATAATCCTTAAAGTGCTAAGAAACTCATTTAAACAAAACAAATGAACCATGTGATTTTAATTTAAGGCATGTAGGTATTCAGAATGGCCTGCCTGTGAAAAGCAGCCCTCACAATGAGATACCACTGCATTATTCTGATTGTGCCAGACATTATTGACAAAATAAATGAGACCTGGCCTGTTATCTGCTCTAAGGCTGGAGAGATTACTGTTAGCATTAGATCAGTGACCTTGATAATATTACTCACTACTAAAGCTACTAAATGGTGAAGTTACTAATATTACTTACAATATCAATTACTAGATGTTGTTCAATGGCTCCCTGGACCAAACACTGTATAGACATATAATCCCTGCCTCAGTGTCAGATTGTCCTATTCATAGATAAAACATGTGGGACAAAGATGATAATGATAATAATGATCTCTGTTTTATGGTTTGTAATCTGTACCCTATTGAACATGCAATTATAAAATCATTTAGATTAGAAAAGACCCTTAAGTCCAAGCATTAGCCCAGCATTGCCAAGTCCACCACCAAACCATGTCCCTAAGTGCCATACCAATGTGTCTTTTAAATTCCCCCAGGGGTGATGACTCTACCACTTCTCCAGGCAGCCTGTTTCAATGCTACACTGCTCTTTCAGTGAAGACTTTTTTCCTAATACCCAGTCTAAATTTCTCCTTGTGCAACTTGAGGCCATTTCCTCTTGTCACTTTTTACTTAGGAGAAGAGACTAAACCCTACCTTGCTGCAGCCTCCTTTCAGGTAGGTGTAGAAAATGGCAAGTTCTCCCCTGAGCCTCCTTTTTTTAAGGCTAAACACCCCCAGCTCCCTCAGCCACTCCTTTCACCAGCTGTGTTGCCTCCTCTGGACACACTCCAACACCTCAATGTCTTTCTTGTAGTGAGGGACCCAAAACTGGACACAGGATTCAAGATGTGGCCTCACCAATGTTGAGTACAGGGTGATAGTCATTGCCCTGATCTTCCTGGCCACAAAGTAATTGATACATGCCAGGATGCCACTGGCTTTCTTGGCCACCCACCTGGGCACACACTGGCTCATGTTCAGCTGGCTGCTGACTATTACCCTCAGGACCTTTACCAGGCAGTTTTCCAGACACTCTTCCCCCAGCTTGTAGGGCTGCCTGGGTTGCTGTGACCCAAGTGCAGGACTTGGCACTTGGCCTTGTTGAACCTCATACAATTGATCTTGAGCCATTGATCCAGCCTGTCCAGAGCCTTCCTGTACTCCCACCTAACACTTCCACCTAACTTTGTGCTGTCTGCAAAGTTATTGAAGGTTCACCCCTCACAGAGGTCATTGATAAAGACATTAAACAGAACTAGCCCCAAAACTGAGCCCTGGGGGACCCCACTTGTAAGCAGCTACCAGCTGGATGTAACTCTATTCACCACCACTCTCTGGGCCCAGCGACCCTGCTAATTTGATGATGTAGCTGGAACTTTAAAATGGGATGTGAATCCCAAGCTCCTATGCGACTGCCTTAACCACAGGACCTGACTTGTCTTTATGGAATAGTCATTTGAGACATGGCATAACCTAATTCAATCAACCCAATTAGTTAGATGGCTTTAGTACCATTATTGCTCAGATAATAAAAGGCGTAGAGGACAAATGTTACTGTGTGCGTGCACCCACATGCAGTCCAGAAATCACATTTGACCCTACCAAAATCTCTATGAAAAGCTCTCAGATGTTGAGTAACTCTCATTTTACAAACTTGGAAAAGGAAAGAAAGTGAACTGACCAAAGACATCCCGCTACCTCACAGCTTGACTTCGTAAAGTCAGCAATCTATAGCACAGGAAACTCCCTCAGACAAAACTATGTTAAAATGTGCAGTAAAAAATGACAGTTTTTTTTTATTTAAGGGCAGTATATTCTGATGCAGAAAGGTATTTACAACTGTAAGCCAAATTAGGCAAATGCATCTTACCTATATTTTTGCATGCACATGATGAGCAGCTGTCAACTCCTGAAAAATACAAAGTTGTTTTCTGTTTAAAATTCAAGAAGAGCAATGCAGGAACAGAAGGTTAACCATGCAATATTAAGATGCTGAAGCTATTTTATAATTTGTATCACTATCCTATCTGATACTTTCTGTGCTACACTCTAAAGTCATATGATATGATAAAAGAATGAAATATAAAAATCAAAATAGAAAGAAAATGCTCAAGATAAGAATTTATATTGATCATATATATAACATTCACAAATTCTTAAAACACCTTGACAAAGTAATACTTGTACTTCAGAAACAGAACTGACATGAAAGTAAAACTCTTTCACCAAGATACTGAGGAAATCTGCCTGAAATAAAAAGCATATTTTTGATTTCTCATGAGTCCCGATTTTGCAATAATCCAGCATTATGCTTTTCCCAGACCAAAGTACTCATTTCCATCAATGTTTGTTCTGCTTCCCTCACTGCTTGACACAGCACCAAAATATAATTATCTGGATCATGTTCCTAAACATACATCAAGAAAACATTCAAGCAATGCATATGGTTTTGATCCTTTTCAAATAGCAACTTTTTCTCTTATTGTTCATAGGTGATCTTCATTACACAACACAGACACATTTTTAAGAATTGTTGTGGTTTTGTTTTTTAAGCCACTGCCTCCATCACCACACACCATGGCAACACTTGAGAATGATTTGTATGTCAGTACTAGCAACATAGCAGAGTCTGATAGTGTTTCATTTGGAATTCTCCTTTTTGCAGTGCCCTAAAATTAAATGTTCAGACAGATAAATGGAAAAAAAATTCTATCTGCTGTTCCTGTTTTCTGATAGCCTGAGTAAGTTCTTCAGATGCTGCTTAGAATGAAATATATCTACATCAGGATTTTATGACACTAAGGAAATACAGGGCAAATACTTAAAGACTTTGATGCACTATCCTATTCTTGTTACAGCTGCATGGTAGTCTAGATAGATCCACACAGAGCAGACCCCCAGCTGTGCCAGGTATTGCACTGATTGCATAGTATAAATAGTCTTTTTTTTCCAAGGCACCTGTTATCTTTGACATTTAGCTTGTAAATGCACAAGAGCATAGGATCATTCTCTTTTGGGTACCTTTGTATGATCTCAACTCCTTCAGTCTTTTATTGTTCATGCTTTTTTCCTTTTTGAATTCTTGCTCCTCAGTTACTGCCATTGGCAAGGGCATTGAAATGGATTATATTCATTTAAGATACCTTTAGTGTGACACAGAAGCTAATGGACTTCTGGAAGACACTTTGTGATGCTCAGTTAGAGAGCAGTAAAAACAGTTATCCTTTCTTGACTGATTTACCATTTCCCTAGTCATCAAATTCTTCCTGGTTTACGGTGCACAGTCAGCACCCTTATCTAATTCTGTGACAGTTCTAATATCTGTACTTCTCTCAGGACTATTACTTTAGTATATGATAACAGACAAGGTATTTAGCAACTTGTACCACTGGTGTGAAGATAAGACACAGAGAAAACACACAGCTTGCCAAGCTACAGTGAAATAGAGCTCTAAAACCACTGAAGGCACAGATAGAAAGTGCAAGCCCTTAAAATTTTATATAGTCTGAAAAGATGAAAGCAAAGGTCAAATAAAAAAATAATTCTTGATGACTTATATGTTGCATGAAGAAAGAAAACAGTTGCTATGAGAACAGCATTTGAGATAAAGGTCATTTCAAATGCTCTGTAGTTTGACATCCTGTAGTTCAGTAACACATACCTTTAAAATTAGGCCAAACACCCAACAAATTATTTAGGGAAGGGAAGAAAAAAAACAAATGTACAGTAGAAGTTAGGGAGCATGATGAATGCATAAGCTTATCTGATATTTCTGAGAAGCACCTACCCGGAGTTGAAACCTCTACATTTGTCATTGGTCATCTGAGAGTAAAGGCAGATGCTGACTCTGCCAGGGCAGCTACAGAGCCAAGTGGTGCAATGCACCAGTGGAGCCTGGGACAACCCTACTCTGAGCACTAAAGTAACAACTTCAGATCTGTTTTCTCTGTTTTTCTCTGAGAATAGTTCAATTTCACTGTTAGCTAATGAAATTGCCCTTTCATACCATATGGGTTAAAATGTTTGTCAGAGATCATGGTTTTAATCCTTGTTTTTAATGAAAAAGGGCAGAGAGAGGTCATTAAGCATTTAGTTCATGTGACCTTGTGGCAAGCTGAAAGATTGTTTTGTATTCTCTCCAACCCAGAAGCCTAAAATGACTGTTTTCAAGGAACATTCAGTAAAGTATTTCTCTGAATGAGCATTTTGGTAAATGTGATACAATTAGTATTCCTCTGAAACAAGGGCCATAGAGAACAGTGTGCTTAGCATATGATACAGGCAGCACATTTTAGAATTAGATTAACAGTGCCTGAGACTAAAACACAAAATTGTCTACATGAATGACCACAATGGGTGAGAGCTGATATAAATTTCCAACTCACTAGCTATTCTGCATCAGTTCCTAATTTGAATGCACTTGCTGAATACTAAGAAATTGCTCGTTTCTCCTCCCTGTACCTGACTGCTGATCTTCTGTCCCCATTTGTACCCATTCATTCCTAGGTAATCATATGGACCTGTAGCACTCTGTTGTTAATGGCTGGACAGATTTGGGATGTTTCTTGCCAAGCTCCAGTCAGAATGAATGTACATTTAGTAGGATGTTAGATAGGAACCTGGGGTTTAAACATCCAGTAATATTGAGAAATTCCCTGACTAATTCTCCCTAATTCTACCTCAAAAATATGTGAATAGAAGTCTACATTATGGTATTGTTGAAATTGAACAGGAGAATTTCACTGGTTCAGCAGTAAAAAATGCTTAGTTTTGGCTGTAAGATTCCTTTTTGTTATTTTTCATATAAAAAGATTATTCAATTGCATATAAAGGTTTGAGAAAAGAGGAAGAAAAGGTTTGAGAAAAGTTTGTTTCCTAGCAGTGTCACAATGTGGAGTTGCAAGAAGTTGTTCCTGGTTCACCTGATGTGAAGCAGAGTGCCAAAACAAATATTGTGGTTTAGATATAAGTCAAAGATATTAACATGTGTATGAAAGTTACATCTTATTATGTTAAGCTCTGAAGGAGAGCTTGCATGTGTGTACATTTGTGTATAAGTGTATTTACAGTCATGTACATTTCCACCTCAATTTCATCTTTAGTGCAGCAGGAAAACCTTTTGGCAGAAGTTTGGGAATTTCTGTGGTAGTGTGCTTGGATACTGAGGCCAATGGAAGGTGTGTTGTTTTCATTTGAATAGGATTGCATTTTTGAGCTTTCTAGTTATTCTTTGGCAGACCCAGCACTGTTTGAAAACACTGCTAATCCATTACACATTTTGGTCCTAACAGAAGCTTAAAAACCACTTTCAATCACTTTTCAAGCTTGAGGTTTAGACCAGGAGAATAGAATAATGTTAGTTTGTTTTCTTGCTGTTTGTATGATCTGCCCCAGCTCCCAGAAAACTAACTAGCTGATAAAAAGAACAAGCATCATTTCACTTGTGTGTGTTTGTCTTTGAAGATAAGCAAGGAAATTGCAGACCCTGCCTTTAAAACAAACACATTTGTTTTGTTCATACTAAATGCATAATGAAACTGCACATAGGTTTCAAGTTGCTATAGTTTCGAACTTCCAAGGCACGCTGAAAGATGACACTGCCAATTTAGTGTCATTAGTCATATGCCTAAAACTAGCACATTTCTATCTTTCAAGATCCAGGATTAAGTGAGGAAGGAGTGCTTGTGGGCAAAGCAGTAATGGCCCAATTTATTCTAGGAAGCTATCTTTATTCTGAATTATTTCTATGGTATAACTTATGTTGAGAAATACTGAAATTCATATAAAACATACCATGGAAAGAACAGCCAGTTGATAATATTTCAGAAGCCCTTCTAAAAAATTACTATGATTTCCTGCTGTATTGACAACAGGAGATACATCGGTGAAGAGTGATAACGTTTTGTAAATGTTGGTGTACCAAAGCTCATGTGCAGTGCTTCATAACAAGGGCCTCAAGTGCTATGGAATCCTACCTCCAGCTCTGTACTCAAAAATCCCATTGCCTGTGTTTCTCTGTGGGCAACAGAGAGGCTCCCTGCTCTTATGAGCAATTTCTTTATCACAATTGGTTTATCAAATCATAATGCACATATGCACACATATATATCACCTCCTGTGACCTATTTACATCCAGAGGTCACAAATTATGCTGAGAACACTGTAAGACAAAAAACATGAGAGATACCATTTTTTCTTACATGCAGTCTCTTTCTCTTATCATCTCCTTTGTCCAGTCCCCTGCCTAAATCCTATCCTCCATATTTGAAGGAAGGGAGAAATGCTGGTATCAGACAGAACAATTATTTGCACCCTTAAAATTACAGTTTATTTCTTCCCATGAGGAAGGGCTTTCTAGATAGCTTCAGTCACAGGTAAAAACATGCTGGTCAGGTATTTGTGCTAAATTGACTAGGTGAGAAATAACCAAACTGAAAGGATTTTTTGTTAGTAGATTTAGGAACAACTTTCTAAGGAAAACTTCCTTTAGCGATACCGATACAATTACTCTTCCTTGTGATTTCCCCCATCTTTTCATTCTATCGAAAAACTCAGCATGCTATCCATATATTAGTTAGCCTTCAAAAATGTATCTGCATTACCTAAAGAGCTGAAAATTAGTTTTTATTTATAGGATAGCTGAAGCTCTTCCTGAAACCTCAGGAGTACTTAAATTCTATCTCTTTTCACTAGAATTTCAGAAACAAATACTTAATAGCCCTTGGCATGACCATCAAAGGAGTGTATTTAGATGGTGTTTAGTAACTGTGCACACTAAATATGATATATCATACCAATCCTTGGACAGAATATGAATGTAAAAAAAAGACTCTCCTTAATCTGTTATTATCTGTATTTCCATGCTGACCCATTAATATGTGTGTTTCAGAGAGGTTACAGGTAAAGCTGTGATATTTTACTTTACACAGCTGGGATAAAACACTGAATCTTGTTAAATGCTACATCCATGTTTAAGGCTGGACTGAGATTGGTGCTGTCACTGTGCACATTCTCAAACACAGCATAGGAATTCCATGATTCCTTTTAAATCTGTGTTTCAAGCCTGCACCAAAAGGATCTCATCTACTCTTCCATGCCATATACATTTTTCATTGTATAAAAATTCCCTGCTGAAAAGAGAGCAGGTTTAATATTGATAACTTGGTTTCTCTTATTATTCACTGTCATGCTGCTATGAGATCTTATATCCATCAAGGGAAGCTGGCTGGAGCACTACAATCTCAACAGCTAAAGGGTAACACTGAGCAGATGAGCTAAAGAACATAAACAATGAAAACTTGTACTTTTTCATTTCAGAGCAAACATCCAGTGCTGGCAGGAATTCTCTTCCCACCAACTCTAGTGATATTAAAGTTGAAAGCAGTCTTTTTGCAGCCAGTACCCTCCATTACCTTTATTCCTCCAACCCCTTGCCATCATGCCTCATGTACTGTCTCCATCATTGGCTAAGTTATATTCTATAGAGAGACACCTACTGCAAGGAGAATAATCCAAAATGTTACTCACCGTACAGCGCTTCAAACTGAAAGCAGAGGACACAGAAAGTTACAGCAACTGCCTTCATGCCTGCCTGACCCAGAGGCATCAGCCTTCTGTCTACTGTGAAGATGGGAAAGAGCACATGGGTAGAAAAGGAAGTGGTTTGTGGGCTCTGGGGAAAACTGCAAGATAATCAGAATGATTTTTTAATTTAACATTTGTCCCCTGACTACATTATAGCTATGTCAGCATTACCTGTTGCACATAGTTGGTTTAATGCTTTATTTTTATTTCCTACCTAATGGCTTGCTGTCACAGACAGGAGGATGAAAGACTTTCTGACATTACTTTTGATGTTCACTTTGCAAAGACTGGTTTCTGGTAAGGTCTATCACAATAGAGACTGCAGTCATCTACAGTAGACTTCTGCAGATGGCTGATGGTCAGCAACTAGTATTAACTTATAGTACATACATATTTGTAACTGGTAACCTGGTTTCTCCCCACCAGTTTCAACTGGTTTTTCATAAATAATGGTCCTGCTCTATGTGGAAACCACTAGTTAGTGGGGTAGGAGTCTCTCATGTGTCCTCATCCTGAAAATCATGGGAAGAACATGGCCAAATTGCAGAAAGATCCCTTCGGCCCTGTGACTTCTGAAAGCTTCACTGCAGCGTGACTTCCATTCTGGAGATCAGGCTTGTTTTGCCTGAAGTTTCATGAGAAACTTCATGTGGCTCTGTGAGAGGAGATCTGACTCAGTGCCCTAGGGCCTTAGGTCAAAAGGTTCTCTCCTTCCCTCTTCCTTGCCTTTGTGCAGCACACTCTGTCCTGGCCTGTTATCCATCTTTATCCTGGAAATGTTTTAGGACCCTTTGTAACATGTTCTACAATCACTTAATCCTGACTGCTTATCTATGTCTATAATACCAATTTTAGTGCAGAAAATATGCAAGAAAACCAACTTCTAAATCATGTTTAATATATTAGATGAATTAACTTTGCATTTTTGATTGCACGAAGATAAAAAACACAAAGGACTGCTAGTGGCGCCTGACAGACACTGCTGGGGTTGAGTTCTTGTAATGATCAAATAATTGGAAAATAACGGGACTGTGTTACAGATTCACTGCTACTTTATACTGTGTAAGTAAATCCTCACATTTTGGTTTACTCTTCTTTGAAAAGTGATTTCATGTCTTTCATTATTACCACTAAAGATCCGTTCACATGGACATTGGCAGAGTTTTACTTTCTTCAAATCTTTCCAAAGCCCTGCAAATTTATGCCTTTTTAAAAATTACAGTCAGAAGTAAAACTGAGTCAAATCAGATGTTGATCTAAATTTTCAGCTCAAGTCTCTGGGGCCAAAATTAAGTAACTTGAATTAGAGAAAATTTCTGCAGTATGCTTTTAGCTCTAAATCCCAAAAGTTTATGGAGTTTCAAACAATGATACACCTACAAAACATACATCTGACTCCTGAGATTCACCTATGAAGTTATAAACTATGTTGGAATATACTGAGGTTCCAGGTAGGATCATCTTTTTCATCCCCTATAAAAGCTAATGGGAAGTGCTGAAAGAACAGACCAACCATCTCCTGGGACATGACATTTACTGCCCCCCTAATAAACTTAAGAGTGGCCTCCAGAAAGGCCTATAGTAAGAAGAGCTGCTGATGTAAAGAATTAAGGGTGGAAGAGAACCATGTGTCAAGTACCCCTATGCACATCCTTGGGAGAGCATGGTGACAACACGCAGCAGAGATTGAGTCCTACAAAGCCTATCACTGACTGGGAAGGCCAATAAAGGTGTAGGGGAATGTACTCCATGTGCCAAGTTTTGGCCACTTTTTTATGAAAACAAGCTTTAAAAAAAATCAGTATAGTTAGGGTTCCAAAATTTGTTGTCTTTCTTAAAAATTTAAACATTTTGTTAGGAAAGTAATTTTGTTAGAGAGGATTTTTTTTTAACCAATATATTTCTTTTGGAGCAATCTTCTCCTCCCCTCCCTATGACCATATCAGTTACATCAAGGCAGAGATGATTAAGACACATCTATTTCACTTTTGGGGGAAGAATAGCTAGGAATATAGCTTGGCTGGTATTCATCTCACTACAAAAATTGAAGAAAGTCTCACTGTCCAGTTTGTATATGTCAAGTCCTCTCTCTTTACTATAATTATAGCTTCAAGTCTACAATTACAACTTCTCCTTTTCTGCTTCTTGGCACTTGGGATGGCTAGAACACACTGACCCCTTTATTTCAAAAGGGTCAAGCCCAAAGAATACTTTGCAGTACATTTGGCAGCACTCTGAAGCTTGATCTAAACAGTGATTCCAAGTGTATTTGCTGATGAGCCGGCAGAGCCAGGGGCACTCACAGCATACATTCAGAAGCAAAGAGACTCTAAGTCAAGCTCTGCACTCAGTGTGAGGGATGCTCCCCTTCTAGTCCCACACCAACAGAGACTCCTCCCCTGCCTTTCAATCTTTCCATCTTTGCCTCGCTCCCCTGTCAGCGCTTATCTACTTCACAAAGACATTGTTACTGCAATTTTGAAGTGTTTCTTCTAAATACCACAGTCGGTTATGGTTAAACACCTGGAACAAATAGTCTGTTTCCACAGGCTTCCTACAAGTGTAAGCTATTTTTGCTCACAAACACGTGTTTCCTTTTTCCATCCTCATTCATTTCTCTTATCTGTGTCTTGATTTTCACTCTCCCATCTACCTATGTTTGCAAACTGGAAAATCCTTACGTGAATTTTCATGCCTTTAAAAATGCATTCAGTGATACACTGAGTTCCAAAGAGAAATGGGCTTGTTCATCCCTTGGTCCATACGCCAGTGTTCTCTACTACACAGTCTTCAGTGCTTCTCCCCTCTAACTCAAAGTGACTTGGAAACCAACACTTCTGCAGTTTCCCCAAGGACACAGCAAAGAATTTCCCTGTGTGTATGATGTATATTTTTCTTTGCTCTGTTTAATCACATAATTGCTGTTATCACTCAAAACAATGTCCATGTTGGCAAAATGATATTGCATGGTCCACTGTGAAACCAAGGTGCAGTGAAGAATTTTACTCCATTTCACCAGCAGTTTTCCACTTCTGCTCACGCATGAGCAGCTGCCCACAGCAATATTCTCTCCATAGAATGTTTTGCAATTCTTTCTGTAGAGACTGCTACAGTCTATCCACACAAATTATATTCCATTGTCTCCTGCTGTTTCTCATTCTTTGCTTCAATATCTGGCCTATATTCTCATGACTCTAGGTCATTCCCTCAGGGCTGAAGCAGAAAGCCTCTACACTCATGGTTTTTCATTTCCTGTCCTCCTAATTGAGAAGGGGAACAATGACTTCCACTGTGCTATTTTTAAAATTCTGTGATGGCTCTAAATCCCCCTCCCCATCTGCACCACTTCACATTAGGTGTGTAAACAAGCTGCAGTCATTCAGGATGTAGAGATTTCAGCCAAAACGCAGCTCATGTGCTCCCTCATTTGTTCTGGTACCTCCTTTGCTGATATATTGGTCTGCTCACTCCCCCAGGCCTGTGGGCATGCTGTAATATTTTCTCCATCAGTGTGTCAGTAGAGGCAACTGGGGTTCAGCTCAGCAGCCAGGCAAACACCTCCCTGCAGAGCAGATCTAATGAGACAGTCCCCTTTGGGGTGGGATTGTGTGTGGTTTTGCTTCTTGATACAAGCTCAGTTACCCCATTAATCACTTATTTTTGGGGTTTGGCTTTTTTTTCCTTTGGATGATGCTTGAGAATATTTGTCATCGAGTTTCCTAAAAGAATGGGAAAAAAAGTATATTAAGGAGTTTAGCCCAGCTCTAAGGCTTGCAAGGGCATTGACCTATAAATTCAGTTGACAGGTGCTGAGTGGCAAATTCAGTCAATTCTAAACAGGTTGCCTAGAGAGGCAGTAGATGCCCCCTCCCTGGAAAAAAACCTGACCTAGTTGAAGACGTCACTGCTTATTGCTGGACTAGATGGTGTTCCAAACCAAACTGTTCTATGATTCTAAATGCCTCTTCAGAACCTGGGACAAATGTCTTGGACTGGCTGACTCTCAGCTGAGAGCCACCTAGGAAAAGAATGTCTCCATCTGATTTTAGGAACTGCTAGGGCTCTGCGCATCCAGCCCTGTCCCTCCTGCAACACAGTTACCTAGAAGAGGTGCTGAACACTTCTTCAGGATGGGTGTAGACAGAAAGGGCCCAGTGAGGCTCGTGTGCATGTTCTGTTGGTGTGGACTGCAGACCCACAGGGTGGCTGGGTTTTACTGTCTTCAACAACAACAAAGGTAATGACCATGCTCCTGCCCTTCGAGGTGTACTGGTAAGAGGACCGTGAGCAGCAGGTACTTTTCACTGGCATATGCCAGACTGTGCAGGAGGGCTTTAGGAAAATACAAGGGTTGTAGATGGTCTATGTTCATGGGCAGTGTTCCAGAAGGAGGAGTGTGTCTTCTGAACAGTTCCCTATGGCCAATATGCAGCTGAGTGGGACTTTTTTACAGGGCCCCTTATATCTAGGTTTGGAAAGGAGGTCTTTCAGAACAGATGGCAAATATGTAAAACCCAAGCAAAGTGCAAAACAGAAGGCCAAGACTGTTAGTGCCTGGCACTAGAGGGAGCAGTGCATGACAGATATATGGATGTGCTGGGTGACCATGGAAGTTATTCTAGGTGTGACAGTGACAAATTATAGACATTTTGTAAAATTTTCACACCCGAAGTCTTTCAAAGCTTGCAGTAGGGTGGGCACCTCTATTATGTTGTTATCTGGTCAGCTACCTTTGAGGAGTTAGGATGGAAAAACCTACATTCTGTGGTGATGCTTCTGGTTTGTGGTGTGGTTTTTATCTCAGCATTGTTGTGATTACTTTTTAAAGGTAAACTCGTGCTACTACTGCCTTGACAATGTAACAAAGAGAAACTTTCTGCAACAGAAACAGTCACCAAAGTTGTGATGCATTCTTGCAGATAACAGATAAATGAAAATTTATGCTGAAAATTGCAAGGACAGGTGAAGCAGCACAACGCTGTCTTGGACTTCCAGAAACACTAAAGTGGCTGGAGAAACACACATGCTTTTCCCAGCTGACTTAAACTGCTTTTGGAAACCCTGTCTCTCAAGTGTCTCCAAGCCAGATTTCACTATTGTTGTTAGTGGTTAACTGGAGCTAGACTTAGACAACTCAGGCCCTGATGGATTTGGGGAGTAAAAAATGAAATCACAAATACGTAACTAAGTCCCCTCTATTTTGTGTCTGTCATTCAGAATCTCACAGGTTACAGACTTGGGAACAAAGTTTTTTGTACATGCAGGCCAAGGCTACCGAAGGCAGTACTCCTACCTGCAAAGGTGAGATCCTTCGCTCCATCCAGCCGCACTCCTCTGATGGGTGCCAGAGCAAAGACAACAAAAGCTGGGTGCCCTGCAGTGTCAGCCCCGGGCTCCTGCCGCAAGGGGTCGGTGAAGGATTTTTTTCCCCTTCTGCAAGAGAAGCTTCCAAGAGCTGCCTTTCAGGCTGGGCTCACCTGGACACTGTGACGCATTGTTGACCCGCGGCCGAAAGCGCTGTAGCCCCGGGTGACCGCCCAGCCCTGCCCTGCAGCGGAGCCGCCGGATCGCGGCGAGCCCGTGTCCCCGGGCCGCGGCCGGCTCTGCGGCTCTGCGGCTCTGCGGCCGCGCGGGGGCGCTGCGGGCCGGCCGGCTGAGGCGGCGAGCGGAGCCCGGGGCGGCACCGCCCAGCACCGCCGTGCGGATCGGGCCAGGCCGTGGGGATGGGGCCGTCCCGTGGGGATGGGCCAGGACGTGGGGATGGGGCCAGGCCGTGGGGATGGGGCCGTCCCATGGGGATGGGCCAGGCCGTGGGGATGGGGCCGTCCCGTGCAGCCAGTGCCACACGAGGGGGCTCGCCCTCAGCCCGGTCTCGGGGCAGCCGAACTCCTGGCTTGCAGTGCAGCCCTTTAGAGTCACCCTGCACGGCCCCGCATCGGCCCTCACGAAGGTACAACTGCTCTCTGTGGTTTCCTAGAATCCCACACCAGCCTTTGCACGTGCAGTGGCTTTATGTTTAAAGAGGTTTAGGGCTTTTTAAATCAGAAAGAAATTCTGAAACTGCACAGCAGAGAGCAGTGCAACGTCAGGGTCGCCAGTGCCTGCGCTTGGAGTGACAGACAGGTTTCTTAGGGCTCAGGAGGTTCTGAAAGCGTCATAGCTGAGAAGGGGGTTTGGTCTTTTTTGTAGGTATTTGAACATTTGTAGGTATTTGAACATTATTCTTGCTAATTTGGTAAGAACAAGCTGTAAAAAGAATCCTTCCAGCAGGCCAGGAAAGACCAAGAGGTAATGGAGCTTGAACAGAAGTCACTTCTCAGGGCATCACTACAAGTGTGTGGCAGATGCAGTCTCAGAGGTGCTTATAGTGAAGAATGAAGGAGGATTTTCCCTGAGGCCCTACAGAGCTCAGCAGAGTTTGCTGCCACTCAGAATAACTGAGTTAACCAACTTTAAACCTGGGACAAAATTCTCTCCTGCAAGAGAGAGGATGGGAGTCGACTATAAACCTTTCTAACATGTTTGCTATTTGTCCCAGAGTACTTTTAACCCAGTGAACCAGAGCTTTAAAGCCTTCAGGACCTCACTGTAAGGGAGGGGTCTAGGCACACTTCTTTCAGCTAGCTTTGATGCTGTCACCACGCAAAAAGGAATTTGCAGTAATAACTAGAGTGACAACAAGCAAAAAATAGAAATCAAGTATCTATATTCTCTAGAAAACATGTGATTGAAATGACTACTCTAAAACATGACTTTAACCACAGTGATCACATTGCACATCACCATAGGATATTCTGGTGATTTGGCCTTTGTCTCTGCTTCAGGGAGACACAGCACTGGAGCAAAAGGAATGAGCTCTGCTGTTGCCAGGCTCATGTCTTGATTAGGTGCCCTGTGTCTCTAGTGCACTCTCAATACAGTTTAGGGTGGAATATCCAAACCAGCTTTAACAGGGTCACAGTATCAGCCTGAACTCAGGAAGTATCTAGTTCCATTCAGGCAAGCTCCCCAGTAGCTAATACACCCTTGTGCTCAGAATAAAACCTCAGCAAGCTTTGCTCAGCCTAAGCTATTCCCAGCTACTATTAAGTTGGTCTGGGCAGATGCATAACATTGTATAGGAATGTGCAGTTCCCTGCTTGCCCACAACTGACTGAAAAGAACACGCTTTTCACATTAGGTCTCTTTGATCTCCACTCTTTGTTTGCTGGTCATTAAAAGTGAATGTTTGCTTGGGGGGCTTTCTCTGTCATCACCCCAGTAATGCTTCATTTGGGTCTGTAGCCTCATGTGATCCTGACTGAACCACAGCAAAGCACACCCATGTCTGGAGTAGAAGTCAAGCAGCCTGCTGCGGCAGAGCGAAGCTGGGGAAATAGAGGTGTCCATACTGTTTGTATAGATATTACAGAATCCTGGATTTTCTGTCAGAATCAGAATCAGAATCAGAATCAGACAATTGCACAACCTGAAAATTTTTGTAGATTATGAGAGTCTTTCAGGATAGCATTACCATATGTCTTTCCTCATGTTACATTCCTCACTAGGCACCCATGGATGGATACTTATCTGAGGTAAGATACTTGACCTCTGATTTTTTATTTTTTATTCTCAACTGGTACAGCCTTTACATTTATACTTGCATGAATTTAGATGACTGTAGGAAAAGATGGAAGTTGGTGATTCTCTGTTCTCACTGTATTGGTACTGCTGCTAAACGTTGTTACATTAGCATCTGGGGCTAACGGTAGTACTGTTCACAAATCTAACTTCAGAATTCCTCAGGAGTCACTTTCTGGCTGGAAGCTGCCTTGCTTTGCTGCCAGGCCAGGAATGGTGACCCAGAAATCTGTAAGCACTGTTTTGTTGGTGTTTTGTTAGTGTGATAATGAAGGTACAAATGTATAACTTTTCATGCTGGGTGTCTTGCTGCACATGCAATAAACAAATATAGGATTCTATTGTTACAATGCCATGGATTCATGTTATATTGATTTAGGCATGTACCTCCACAAACCATTGGTGATTCCCTTCCCTGCTAGGTAAGAAAAAAGCTGTAACAAAAAAAAAAAAAAAAACAACAAAAAAAACCCAAAAAACAACAACCCAACCAAAACCAAAAAAACCCCAAAAGAAATGGTAAGCCAGTCACACCACTCTACTTCTCATTGGGTTGTTGTGGTTCTGTGGTTACACTGTGTTTTCTAGTGACATCAGTAAAGGCTCTCTAGTCCGTGAACGACTGACTGTTTTGGTGCTTCTTTTGCTTGAAGAAGAAAAATAGTTGAAGGGGAAAAATTGTATTTGGCCATTTGCATTTTTCCTTCTAGTTACGTTTTCATAAGTAGGTAATTAGTGCTAGTGGTTACAGAGAAGAAAGTGGTGATTTTATTATTAGCTTTATAGTAGACAGGTACAAATAGTTCTAGTTGATATGGAAACATAACTGGCTATGAAAAGAAACATTTCACTGTTTCCAGACTTTGAAAACTACCCTAGAGATCCCCTTTGGTCTATCTAGGTTTTCCCACTGTTTTTCAAGGCTGTTTGTGTTGCTTTAAGTCCTTCCATTTCTTCTGTAATACAGAACAGCTGATCATCCTTGTTTATGTGAACTCAAAACTCTACAGGGCTTGAAAAAGTGACAGAGTAAATTCATGGAAGAGAAATCCCTTGAGGCTGTTGAGGACAAATTCACCACTCTTTGAAGTTCCTGAGCTGCTGGTGAAGGAGGGCTGGAACAGTATTTTAGGAAGGTTTCATAGCATGCTATCATTGATTGTATACACTTCCCTGCCATCTGCTCTTGGGCATTGCTGGGAAGTGGACAGCTGCTATGGTGTATTTTAGCATCATTCCCACCTTTTTTTTTTTTTCTGCCTGCTCTGTCTGGTCTTGAACGATGCCTAAAGACACTGTAGAACAGGTCCTCTTTTATTCGTATTCATTTATATTGTACTCTTCCTGATTATTGCAAATAATAATCTTAGCACATATGAAATAAAGTTACTGCTGCTGTGCTCTTCTGTTAGGCATCAGTAGAACTGAGAGTCTTTTGGTATTCCCAGTGAGTTACCAGTGATTGCAGCAGGGTTGGGAGCCCAGGGCAGGCTGTGCTGGCTGCTGCACAGTTTGCCAGTTTCAAAAAGATGAACTATGATACTTCATGATTAAGTGCTTACAAACTGTACAAATAAGATGCATGACTGCAATATGTGTGTGACTTGGGAAAGGAAAAGAAAAGCTAAACACAGTATTACCAGCACAGATAAAACTCTAGCCAGAAACACATTCAAAATATGTGTTGGTAATGGCATATCCTCTTCAGAAATCTCAAAGGACTTTAATGAAACAAACAAAAATATTAGTACATTTGCTATTAAACTTGCAAACTTTCAAGATAAGAATTTCCTAATCTGTATCAGTACAAAATTGCCATCTTTTACAAATTATTATTAGTAGACATCAAGAAGGTCTGCCAACCTTCAAAGTTTTCCACTGAAAGGGCAGAGTGAGGATAGTCAGTGCTCCAGGCATGCTCCTGCCTTTGGTGTCAGATCAGACACCAAAGTGTGTGTCTAACACACTTTGACCCAAGGAAGGTTTTGGCATGCATGGTTTAATTGCTGCATTCACACACATGTACACGTGCACAGAGGCTTTTTCAATAGATGAACATTCTCTGTATGAGCTATTTGGACAATTCTAGTTAAGTGAAGGTGACTAATTGCATCAACTCACCTCTCACTGGAAAATGTCAGCCTTGTACTCATACATACCTAAAAAGAAATCAGGGCAGGAACTAAAGGGGACTCTGCAGAGCTTGTAAAATCTCTTGATTTGAAATTTTGCTGGGGTATTCTTTTTAAACATTTTATTACAAAAGTGCCAAGGAATCTCTAGCTATCACATATCATCAGTTCATCAGTTTCATGCTGAAAAAGCTGAAAGTAGCACTTTAGCAAAACATGGAAATATTTTCTAGACAGAAACTGATTTTCTGATAAGTTTTAGGTTTTACTTCACAATAGTGTCAAGACAATGTATTGCTGAAAAAGTGACAGGTTTTGTGAAGAGTTTTATTGTAATAAAGTGTGGGTTTAGGTAGGAAAGGAAGCCTCCAGGCATATTCAATATAGAGTTATGCATATTTCATAAGCATATCTTTAGATTACCATATTTTATTGTATATGTTTAATAGATTTCAGTCCTAAATCTACTTTCCCACACTACCTGCTTCACATGCAACAGGCTATTTCCAGCTTTTGTTCTTCCAGTTCTGGTGCAGGGACAGCTTTCTGCTGCACCTAAATATTTCACTAAATGTTACCATATTGTTACTATTACATGACAAGTAAGATTTTGTGACTTATTCACGAGCTTAAAGCCACACGAATCTGATAGCTGGCTGCATGTGCCAATGCTTTTAATCCATATACTGGCCTCCATGGCAATTAAATCAAGTAAAGAAAGGATTAAGTTAAAAGGAAGTTAGAAAGACACAGATAGGTCTAACTGCCAGCATCTAAAGTTCTATTTTTCAAAACAGTGACTTGAACTTGGAATCATACAATGGCTAATTTCCCATAGCATAATCAGACAAAAAAAGGCTGACTAGTTACTGAAAAGTAACTGGACCTTCATTAGCCACTCAAATGTCGCAAATAACACAGAACACTTCTGGTTTAATTGTAAGGTGGAAGGAGCAACACAAGAGTATTTGCTACATTTGGACTAATCTGGATTTTTTTATATTAAAGCTTCAATATATTTTTTCTTTACAGGTTTAACACTCACATCCATAATTTCATCCATAATTACTGTTCTGCTGCAAAGACTATATTTAAATTTAGTTTTAAATTCACTACCTAAACTGAAAATCTGAAATTTTGACAAACTAGGAAGTTGAGAAAAAATAATTTTATGTTTGGCAAAAAGAGTTCTTTTGTTATAAGTTTGATACAGTTAAATATAAAGTTAAACACTGTTTCGAAGAAGTCCAAGTATTTGATGCAAAAATACCAACAAATTTCTTTTTTTACACAATCGTTCTATACACAAATTTTTGCCAAAATAAATATTGACGTATTTACTGTGAGTGGAAGAGGTTTTTAAATTCAAGTACTTCATGTCTCTAGAGCAGATTAGGTGCTGAGCGTTTCATGTTCTGCATGTTGAAAAGTAAACCAAGAGCATCTATGCTGCTGAATCTAAATCAACTTTTTGAGGGAGAGGCATTTCAAAAGGTGCCAATGATTCAAAAGGAATCATATAATTATGTGAGAAATTCCTTTTTCTCTGAAAGCAAGGTCTTGCCTTTTGCTGAATGAAGCAGACCAAAGTGAACATTTTCATGTATTACTCTTTAAAAAGGTGCCACCTCAGTGGAGGTGCCATTCACGCTGTGTGCAGACAGGCTGACTCTCACTTCCTGCAGCCTCTTCCTTTGCCGCCTGACTTCCATGGGTGCTGTGCAGGTTGTTCCCTCTCCTGCAAGTCATCCACCCTCTGGGTAAATCACAGCCTGCATCCCCTTCTAGTTCAGGGATCAGGTCCTCTGGGGCATCCAGCACTGGAAAATAAACTAAGAAAACAGATGCACACACTTAGCATAGGGAAAGCCCTCCTTCCAGGAAACATAAAGCAACTGCTGAAGGTATATTTCTGACTGAGGCATCTGAAGCACCAGTGAAGCTTCTCTGTCAACTCCCATGAAAGAACCACACCTTCCTTGTGACCAGTGACAGTAAAGCAATTGCCATATTTAATTAAAGTGTGCGGAAGCCTGGTCTTTTTTTAGTTATAAAACATGAAGTAAAAACATGATAAAAAATAACAGATGTTTTCCTGAAAATTGCAGTATAAATGATGACATTAATGTGGGGAATTTTTTTACACCAGATATGTGGTTTATATAAGAGAGAAGGAATAACATGAGTTTCAAACCTATTGGTAAAATAATAATAATGATTCTGTGTTATTGCAGGGAGATGAAGAGGGAAAAGAGCTTAAGAGATGTTTCATCTTAGTGAGAGAGTACTATAAAAAGAAGACCAGACAAATAGTCATATAATACAATATGATATAATGAATTAGTTTGGCATTATGAGAGAAAGGAAAATATTATTAATTTGTGAAACAGACAGTCATCTTTGCTACAGAATTAAAAGTGAGAAAGCTTTTATAAATGCTACCCACACAATCTAACACCTCACCAAAGCTCAACTATGAAACCAGCTTATTCTGCTGATTAGTGCTGTTCTAGCCATCTTTCCTGCATGTAAAACATTAAGTCAGCCAGTTATGAAGCTGTCAAATGTTTCTGAAGTGTCACTTACCAGAAGGATTTGATAGCTTACAGAGAAATGAACTGTTTTGCTTCCTGAGCTTGATTAAGCACTGCTTAACATACCACATTTTGTGACAGTTTCAAATGTGGATTATTTTTGGTACTTGTTTCCCCACCACCAAGTATTTTTACAATTTTTATCCAGCTCATCGCATCTACATTTTTCATCAGTATGATGCAAATAAATTGGACCATAGTACTACCTATGACCCTTTGTAGCACAGGAGAAGAGAAGGTCTAGTTTTAATCACCTATTTGTTTGCCTTCAAATGAAGTAGAAAGATGACAATAGAGTGTACTAGCAGCTCTGTCTAGCAGGTACAAAGGCCAGCTCTGAAAGCATGCAAGATGAAAAGAAGTCTTATCAAAACTTCTACAGAACTTCAAACACCTCAGCTTTCCCCACACAACAGCAGATGGAAAGAGGTATCTGGAGTTCAGCTGAAGGCCAACAGAGACCAACTTTTAATGTGAATTTTCATAGGGAGGAAGGATATTGAAATATTTCTTGCAGCTCTTGATGTCACAAGTACCCAGCACTAAGTACTGTGGAAGTTAGTACATATCAATCCCCTCATGCTTTCCAGTTTGCAGAGAGTTTGCACAAAAGTAAGCAGTGCTTCTGCTGGCCCATTTCATCACTAGTTCAAGGAAGTTACAAATTCCCAAGGACAAACTATACAAACAAGACTAAGGTGTAATAAGTTAACAGTAACCCATTTAATATAGAACAGGATTCATTTATTGCCTGTGTTTACTCAACAGTAAGAGTCTTTGGGGGTCTAGCTACTGAGTTTCTAGTTTGAAAAAAACACGGAGTATTTGCTCAGTGTATATATTTTTATTTATATAAAACCAGCAATCCTATATTTTTCATGTCAGAGGCAATCTTGGCCCAAACTTTAATATTCATTTCCTATAGAAAGCCTACATTCCAGACACTGATCTGTCTGGGAAGAATAAAGCACTTTGCTGCTTGTTCCAGCTTTCCACACAAGCTGCTGCATCGCAGGCCAGAGCATAAATGTCAGTAAATCCCACCCACAACACAGCACAGTCCAACCAGATGTTACCCAATGTTTCAAGTTTTTCCAGTTGTATCACCTGTGCTGTTAGAGGATGTGGTCATCTAAAAGTATCATCTATTGGAATCATATAATTATGTGAGAAATTCCATTTTCTCTGAAAGCAAGGTCTTGCTTTTTGCTGAATGAAGCAGACCAAAGTGAACATTTTCATGTACTACTCTTTAAAAACAGCAGTCAGAAAGGAATGAAGAGGAAAAGCCATCAATGAAGAAACTGAGAACTTCTCATTCAACTGGAACTTCATAATCACTAAAAAATGTTCAGTAAAATATAAAAATGTGACTGTGATTAAGACAGCTTGCTATAGAAATAGAAATAGAATTATGTTTGAAAAGTTGAAAAATGAAAGAATAGTGAAATTTTGACTAGGTAACAATCTCTTAGTTAATGGAAACATCTGCTATGTTACCTCGGCTGCAATTACTAATGATTCCAGTGACGTTTTGTCCCTTACCTAAACTCTTCCTTGCTTTGTCCCTCTAGTAAACAACAAAAAATTTTAAACTGCCTTCAGGCACAATTTTTACACATCCCCCTTCCCACAATTTCTAAGATATTTTATTAATAACTGTTATGTGCAGGGGCCCCACTGCTTAGCTGTGATAGAAGCTACCTCGAAATAACTTTTACATGTTCAAGCAAGAATGCAGTTTGCAAATGTCAACAATAAATTGGTTTTAGTAATGCATAAATCCATCTGCTATACACCAGCGTTCTTTGGATTTCATGTTACAACTCCTGGATACATCATCTGATTCCTAATTATACCTCTCCTAGAGGTAGAACTCTTAAGTCATGGTTCAGACTGTTCCTGTCACATGCAAAATCATGCGTTTTCTGGTTGATTTTTCAGAACTCACTCCCCAGCAATAGCTTTTATCTAGTGGAAGGAAGAAGCCTGTTGTATCTTACCTTCCAATGTACTTTGCCTCCAAACTTCACCTCAGCTCCTCACACACATACTCACACTCTTTGGACCTGCAAAGCTCAAAGTCAGTACTGAAGCCAGGAATTCTATCAGATCTGTTAGGAGTTACCTGGCCAATGCCAGCACTGGTTATTGGAAAACAAGAAATTAGACCCAAGGGAGTCTTGAGCAAAAGTCAGGACATTAGGAAGGATAGCAATAGGTCAAAAATGTCTGCTCTTGCATAGCCTAGGAGTCCTTGATGATTTTTTTTTTAATTTATTAAGTATCTGTGGAAAACTGCATTAATGAACTTTTCCTACAGATGTCAAGGTCTGACAGAGTAGTGAGTTCAGATTCACATATTCCTTCAAAGAGTGGGGAATCTCTAAACCTAAAATGACAGACTGCTCACTGCCTACTCACAGCTGTGTGGGAAACCTTTGTCATAGGTTTTTCTCTATCAGATAGGACTCTGATAATTGAAAATGACAAGGAAAAAAGTAGTTTTAAAGATAAAGAAGTGGACGAAAATGAAAGTAGAATATTGGGGGCTGGGAGTGGTGTATGCATATGCCATTGTCTTTGATGCACACAAGTATACCTGTGAATTCCCACCCATCCAGCCAGAAACTCACACTCTGTTTCACAAACAGGCTGACAGATCTCCCAAAGAGGTGAAGAGCACATCAAAAGAAGCTCTTCCTGAACGTCACCAAGCAGTATGGTCCCATAATTTGGCTGCCCAGGTAAGAAACTCAGTTGTGTTTTAAAACTCCCCATTCTAATGAGCAGAGTTCTGAGACCAAATCCTTTCATCTTTGCTTTGCACATTCTTCCCAGAAAGAGGCATGGTTTCCCCTTTATCACTTTTTCTGGAATGTACACTGATCTAGCATTTTCACTTTTTATTTTGGTACTGCTGTGATCTCACAGAACACTATATTTGACTTGTATATATAAAATTTTTGAGGGTGCTGATAGTGAAAGATGCATCTCCCTGCTATCAGGGAAAAGCACAGACCTCAAGGTTCTGGGGGGCATCACAGGACAATGGAAATTCCCTGAGGTCTCAGAGGTCTCATCAGAGCTAACTGCTATATGAACCACAGGGAGGTAGGTATAAATATCATCTCTGCAGGTACTTAGGCTCCACTCATCTCTGTAGTGCCAGATGTGAATGATGAGAATATCATTGTCAATCAAATCTGAAATGAAATCTCACTTTGGTCTTCATTGCCACATCTGCTGATTTGAGTGCACCTACTACCCTGCCAGAAAATTCAAAAGAGGAACCTGGCTTAGAACAAAAAAGTGATAAAGCATTATATAACGTTCAGCTCAGAAACGGCTGTCACAGTGGTAAGGAAAGCCAAAGAAAATTAAGCACTGCAGAAACAAGACAAGGTTGGAAAAAATAGCCACTAAGGATGGAAAGAACAGACAGAGAATTTAGGCAAAGTAATTTCTTATAAGATAATTAATAAACATCATAATGTTAGAGATTAATAAGACAATAATAAACATCAATAATTATTTAAGTGCAGGAGGCAAATACAAATTCTTGCTAGTACCATAGTACCATACATGAGATTATTGTTTCTGTTCTGCTCTCCCATAACCTTCACTATTCAGCTATTTTAGCAACCTGTTAGTTACTTATGGCAGAATTCTTTCCTGATTGTTACACACTGACTGTCTCAAGGAAACGCAGGTGTACCAAAAGGAAATTGTCCAGGTGGATGCAGAAGGCCTAGTTATGGTCAACTTAGGGGTCAGAAATGGAGGTAAATTAGAATATGCACAGATTCTGTGGTAACACGGATTCACAGCCAGCTGTGGCCAGATGTTATGAGGTTGTGGATACATATCCAAAGCATCTCTTCACCCAGGACAGATAAGCTTAGAAAATAATGTACTTGAACTGCTTTTAGATTGCTTAAGAAAAGTAAGTATAGAAGAATTGCCAAGGAAAGGGAAAAAAAAAAAAAAAAAACAACTGATTCCTGATTAGGAGTCAGGCACATGATTCACTACTTGCTGCAGTGGAAAAAATTGCCCTGTATAATTATTCAGGCTTTCTACAGCTTCTACAAGTGGATGTGCGGGTCAAACCTATTTTTCATCATGGTGTCAGAGAACACACTTGCCTGATCAGGCTGCACCTGAAAGGGCAGAAGTTTAGTCATTTTGAAGTGACAAGAGATATGTGATCTTTTGCCATTTTTTATCCCAGAACACTGAGTAGTGAAAAATTACGGGAAAATACCAGAGTAATGTCAGAATGCTAAAATACCTTCAAAAAAAGGATATGTCATCAGATGCTACTTTTGCTTAATGCAGAACTTGTATGTCAACACTGAGATACAGTTAGCACCTGCAAACACTGGCAAATTGAGAATGTGAATGTGTCTTTGCACAGCTGGAGGTGGTGCCAGATGAATGGGCAAGAGAGGGAAAGCAGACTGATAGAGCTATGAGATCTGATGTTCTGGGAGCTGCTGCCACTGCAAGAACATGGAATAAAGGGCTCTGGGGTTTGGCTGCACAGCTGTGCAGCCAAGAAGATGGATTCACAGCTGTGAAACAGAGGCACATGCTGCCAGTGTTTTGGGTTACAAGGTGAAATTTTGATAGCAAAGAATCAAATTAATAGACAGTAGCTGAGAATTCTGAAATTGTTTAAAGCTCCAGCAGCTTTGTGTGTTGGCTGGCATTTAGTGAGTTGAGAGTGTCAGAGTGGTGCAAAGAAAACAGGATTTGAAACTAGGACAAGTTTTTTGTTTAAACATGTACAGGAGGTGCTGTCAAAGGCATTACAGCTAGTGAGTAAGTCTGCTGGAAGTGAAAACTTGATTGGTAGTGTCTCTGAAGCACATCACAGCAGCTGTAACTGGATAAATAGAAGAACTGACAGATTGTAATGGTGGCTGGTTGAGGAAGAGAGCTGAGAACGGAAGTGTTGGCATGAGCACACAGGCTGTCTCTGAAGGGCAAAACAGAGAGTCAGAGAGGAAAGGTTCATGTTGTCTTCACTGCTTTCTAACATGTAGCCACTTCCTGTTTCTCACTATTCGGAGATCGGTGAACAAGAAATGAACTCGAATTTGGGCAAAGCATCAAGGTTTTTATTGAATGGTACATAACTAATAAACAAGATAATACACTGTCAGTATTTTCATGGAAAATAGACTTTGTTAAACACAGCAACATAGTTCTGCCTTTTGGATAGATGCTAATTTAGCATTTGTAAAACACAAGGCCCCAGCAGAGCTGGAGCATTCTCCCAGCACAGCCTGATGGCTCCTGCTGGAGCCTTTTCTCTAACCAAACTGTCAGCACTGGCTGAGAGACCATCAGTCAGCTCCATCACAGCACTTCTGGGACACAATGCCACTCAGGCTTCAAGAGCAGCAGTGTCATCAGTGCCAGCCTATGGGGAGGCCTCTGTGGAAGTGCAGAGCACTAATGCCAGAAATGGAACCAATAAATATCAATGCAGGGAAAAACGTCAACATTCCTTTGTACATTAGTGTGCTCTCCTACCTCTGCCCCCCAGACTTGTGGATCAGCCTTGTGATGGCACACAAGTCTCTGTCATAATAGTGTTTGGATTTCAGTTGATCAGTAGGCATGATGAAATTTGACAGTAAGATGCTCAACTGCAACAGCAATAGCTCTTAATGCTACACACATATATATTACATATTGGTACAATACATCTCAAAAAAGTCAATGGCCTAATGTAGCCATTTATATGTGATAGGGTTAATCTTCAAATATGAATACATACACTATTTATTCTCCTCCAAACTGTAGAAGTTACAAAGAATATTCTCTCACCTTCTGTACACTTTTTGTAAAAGGACAGTTAATTTATTTCTTTAACTGAAATGAATTATTAGACTCTCCATCCCAGCTAGGAAATGGTTTCTCTCTTTCCTTGTTATAGTTAACAGTGATGTGGAATGGAATCACCTTTTTTTCTAGCTTTTCAGAAGGCATTTTCACATAGACTCCAGTAGTGAGACATCGTCTTCTCTTTATCTGTAACATATGGGAAGAAAGTAAAATAAACAAGCAATCACGGCATAATCATTGACCAGCACATTTAGAGAAACCAATGGATGTTCTTCCTTTGCTGAGTAAAATGTATTCTAGACACCTTTCTCTGCCTCTTTATAGAAGATCTGTTAAGAGCATTTGAGGGAGGATCAGGATGTACAGGGGCTATTTATACAAAAAAAAAAAAAAAAAAAAAAAAAGAGTCCTGCCATTCATTTGGCTTTTTGAAGGTGCTTCTGCTTCAGAATTCAGTGTTGGTTCAAAGCTAGGAGTGTTCATACCTAACAGCTTCATTTAACTTCTAGGGACAAAGACTGATTGAAAAATATGGGAGAGAGACATTGTTTGGTTTCAAGCTCAGGTTCATTTCTAACAGACTATGAGTGCTGCAGACCCCTGTGGCAAAAGGCAACCCAGGCTTACGTTTTGCATATTTTTGTGCAGACATTTCTAGCTGTGAAATTAAAAATACTTAAAGTTACACTTCCCCCATCCAAGGAGAAAGCTGTTTAAATTTGCTTTACAGCGGTGAATGATGAGAAAAGGAAAAAAATTAAATTCTGGGATTTTATGTGAATAATTTGTGAAATGAGAGTACACATGAAGACTGTTGCCTTCAATCTCAGAAGCATGCAGGACTTTGCCTGGTTTTAAGCATCCAGCCCGAAGCCAAGGCTCAGTCCAGTTGATGGAAGCTGACTGCTTTCTAGTATGCTGGCAACACAAATGAGCCATAAATAAATGTAAGTGGCAGCTCCAGCAAGTTCTCTTATTTTGCATTATTGTAATAACATTGCACTTGTAAAATGGAGCATACCACTGGCTTTGTTTACAGTGTTCTTCCCTGTTCTCATTTCTTGCTCCTTGTTCTCACCACACAAAGGGATATTATTAGCAGAAGGGGGCTGAGTTGATGGGACTTACCGCTTTGCCCACAAGAATGGCTGAGATGATGATACTGTAAAGAAAAAATCCTGAGGCAGTAGCTCCTAATACCCAGAGATATATGGCAGGGTCTGGACAAGGTTCTGGATCTAAAATATATGATATCACACATGTCATGTCACACAAGAGCCTCATAAGGAAGGCCCTAGAGTCAGTGAGTCAGTCTCTACACTGCTTTTCTCCAGCATGTGCTATCCTAAGATACCACCAGGACTGAGCTCTGAATCGCTGCCTACTCAACCTCCAGTGAAAAGAGTCTTTATCTGTAGAAGAGCTCACACCTTACTCTGACACTTCTGCACTTCTGTATCTAACTGCCTAGACATACATGTACACTGCATGGTATTGCTTATGCTATCATTCCATGGCTATGACTATGCTTGCTTTGGGTGTGTGCAGTGAGATCCGAAAGAAATAAAAGCTAATCAAGATTTTCAGTGCTGAAACCAGTATTCACCCTCACTTCTTACAAACAGAACTCTGAAGACATTTGAGATGTAATAGCAACTCCCTTAACTTGGAAATATCACAGTACTGTAAACCTGCTGGCCTTACCAAGGACATAGAGATGCGTGCCATTTCCCTTGTTCATAAAATAGGGTGGGGGGTACATCCGCTCCATCTTGCAAATGTAAAGCCCGGTGTCATTTGCTTGCAGGCCAGCCAGCGTGAGGGTCACATTGTTTTGGCCGGGCGTAACATGGCACTGAATGACCTTTTTCACAAAGAATGTTTTAAACTCCGTAGTGTATGATGAAGCGCAGATTTCTGTGATCTGGTCACCAATCTGTTTAAGCAAAGTCACTCGAATTTCCTTTGCATTCCCGATGTTCTTGTATTTACACACCAAGCTGGCAACTCCTTGCCTGTTGGCCAGCACAATTGCTGGCTGAGTCACTTCCATTACTGTAAGGAAGTAAAGAGTGTGATGGTAAGTGAACTGTCAGTAAAGGATCTGGAGTCATTTACTTCAAACCTGTAGAGTAGGAAGGGAGTTCTGCCACCTCCTGTCACCCATTTCTAGGGTGATTCCTAGAAATGCTGTTTTCAAAGAAAGGACTCCAAGACCACAATTCACATTAGCAGTGCATTAATATTCTTTAAAAAGCTCAATAAATGCTTTGTTTACTAAAAATTATATTATAAATCTTAGCAATTACTTGTTGCTTAGATAGTAGGTTATTTGGCCCACTTAGTCGAGCAATTAATGACCCACATGCTTCAGTTTCCCTCAACACAAACTTCTTAGTATACTAAAAAATAGACTATAGATGGTAAGTTTGAAATTTGAAATTTAAAATCAGGCTTTTAAACCACAATTTCTGCCTAGTAGAAATAAACATGTTTACATTTAGGAACAAAAAAGTTGACATCCTGTATGGAACATAGAACAGAACTATTTAAGTAAGAGTAAAACTGAATAGAAAATCTGTTTGCATACTTTTGTTTCTGATCTTTTTTCTTCTTATTTTTAACTAGCTACTCCCAAGCCACAGTATAGCAACAATATATGCCCCAAGCTAATATAGCAGCACACAACAAAGCCTGATGAATAGACTGTAAAAAAAAATCTTAAGGGAAAATTACTGTACCATGTACAACCTCACTGACAGCTTTTTGCAACTTCTATAATCATGACACATGATGGGATGGCACTGTCTTTTGCTTTGGTAAGCTGTGAAGACTCAGCATTATTTTTTTCAATCTCATTTTATATCAGTCCATTTTGGGGCAGGGTTTGTCTTCTCAGTTCTGCAATGCAGGAATTCCAGATGAAGAGTAGAATTTCTCCATACATTCAAACCTCTATACCCATGTTTTCAGCTGTCACAACTTCACTTGCAGGGCCTGGTTTTTCAAGATCTTTTCTTCCTTCTTCAGCTACTCTGAATGTTGCCCTGCAGATAGTACTGCTCTAAAGTCTGTGTCTGGTTTTCCACACACCTTGCAGTGCACTAAGACCTCGCTCCCATTAGTCCTGTGCCACCTTCCTCTCCCTGTTGTACCAAGTCTGTCTCCTGCAAAGACATGAAACTGAAAACAAGTCAACAACCCCAGATACCTTGCCTCCTTCAGCTACCCACCTTCAGCAATGGCAGTGGCTGTGCAGAGAAAGCCCATGGTGACCAATATTGAGAGCATTCCTGTGCTGGGACAGAGGCTGAAGGTGCTAATGCCTTCAGACTTAAGGACAAACTGGAACTCTCAGGACTGGAAAAGAGGTGACACCTTTCAGGATACTGAATCTTCGAAATGTTTGAACCCACACAGAGACAGTGTGTATATATATAGCTTTGATCCCAGATGCTGTACCTGAAAGTAGTATGAAGCTTTGTTTTGGTTTTACGAGAAAGGAAGCAGTGGGTTTGATTAATACGTGCACAGTTAACCTCAAACAGCATGAACAAAAACAACCATTCTGCAGATGGAAAATATATATTCAATCTGAAACTGCCGTCCATTCTGCTTTAAGAATTGTGGGAGGAAAGGTAATCATCATTAGAGCAGTTCAGGCCCTTTGGGGGTGCCAGCTTGCAGAATCATAGCACTTAATATTTTAGCAATCATCAGGTATTTCCTACCAGGGCAATGTGCAGAGAACTGTACTTCTGCCTAATGTGGCACAGTGAATCCCTGCAAGCGAGTTTTTTTATGGAGGACTTGCCTCCACCTCCAATTTCTTTGCTTGCTTTAATATTAGTGCTTTTGATGTTTAAAGATTGCTACCCCTTTAAAATACTGATTATCCTTGCAATTACTTCATCTTTTTGTATCAGCAATGTGACTTGAATCATAACCCAGCCTATTTAAGCTTTCCTGTTTCCAAGAAAAAATTATCTAGGTTTATAGCTAATGACTTCCACATCTATACAGAACTTTGCTACCTACGGACTTTACTGCCTAACTACCTCGACATCAACAGATGAAAAACACTGCAGGAGCTTTGATTATTGCTATCTCTGCTTAGAGCACCTGCATAATTTCAAATCTCAGTGAAACAGATTTTGCTCATGGACCTTTTAAAAGTCATGTAAGCTCTGAAAATTGTTTTGCTTTTTTTATATGATAAGCTTTTTTATATGATAAGCAATGAATCATTGCCTAAAGAATTCCAAAAAAATGAGGGTTCACTTCAGTTATCCTGAAGGTTGGCATTCTTTATTTTTACCCAGACTTTGAGAAGTTCTTTTAGAAGGTGCTTTGTTATTAATATATGTAGATCTAGTAGATTGTGAAGATCTGCTTTTGCACTGTGACCTAGAAAAATTAACAGCATTAGTTCTTGAACACTAGCCAGCCCAATCCAAAGATCCAGGATAAATACTTAGTCTTGAAATCACATAAATACCTAATGATATAAATAAGCTTACTGCTTCCATACCTAGGTTATGCAACATTTGTTTGTAATGACAGATTCACAGTCATTTTAATCTTAACCAGCATTCAAAACAGAACTGATGGTAAATAAAAATACTGCTATGGGAAAATGAAAAACTGCATCCTAATAATGAGACAGGCACATACTGTATTACTGGTTAGACAAGCTTAAATCAATTTTAATATTAAATGTAAAATAAATGCTATTACAACATCATGTACTAGAATATCAGTGAGATTTATGGCAAGAAATTACTAGGATATGCCTGACATTTTCATATCCAGAGTAGTAACTAAATTATCTGCCCTTTGTATCTCTTGAGCTTCGGTTTTGCATGCAAACAAATCATGCATTTGAGCTTCATCAACTGTGGTGTCATCTCCTGATAATTGATTGAGACTGTAAACTGACGGTGCAATTAGCCACTAAACAGTGGCAAAGGATTGCCATGTAAAACTCAGTGCTCATGCCACACACATCCATGGAATCTTGCCCTGCTAGAGTGACAGGCAGCACTCTGGCACTCCTCTCTCTCCTGTTTGAGACTGATCTAGCAAGCTTTGTTTCCAGTGGGATTCATCTTGTTTCCTGGCTGTTTTGTTCTCAGGGTACATTTTCAGATCCACAACTTTTTCTTTTTTACCCTTGTTCCTCCTTAAGAGCCTTGTGTTATGATAATTACTCTTCTAAGTAAAGCACAACATGTCTCCCTGTGGAGTCTCTTGAAGTCATCTCTGTCTTCACTGCCCAAGTGAGCCCAGGCTGCCTTTGGTTATCCTTTCCAATAGATGATTACCTTGCCATGGTGCCTTCTACCCTTCCTAATCAGACTTTGGCTCTTGAGTTAATGTATGCAGACAGCAGGTAGATCATGCAGCAGAAGAGATCTTGTTCCAAATAAGACCTCACTTTCACTGTTCCCATCCTTCCCAGCTCAGTTACAGCATGGAACAAGGTATTGATAACAGAATGAGTTCCCCACTAAAATAAAATACACAAGAATCACTGTAGAAATCTCCTCCGTGTCCCTTATCTAACTACTCTTCAGCTGGTCAAGAGTCTCTGAACTTCTGCTTGTCCCAAGTTCCCTGAATATATCATATGAAAAATACAGGCCATACTTTGTGGGCTATAGCCACTGGACCTACCTTACCTAGTTACTGCACCTTCTTGTCTGTGTAGTCTGGAATCTTCTTGCCCTGACTCTTTTATCTTGGGAACTCTTCATCTTCCACCCTTTCCCATAAATGGAACCTTACACATGGTCAAGTGGCCAGGCAAGGGAATGGCTGAAAGAAGAGCCCTAATTTTGACTTTGAGATTCAGATCTTTAGAGTGAGGTTATTCCTCAGGCTGTTTCTAAAAGCTTCTGCTTTGTGCTCCAAAAGATCAATATGATATTCTTCTTTCCTTTAATGCACACACTTATACTGTAGTTCTCTTTGTTCTTAGGGGTGTTATTAATTCCCATGTTACAGGAAACCTTAATACTTTACATATGCTACCACAGCAAAGTGTCAGAGCAGGGGAGAGGACTGAAGGCCTTGCAGTGCAACGATGCAGAGCCTTAAACAAAGGTTTCATATTAGGAGTGGCTTGGGCTTCACGACCTCTTTGAACTTAGCTGAGAGAGGGACATGCAGTTTTACACTGCACTACACTACTGTGATTACTCAGATTGCTAGGAAGTTAAATAACTACATTTCTCATATAAGTTTCTTTCTCATTTTGGGTTAGTCACTTGCATTCTAGTGATTTGCTTTTCTTCACCGAATACTTGTTAGGGCAAACCTTCCTGCTGATACCCCGTCAGATTTCCCATTGCAAAATGTTTTTATTCACAAAATTATTTTCACACTTGTAAGCCTGTGTCATGCTGCCAATGTTTATTTCTGTGACAGGAACTTGCTTGGTAAATTGCTTGAGATGTAATGGGGAGAAGAAATTCTTATAATTTGCATAAGTATCTGGTTTCAGGATATTTTGCAAAACTCAAAATGTGAGATCATGTCTTACTATGTTAAACAGTTCACGTTTTTACCATGCTAGTTTGCCACAAACCTATTGGCGGTTTGAAGTGCTCTGTCATTTGAAAAAAATCCAGACCTCTAAGTGGTATGGCTGAAGAAAATATTTTTTGTACAAAACAAGAGGTAAAGAGAAAAGGAAATAACAGTGACTGGAAAAATACTGTTTCATTACCATTAAAGGACTAAAACCTGGTTAGTTTAAGTAAAGGACTAAATATAACCAAGTTTGGTGGATCAGACTAAGTTCCTGAAGGAATCACAATTCACATCACAAAACTACTGATTTTTAAGTCTCTCAGAATTGTTGCCTTTTTCTCAGCTTCTAACCTGGTTTTGTAAATGCTGCTCTCCAGTCCTAAGCCTGTGCCTTCAATCCAGCCACAGAAGAATTGGGGACAGCATTAGCTGAGGAATTCTCTTTCCACTACTTCTTAGGGCACATGGAGTTGGTGTTCTTGTGAGCTTCTGCTGATGAGTAGATTGTCCAAAAAGATTTGAGATGGGGGTGAACATGTGAGGGTCCTTTTTCTTTGTGAAATCATTGGTATTTCTTTTCTGGAAGCTAGGCTTTGTTTCCCCTACAATAAAGTCAAGGTTATATCCAAGTTTTCCTGATATGCACAACATCTATAATCATCTAACACAGAGGTCAAATTTCTTCCCAACTTTTTAAAGCTACCAGTTTTGTGTTAGCTTTGAGTGTCTGAATTCCAGCCCTTACCTGGCCGGGTTTGCTACATGTTATTTGTCTTAAGCTGTCTATGTCCCAGTAGCAACCAGACCTGTGTGAATGTGTTGCCCCCACCCCATTCCTGTGCAGCTTATAGTCAAAATGTAAGATCTGAGATGTATGGAAAGAGATACAGACAGAAGTAAGAGAAAATACAGACACAGGGCTGAAAAACAACACCGGTAAAAGGTCTTCACACACCGACTTCCTTATTCTTCTTCAGCTTCCTGCAAGGTGTTGTAGCAAGGGAAAGATTTTAGGACAAAGTTTAACAGAGACCATAAGTGTCTTGGCAGATATTTAATAACTTTCCTTTACTGCAAGGAGTTTTCCAAAGCAGAGCTCCAGATATTTGTTGTTTTCTAGACCAATCACTTGGGATTGAGCACAGAATAAAGCAGGTATCTTCACCCCAAAGCAGACTGAAAGCTAGTCTGTTCATGAATAAGCAGAGAAGAACCAAAGAAACCCGCCAAGCCTAAAATGAAGCTGTTAAGTGTACCCCATGACTGGAGAAATACTGGAGAAATTATTTACTTCCACTTTCCTTTATTTCTTAAAGCATTGCAAAAAGGAAAACCAGCAAGAGGTAGACATATTTCTGAGTCTCTGGCTCTGACATTGCAGCAGTTTGAATTTAATGAGGGACACAAGAATAAATCATACAGTTTTGCTGAAAACATGTGAGAAATTACATTCTAATAAAAAATGAGATGGATAAGAAATATTTTAAAAGGGTACAGATGAAAAGCAAAATTAAGGGTCTCCTTCCAGTTTATACAGGGCTAATTGAGTCCCTGATGTTAAAAAAAAAAAGAAAAAAAAAAGAAAAAAAAAAGAGGAAAAAAAAAAAACCAACAAAAAACCAAAACAAAATTATTGCATTTCAAACTAATAAGATCAAAGCAAGACTCCTGAAAAACATAGAATTAAATGTTTATAAAGCAGAGGACTCAATGAAATTTACATAAAGGAGATAGTGCTCCAGCGCAGTAGACTTATGGAGAATCCAAATGTTTGAAAGACAGGAGACCTGGCAAAGAAAGGCATTTTTGTAAGCTCACAGAATGAAGTTCACCCAAGGAAGGGCATGGAACAGATTCTAAAGTACTATTTTGAATTAATGACAAGTGAGTAATGAAGGTCAACTTTGCCAAAGTCTGGAGGACATTTCAGGAGAGTGCATGTGAGCTTATAGTTAGATTGGGATGGGCTAGAATATGAACGTAAATTGAATTAAATTAAATTAAGGGAGAAGTTGGTAATGTAGCAGAAGGCAGAAGTCATTGGATAGGCACAGAGAGAATGACAAGGTGTTCAAACTGACAGATTCACACTTACATTTGGAATACACAGCTGTGAGTCAACATTTGTCAAGGCCAGAAGAGATTGTTTCAGCAGTTGAGGTGAACAAGAATCATAAGCTAAGGCTTCTAAAGGTATTTGGTCACATTCAACCATGTCCACATTTTGTCTGATTTGCCTTTGCAGGGACTAGATCTCAGAAGTAAAGAACAATATGCATCTTTTCCCAGGGGCACACTGAGTTTGGGAAGACAAGCCACAAGCTTTGGACATTTTAGGGGAACAGCTTCTATGTGGAAATCTCAGAAAGCTTGTGATGAGACAGAGGTAGGGAAATGAGAATACCAAGAGGAGAAAGGATGTTCTGGCAAAAATATGAGTGGCTGGATCTGTGAAGGGTACATATAGCTTTTTTGTGTTTTCAGATGTCACTGTTGGGTTGAGTGAAGTATATTCCAAGACAAAACCTGCCCAGAAGTCTCTTACAAGTGAAAAAACATTTTAGTGAAGACCAGATAATGCGCCACCTGCATCTCTGTCAATAATGCTCTTTAAATTTTGCATGACAGAGTTAGGCAATACAGAAACTCAGCACTGAGGGATGGGGACCATTTCAGAATCCCTCCTTGCTGTAAACCTTGCTTTGCTTTTCTGTTTCAGGCACCTTCTCCTTGCCTCTTTCCTTGCAGTTTTATTTACAAAAATCATAGGATGAATAGTGGCTTTATCACAATTTGTTTATTCAGGAGTTGTATGAGAATGTAATCCTGGGAATTATGTCTAAGATCTGTAGGATCGATGCCCTGATTTAAGGAACTTTAATGTTCAATCTGTTTGCCTCTGGTCCATGCCACCACATGTTACTGAATGTTTACAGTGATATATGCAAGGATTATGAGTTGCCATTAGAATGGTTAATAAATCATAGGCTGGGGGCTCAGGAAAGCAAAGATACAGATTTTCTAGCAGAGGATTGTAGAACAAATTCCAGACTTTGCAAGAACCTTTCTGATTTTGAAGTTTAGCACTTGCAAAAAAATTGTCATTCCATAAGGCAGACATCTCTGCAAATGTGGATACTATAGCCAAGCAGTGGCTTTATGGCTGGCATCAGCAAACTAAAAGTAGGTCCTATACCTTCCAAAATGTATCAGCTGCAGGATTTGTTGTTCAGCCCACTCTTCCCCACATAATCTGATCTCATGTACAAAGCCTTACTCTTGGATTATTGGTAACTCAAACTCCCTTTGTCTTCCCTAGTTTATGAAATATTTGAAACCATATTTCTAGGACTTAGCAATTGCCCTTTCCCAGGGCTAAGTACAAAAACAAACCCCTAAAATATCTGAAAGGCCAGATGTGCAAGGGGCGGCAGAAGTCTTTCATTAGCCAAAGTGAAGTTTGAAATAGCTGACAAGCCTCTACCTCTCTGCTAAGAAGCTCCTTCTTACTCTCTCTCTTTGCTGACAGGTATTAGTGCTCCCTACAAGCTTTGTCTTTCTCATATTCTTAGACAGTCACATCATAGCAACTCTTAAGAATATTAACTTGAATGGGTGAGTGTTGCCAGCTTGCTCTCCTGGTTGTTTAAATTGAGCACTGATTAATGCCTGCTCTAAGGTCTCTGACTGCAGTGAGCATTCAACTTAAGTGCTTCATCACAGCTCTAGCTGGTTCCTCCCACTGTCATACCTGAAAACCCAGCTAGGAAATCCTACATTTTAAAATTCAAATCCATCCTCTAAAAGAATTCTTTATGTTTTGGCCACAGAGATAACATACTACAAGGTATGATAGTGATCAGCTTTGTTGGCCTGTGTACTAGGGATGAAGGGGGGAAACAAGGAAGTTTACAAATATATTCCTAGAGGGGAAAGAAATTATGAAAAAAGGCTGCAAAATCAGTAAAAGAGGATGAGCTTGTGGGTAACACACCACTTGGGGAATTCTTCTTTTCGATATCACTGTGATTATATCCAGTACATACAAAGAAAACAAATGTGTTGGATGGAGACCAATAAAAATCAAACTCTAAGCAAAATAGGAAGAAATGTTTTGAATTTTATCATTTTGAAGAAATGTTGAAGGAAAAGGGAATTTTTTTAGAAAATGAATGTACCTATTTTCATAAAACTTTTTTTAAGTCCCCCACAATATAATTCATTTTTAAATCATTAGCTCTTTTGCAAAAAAAGACCCGTCAGTATCTTACATACCAGCAAAATATATTTTTTCTTTTCTTCTGTCTAGAACCAATAAAGGGTGAAATGAGGAAAAGGTGAAGGGAACCTTTTTCAGCAAGGGCAACTCTAGCTAAGCAAAGCCTTCTTGAGAAAGTTTCACTTCCTAAGGTTTTTTGCTATGTTTGCTCATTTAAATGGCCATTGTATTAACCCACTTTTTGTGAGTTTCAAATGTCAGCAACTAACTGATGCCGTTTAGAAAAAGTAGAAGAAAGCAGACTGCCTGATTCTCATTAATCTAAGCACAGCAACAAATTTTGCTGCCACAGCCTTGTAATTGCTGTTCCTGCAATACTACATGCTTCATATATCAGCCTGGGTTGGGTTATTGCCAGGGGTCAAGATTCAGTGAAAATACATGGTATCTCTGTACCACGGGCCAGAGGGGTTAAGCAGGACTCAGTCTCCCTTCATTACCATTCCTTCAGCTACTGAACTACAGTATTGCCCATTCCTGCTTGAAGGGGTTTAACTACAAATGTTCTGTAAGAGCACTTTTCTTGCTGCTCTTTTAATACTGTGTCCTGAAACAGAGTAGTTTCATTTTCAAGCTATTTAATGGTAGATTGTGTACTAAGTAATAATGCACTGAGCTGGCAAATGCAGGCTCTGGAGAGGATGCAGCAATAATTTCTGTCTGTGACTTGGCAGTGATTGGTTAGTGTATTGTTAAAGTCCCTGGGCCACTGAGGAGCTGGGGATAGATGGAGCTGCAGGCTCTGGAGTCTTGAGACATTTGGATTTGCCTGATATACTGTCAAGCCTTGGAATGGGGCTTTTGTTTTTGAAATAAACTTCTGCAGCCAAAAGTTAGATATATCTCTAGTTAGATATCTCCAAAAGGAGATAGTAATACACTTCAGAAGCTTGGCCAGTACAATCACAGTCTTTAATAACAAGGAAAAAAATCAGAATTTCAAATTAAATAATTTTCAAATTATTTTTCAAAATAAATTATTTTATTTTTCTTTAAAAGCATTACTTTTCTTCCAAAACCCCTCTATTTTTAAATATTCAACAATATTTAAATAGTCATCATCCAAATCAGGTCTTAATTGTTTTAGGATTAAATGTCTGTTTTGAAGCCTCCAAATTATTACTTGTTTTACTTCTCTATTCACAAAAAAATCAATTTTTTTCCTTTTGGTCTGACTGAAATGAGCCCTTTTGACTTTCCAAATTTGCCAGTTAAACACAAAAAATAATTATTCATGGAGTTCCAATGAACATCCTTCATAAAATTTCTGAATTATGCAAACTAATCACCTTCTGGGAAATAGTTATAGGTCATTTTATGTTACAAGATTGAAATATGACTCAATGCGACTCCACTTGCACACCTATAACCCTCCTCACTCATCTGATTATTTAGACTTTTGCCTTTTCTATGGTTTTGAGCTCATTTCCATCCTCCCCCATACCACCATCAATCTTCTCTAGTTTTCTTTTGCTTACAAAATTTGTTCTTTATCTTTTGAGATATCAAATGCTGCCATCCTGTGAGGGAAATGTAACTGAGAGGACAGAAATGGTTACATTGGAACTTTGGTTCACAAATTCCTTGTAAAACCTGTTACTACTCGGATGGTGTCAGCAGAAAGGATGAGGAGCAGCCACCTGTCCCTGGGCTACCCATGGCACCCCCAGGTAGCACCAAAACAGGGATGGCAGGGAGAGCAGGGATAGCAGGCTTGGCCTGCCAGCTAATGTTGCTCAGGATCTCTAGCAGGGCAGGAATTCTTTTTGGCAAAAGGTGGAGGGATTCTCTTCACAGAGGTCTGTCCTTGCAGGTGAACCCCTAGGGAAAACAAACACCAAGAAACACACCAGAATTGAGACTCACAAGGTCAAACTGAGGGACCAGAGGCGGAGGAGGGAAATGAAGAAGCTTTGATTTCCCCTTCTTTTTGCACCCACCCCTATCTCTTAATTTCTCTCTTCTCTGTGCCCTGCGACTGCAAACGCTGCCACCAGTGAGCGTGGTGGGAAGCAAGGGCTGCCAGCTTCCTCTTTACTGTCAATCAACACCCTCCTGAAGTGAATCACAGTCAGTTCCTCCCCAGCAGCCTCTCTGAAGGACCCTGGCCTCATTCACCCTCATGCTGCCGAGCTTTTCAGCTGACCTTGAAGACGAACACAGCTGCTTCTTCCTTTAGTATTGCTGCTTGCAATTTGCACAAGAAATGTTCTCTTTCTTGCACTTCTCACTCATGCATAGGACCATGGGGCCTTGGGGTGGTATCGCAGGTGCCCCAACTGAGCACAAGTCCTTCCCTTTGCACTTAAGTGGACAGCAGCCATCTACATGGTAATCCATTTGCTCTGCACTTTCAGGGATTAACTGCATTTTTAGTTAACCTGCATTTGCTGTTGTTTGGATTCACTCAAATAAGTGCCCATAGTTTCTTTAAGGCTTCTCCTCCGTTGCCCAGTTTATTAGCAAATATCATAAAGGCCACATCTAGCCTGTATACTCCTAGCTGTTTAAATGTCTACCATAATTGTCCATGTCATTGTTGGATATTTTTTCCCCTTGATGGGTGGAAGTTTTCTACAGGAGTGTGTGCCTACAGCAACCATCATTCATTTAGCAGGAAAGGGAAGACAGATGATAAGGTATTTTGTTATCAAGGGCAGATTGAGTCTTCAATTCCAATGCCATCAAGACCTCCAGCCATCAAGACCTCAAGTCCAGATCCCTTGAAGATCAGGCAGCAGCAGAGTTTAGCCAATGGCATCTTACCCTCTGAGTTGCTTGTGCTCATTTCAGGGACACTGTGATGCCCAGACATTCAACATGTCTTAGTGGCAAATCATGTTTCATGTGACTTGATTTCTGGTGAAGATATGACAGAAAGTTTGTCCTTGTACTCTTTAAACTGCAGGCAGCTCTAATTTCTATTGGCAATTGTCAGCCTTCAAGGGGAAATTCTCCTCAGGGAGCAATGAGCAATGCTGTTTACCAACCAACAGGGCCACCTCTGCTGTTACATTGTGGGCACACATTCAGTGTAGGCACTGTGGTGCTGCTTTTGAGCTGCAAAAGATTCTTCTTGTTACAGCAACCTTACACAAAGCAGCACTAAGCCTTCCCTGCAAAGGGAGGGCTTGGCCTGCCATTGGATATGTGCTACTGCCAGATCTCAACTCTTATCTCTTAAGCTAAAGTAGCTATCACCTTCCCACCTCATCAATTCCCTCAGGCAAGCCCAAACCACCACCTTTTAATTGATTCAACTAAAGGGATTTTACTGTATAAATTATTGTGATCCAAGTGAGGAGACAATTCTTGCACAGCGCATGAATTGTCTCATCATACAGAGAAGGAAGACACTCTGTCATGTGGGTGTGGTTTCACTGATAACCTGACCTCATGGAAGAGCAACTTCTATCCGAATGGGCAGGATCATTCCCTGCCCCCCCAAATCCCCAGCCAAGTAGCTCAGTGCCTCTCTCCCCCTTGTTGCTGCATTAGCCATTGTGCAGCTCTGCAGATAAATCCTTTCTTTGCTCCAGTTCATGCCACTGCCAGATTAATCCCAGTGCCACCACAAATGGCCAAATTAATCCCAGTGCCACAGAGTGGTGGTGCCACTTTTCTCTGGAGACCAGAGAAACAGGCTGGATGGTGCTGCCTTTCCTTGACAATGCTGACTGAGATCAGGTAAAGCAGATCATGAAAACATGTAAAATGCTGCCTAGCACAAAACACTCCTGACAGTCAGGACAGGACTGGGGAATTCCTCAAGGCTTTCTCCTAAACCACATACATTTTTTTTTGTATTTAAATCTTTGCTGAGTCTTGACTCCCCAACACACTGTATATAGTACATCTAATACACAGTGAAGAAAATTAAATCTTAAACATGTAGTCTATGATATGGCTTGACACACAAGTGTGATATAGTTCACATTTGTGAGCAGTGTCACCTCAGGGAATACATGGATGGAATGAATCTTTGAAATTGAAATTTATTTCTGCACTGTTTCCTGGTATGGCACTTGAGGTCTAGTCAGCTTTGACTTCAAAGGTCTTCTAAGCAATGACTTCTGTAGTAAAGTTTTCTAGCAAAATGGTAATTTTGCTCTAATAAAAAGAGCTGAAGGAGGGGCTGTGAAAAATATCAGAACTATTTCATTTGAACAGGGGAATGTCTTCTAGAAACACACAGTTCGCTACAGAGACAGACAGACATATCAAGTGAATGTGATGGGGTTAAAGCAGGGCTGAACTCTCTGTCCAAAGGATAAGGCATACCTGGGCATGTTGGGAACCTCAAGAGGGAGGTCAGGGAAAAGGAATTCTGGGTGCCCAGAAAGTCACTCTAGTTGTCTGTGTTTATAAGTTTAATCCTGTTGGATCAGCCATAGCCATAGGAATGATGGAGATGTGAGGAACTCTTCTTGTCTCTGCAAACAGCAGATGCTGCTTTGGGTGTTTGCCACAAGATACTTGTTTCTGGAATGAATGGATCTGGGCTCCAGGAATATCCTGTCTGTCCCCACACCATTCTCCAGCAGCCATGCCTGAGTGTTGTAAGGTATTTAAACTCAAAGATCAAGTGTTAGTTACCAGCTGACAGTTCTGGCAGGGGGACAGCCAGCCCTTACCCCAGGGCAGCCAGCAAGTGCCCTCACCAAAGGGCCCCACACTTGTGGAGGAAGGATGTTCCAGTACCAGCCCCAGCCAGATAAGCAGTTTGGATGCAGCCGCCCAGCTTTGGAGGCTGGGAGGTTTTCACAGGAGTGTCCTTGGGCCCATTTGATTTGCTAACAGACACAGAGCAAGATTTAGTCCCAAGGAAAGGGTGCAAAGGGAACTTTTCTTGCAAGCCTCCTGAGCCGATGTTCCTGTAACTCTGGGGGTTGGAACCCTGAGGCTTTATAACGAACTCACAAGGTTCTCCCCTTCTAGGAAGAACATACCTTTTGCATTAAAGAGTGGGCCTCAGATCTTAAAAGCATTGTTAGTTTTTCCCCTAAAATACAGCCACACCTTCAAGAAGCATTTGGACAACCCTCTCAGGCACATGGATGTGTGGGCTTGTCAAGTACAGGGCCAGGAGCTGGAGTTTGATGATCCTTGTGGGTCCCTTCCAGCTCAGGATATTCTATGATTCTATGATTCTATGATATTTATCCTTCACATTTACAGTGTTGTCATACTCACATTAGGACCAGGTTTGTAATCTTTTATCTAGTCCTTGTAAGTGGGGGTGCAACAAGAAACAAGAAACAAGCTGCTGACCACTATAATTTGATAGCCCCAAAGAAAAAGGAAGATAAAAAGAGATGTGGAGTGAATCTAAGCCTAATTTCTCTAAATTTAGCATCCCTACAAAATATTTAGGCATAGCCAATTAGGTAAAAACTCTGGTGTAAATGTGTAATGAAAAAAAAAACTTACAAGTAAAAAAAATGAGCTGAGTGTGCAATAATGTCCTTATCAGGCCTCCTTGATAGATGAACAGGGCAATATATATCTTTGGCCTTTCCCCTTTGGCAAGAGTGTTATGTTTATCATGCAGTATATTCTTAGAAAAGCCTCTGCCATACCTTCCTGAAGAATTCATTTCCCGCAAGCCTCCCCCTTTTCAGTTTGAGAGCTGTGGGTTTGTACAAAGCGTCACTGTAAAATAGGTCTACCACAGCCAAATGTCACTTGACATGCTACATTCTCAGAACCAGCAATACCGTGCCCTTGGCAGGAATGATGAAGTATCAAGGGTAACTATGAAATGTGTGTGAGGCAGACAAGTCTTTCCTTTCGTATCCTCCTCAGCACCAGTGGTTTCTGCTTTAGTGCGGAGTGGCCGTGTGACACCTCTCAGGTGTCCTCCAGAAGGGAACATGTTCCCTGCTTTTTTTTTACTCAGTGTTGCTCACAGTTGTGCTGGGCAGACCAGAGCTGAAAGCTCAGTGCCCTTCTGCAGGTCACAGACCATTTGCATCGGGGTCCAGTCACAGAGATTTGCATGGCCCCAGACAAAGCCCACAAGGCATATCATGGCAGGTGCTGCATGAGACAGGGAAAAGGCGTTATCAGTGTCATGGGGGTCCAGCCCAAAGCTTGAACAAATCCAATATGTCAAGTCATTTCTCACTGCGCAGTCACTGCACCATTCCCCAGGCAGCGGGTGAGGCATGGAGAGTGTAGCATTCTGGCAGGTGTTCTGGTGGGAGCACCACACAGGAAAACAACAGTGGCTTTATGCCTTGGCCAGTTCTGTGCAGAGCCCAATTCTCCTGCCAGGGAACATTTCGTCATTGCTCAGTGCTGGTGTCTTCATAATTTACAAGGCTGAAGGAGTATTACTGCATCAGGATGCGAGATGAAAACCCAAAGTTTATCAGTAGCTTGGGAGCTCGTGGGAAATGTAGGGAATATTTCCTGCTGCCCTAGGATGGAGTCATACTTTGTCTCACAGAGTCTTAAACTGGGAAGCAGAAGTGTAAACCTGGAATAGTTGACTAGATCGAGTACAGCTTATTCCTGGGGTTTGTATTATTGGGCTTTTTCTATAACTGAAACAAGTGAGCACTATGGAATGAACAGAGTTGTGAGAACTGTGGTGAACCTTCTGAAGCCTCCAGTTACCTCATTTGGCCTCTATAGAAAGAATGAGCAAACAGACCCCTGACCTCTTTCTCTCCTCCGCACATCCTCTTATGTGGGAACTGTCCAAGACAGTCCTGGGAGACCTCTAGTGCTCAGCACTGATGTCACTGCTTTCAAGAACATTTGTTACTTTTGGAAATGCATCAAATTCCTTTGGACCCTGGGGAAAGGCTGAATGGGGTCTCAGCTGAAGAGGCACCTCCCAGCTCCTTTTCCCACATGCCATTTTCTTCAGCTCAGCTCACAGTGCCCATGTTGAACAGAGGACTGCAGCCCCTTGTGTGCAGCAGCCCATCAGAGTAGGTGGTTTTCCAAAAGGGACACACAGCTTTCCTTCCAGCTACCTAACTTAGCCTTCTTCTGCTTGCGACAGAGCAGTTGGATGTGTGGACCAAAGGTGAGGCAAGGCACATCCCAGAATCTGTAGAGTGCTGCTAGCTAGCTCCCAGTGGGCCTGTAAAGGCAACAGAATTTTGATCCACATGTATCAGCAGGTGGAGAAACACTGCTCCTTGAGATAGCGGGGACTGCCCCTTTCCTAGCTGCCCTCCTGTCCCCAAGTGCTTGTGGTAGAAGGGCTGTGAATCAATGTGAATGTGAAGAGAGCCAGAATGAGCCCTCGGCTGCTCAGAGGGGACGATGCGTCCCGGCGATTTGCAGACTCTTGGTGCAAAACAGCAGCTGATGGCTTTCTGCAGAGGCTCCGGCATGGCCAGAGCAGGAGGGACCTGCAGGGGCTCGGGGCTGCCGGGCCGGGGCGAGAGGAGCAGCCGCAGCGGCGGCCGCGGCGGGGCGCTGGCGGCCGGTGCCGGCGTTCGGTGCCAGCGGCGCGGGCAGGCAGAGCCCGGCCCCGCCCGGCCCCGCCCGCGGCTCCCTCCCGCGGCTCCCTCCCGCCCCGAGCGGCGCCGCGGCACCCGCGCTGTGCCCGGCACACACCGGCGCGGGGCGGAGTGCGCCTGGGTGCCGCCAGAGGGGGAGTGCTCGGCGTGTGCGAGCTCTGGGGCAGCGCCTTCCTCAGCCTCTTGTCGCTGACTGCCACCGCAGCGCGGGGCGGGAACAGGAGATGATAGTGTGAATGGAGCTTTCTGTAAATTGTGGATGCTGCTGAAGTCCTCTGCTATTCCATCAGCGCACCCACAAGCAGACCTACAGCAAATAGGAGCGTACTTAATCCACATATTTTTATTTAATGTCCATGACTCAAAAGCTCCTGTGCAAGAATAAAGGTTACTTTTTTTTTCTTGCCCCCCCGCCCCCCGCCGCCCCCAGGAACTGCGGCAATGAGCTGTACGAATGCTACAAGTTTAAAGACAGAGAAATGGTTTACAGAATTTTTCAATATCATTTCAGTCATTTAAAATCACTCTGCCTTGCACACCTGTATCACTTACACTTAATAAAGCAATTGAGTTTCCAAGTGTTGGGCACACAGTGATCTATTTAATACTATAATTGTTGCCATTTATTCTGAAGGTAGTAAAGGCATGCATTAGTAAAAGGTGTGCATTACATCTCAGGATCATATTCTCATTTCCTCTTTTAGTATTAGATGGTCCTTTTAATTCCTGATTCATTTATTTCCTTCTGGGTTTTTTTTTTTTATCTCCTTCTAGCTCAAAGGCTGCCTATGTGTTCAAGGGGAAAAGCTGAAATTCTATGCAGCCAAGTAAAAATTGAAACAGCAAAGAGCTGTTGCTTGTGCCTTTCCCAGTGTGACACATAACTAGTTCAGGCAGCACCTCGGCCCATTTGGGTGTTGTAGTTCTTAGAGGGTGGCTGGGCTTGGATGAGCATGTACTCCCATCCCCAAATGACCATGTAAGAGTTGCTGTACTACTGACATGGTTAACTGAACGGTCATAGATAGTACAGACATATTTTGTGAGGCCACTTGAGCTAAGTACCTCTTTGGCAGCTGTCTGCTTCTGTCGAGCTCTGCATACTGTAAAGCCTTTTAATTCCTTTTCTCTTAGCAAGCACTCAAACCCACAGAGTTTTTCTTCTAAATTCCTTTAACTGCGTCAAAGAATAAAGAAGTCTGCAGATGAAGGATTTCTCTTCTAATCTGAATTCTCTGCAGCAGCTTGAGGAGTCTTGCTTGGAAAAGCAGCAGCAAGCAGTTTTCTACCCACCTGTGAGGGAACACCTGCTCTGCTGCAGAAGGATGTCAGCAGTGATAGCTTGCTACTCCCTGCCCAGACCACTTTCCCTTTCCAGCTGATGTTCTGGACTAGGGCAATGATATTATTCTCTTAGGATTGCTGGCAGAGTACCCAGCTCAAACTTAAGATGAACCAAACAGAAGGTAGAGTGGAATGCAAGAGGTGGGAACGTGTTTTTCTGGGAACTGCCTAAAGGCAGGCTGCTAGCCAGTGCAAATGTCTGTATTTCAGGTAGTTCTCCAGAGCCCCCTCAAATCATTAGAGAGCAATCATCTGTTTACTGATGCCAGATGTTAGCTGAAACGAACCTGGTTTCCTTAGGCTCTCTCATAGACCATGAATGGACTCACTGCAGTGCCAAGTATAGATCTACATAAATTACTAAAATGAGTGAAATACAGGTCATTTAAACATGTGGTCTGGCAACTTTCAGTAATGCCATTTTTGTGATTGAACAAAACAACCAGGAAAATGAGAAAATGTGTCTCTGTATCATCCTGTCAAGAAACAGGAACAACCTGATTGGAATGAAAAAAATTGAGTTCAGAGAAGATCACAGAATCATAGAGTAGTTTGGGTTGAAAGGCACCTTCAAAGATCTCTAGGCCAACCCTTGTGCAATGAGCAGGGAGATCTTCAACTAGAACAGGTTGCCCAGAGCCCTCTCCAACCTGACCTTGGATGTTTCCAGAGCTGGGACATCTCCTCTCTTTCTGGACAGCCTGTTACACTGTTTTGCCACCCTCGTTGTTAAAAATTTATTCCTTATATCTAGTCTAAATCTCCCTTCATTTAGTTTGAAACCATTGCCTCTTGTCCTGTTACACCAGATCCTGCTAAAATATCTGTCCCCATCTTTCTTCTAGGGCCCCTTTAAGTATTGCAAGGCTGCAATAAGGTGGCCCTGGAGCCTGTGCTTCTCCAGGCTGAACAATTCCAGCGCTCCCAGCCTGTCCTCATAGGAGAAGTGTTCATCCTTCTGATCGTTTTTGTGGTCCTCCTCTGGATGTTCTCCACCAGGTCTATGCCTTTCCTGTGTCAAGGACTCAGTACTCCAGGTGGGGCCCCATAAGAGCAAAATAGAGGGGCAGAATCCCCTCCCTCATTCTGCTGGCTTCATGCTTTGGATGCAGCCCAGGACATGACTGGCTTTCTGGGCTGGGAGCACATGGTGCTGACTCACGTCCAGCCTCTCATCCAGCAACACCCCTAAGTCCTTCTCAGCAGGACTGCTCTCAGTCTGTTTATGCCCCAACCTGGATTATAACCAGGGGTTGCCCTGACCCGGTACAGCACCTTGCACTTGGTCTTATTAAGCTGTATGAGATTCCCATGGGCCCACTTCTCAAGCTTGTCCAGGTCCCTCTGGATGACATCCCATCCATCAGGTGTGCCAACAGGACCATTCAGTTTGGTGGTGTCTGCAAACTTGCCAAGGGTGCACCCAATTCCACTGTTCATTGTAACTGACAAAGATATGCAAAAGTACAGGCTCCAGCACAGACCCGAGGACGTCATTCGTCATGATGTCCATCTGAATATTGAGCCACTGATCTCTATCCTCTGGATACAATTGACCAACCAATTCCTCATCCATTGATCAGTTCACTCATCAAATCCATCTCTCTCCAATTTAGAGAGAATGGTCAGTAGTTCCCATGGTTCTCCTTTCTACACTTCTTAAAAACGGGTGCAGTATTTCCCTTTTTGCAGTCACCTGGGACTTCACTTGACTGCCATGTCTTTTCAGATATTCCAGAGAATGGCTTGGAAACCACATCAGCCAATTCCCTGGGGACTCTGGGATGCATCTCATCAGGTGCCCTAAATGGTCACAAATGCGATCTTCTCTTACAGTAGGAGGCACTTTGCTCCCCCAGTCTGCCTCCCATGCAGTCCACCCACTCAAGAGATGTGGGAAGAGAAGTTTCCAGTGGACACTGAGGCAAAAAATGTTTTTGAGTACCTCAGCCTTCTCGTCATCCATTGTTACCAATTTGCCAGGGGGCAGTGTCCACTTTCTTTGACATTCATGGAGATTTGGCATCAAATCAGGGCTGAACTATTTCTAAGTCAAACTATTAATGAATACAAAGTGCCCAGGTGTAGAGGACAGCTATTACATTTATATTATGTGATGAAATTAGTATAATGAAATTGAGAAACAAAATAAATACATTATCTCCCATGAATTTTATGAAGTGCTCCTTCACTGAGGACCCTTTCCCTATTTTCTTTTTTTCCCACATCAAATTTTCCAAATCTTCCACTAGGGTGTTACTTTATTGTGCACCAGAGGAGGGAGATACATATCCACAAACCTTCTGAGAAATACATTTAGAGGAAGTAAAAAACAAACAAGCAAGTCTTTCTGCACCACTCTCCATGTGAAGAGACTGTTTGGTCTCACACCTGTTAAATAGCTTAGTTAGGGATTAAACTAGTGCTAGCTACTGAAAATGTAGTGAGCTACATCATGATCATCACATGGTCTTCAGGTGCTGCAATGCATGATTGTTATCTGTGAGAATGAGAGCCCACTGAGTGTCATACACAAATGACAATCAATGTTTTTCTAAGAAGTCCATCTTTTTAATTGCTTTGCTGGCAGATGGATTCTGCAGAGTTTCATTTTCTCACTGCAGGCTGCCTTTGTTTTTTCTCACTTTCTAATCAGATAATTCTGTATGGTTTGCAGACACATCACTCTGCAGAGACATATACAGCACTAAAAAGGTCTCACAGGGTTTTTTTCTGTAGCGTTGGAGTTACTCCATTCTGGTGACTTAACCCTTCAAAACCTAAAACATCTCAATAGAAAAGGAAACAGATTTTACATATGTGAGGGTTGCCATTTTGTTTTTGAGATAATGGAGTCATTTCCACTTTCTCTCCATTCTCCTTGTCTGAAAGTCATAAAAAGTTGATGGTCAGCTTCTTCCTTCATATGAAAGACTCAAGCTTCTAGCTGTCTCCTGAAATACTTTTCCAGTAAGAGCATCTGAAAAGCTTTTGCAAAATTATTTGCTTTATTCATCTAGGAAAAGATAAGATGGCCTGACATTTTGACTCCTTTCAAGTGTATAGAGAAGTCAAAGGCTTTTAAAAGAACCCATGTCCTAAAAACTTAATGGATTATTTAGGTGGCATGCATAGTTCAGCCTTGTAGTGCCTACAATGGTCTCTGTACATCTGGTGGCTCAGGAGTTCCTGATTTATTTAAGCTGCTTTCAGGTACTTGACTCTGGAGAATAGAGATCTCATATCGATTTGTAGGTTTGTTCCTTCAGAGTACCAGATCTCTTGAAGAGCTTCTGTCTGTCCTTTTTTTCTTGTAACAACAGAAGGTTGTTCTGATGTGCCACTGTTCTTTGTCTCACTCTTCATAGCGAGACTTCACCTTCTCATGATACAGGCTGTTGCCTAGTGGATGGCTAAATTTCTTCTGAGGTTTTGAAGGAATGCTTCCTCCCATGGTTGTCCTCTCTGTGCACAGGACTCACCAAGCGACATCAACAGGGCTCTGTTTCAGTAGCAGACACCTCCGCTTTGAGGGCAAAACGACCATTACACAGCCTCTGTGTATTTTTGTATTAGTTCTTCAAAACAACTTACATGTTGCCATACTATTTCCCTTGGGGATGGGATTCCTGCTATAATGTAGAGACAACTCTTCCTCCATGTCAGCAGTGAGATTCCATATTTCCGTATTTATACTATTTCCCTTGGGGATAGGATTCCTGCTATAATGTAGAGTCTCTTCCTCCATGTCAGCAGTGAGAGTCCGTATTTGTTAAAGAAATACCAGCACATGCTGACATTGCAAAGAGGGCACAGTACTTGTAGTTTCATTCAGCATCACAGTAAGCAATTTCCCTATTCTGTCAATTAATTTTTGTGAGTGCAGCTGGAACCTGGAGGCCAATGGGCTGGAGATGACAAATTTGTTTTGATCCAAGGGAGTGTTCTTTTGAAATCAAAGTCATTGGTGTTGAAATCTAAATTAAAATGACCCAATTGCCAAGGCTTCCTCAGTGCAGAAGGAGGTTAATTAGGCCACCATACTTCTCCTGAGCAGTCCTTGCTTTGAGAGAATGAGTAACATGAGCTGGAGTCCACACTACATAATACCATTAGGCTTATTACTCTGCTTTTATAGCTCACAGTAAAGAGAACTGTTGCAATTAATGAATGAAATGAATACAATGCTGCAGTCAAGATGTGGGTGAGGCATAAAATACAGAGCCTAGTTCTGCCAGTCACATATTGGCAGGAGAAAGCACCATAGTTTGTCAGGAAAGGAAAATGGGATCAGCTCATCAGTGAAAAGAAATCTCTCCCTCACATTTATCTGACAGCATCCTACTAAAACTCTCCAGGAATGATAGCTGGGAGCAGAGAGGAAGTTAATGAAGGCTCAGAGGAAGAAAAAGACCATTCAATCAATTAGCCAGAAACTGGAGACACTCCTCTGCAGATTGCTGGCTGCAGCAGGCAGGTTATATGTGGTGCTATGAAAAAAAAAAAAAAAAAGACATTTCCAGTTCCAAATTTCATGCTCTTGCACCAGTGTAAATCCCAGTCACTGCTGTCTGTTCACTGTTGTGTAGCAGAGAGATATAGATTGTGTTCCTCTTCTCAAGCATTAAACTGCTGTTTGACTGAAAACAAGGCCAGCAATCCCCAAAAGGCAATAACAATATATATTCCTCTCTTTTCATTTCTTTTTCACTGGTTATACACCCAATTTAAAAGCAAACAGCTACACATGCCAATCACATTACAGTTCCTTACATGTTCTTGTATTCTATTTCCCAGTCAATCAGCTGTCATCTGTTTTGTCCTTACCCTCTAAATTCTTCAGGACATGGAAGATCATTTTTCAGTTTGTACAGCATGGAAAAAAACAGATATTTGATTATTACTGTAATATAAAAGTGTATTTGTGATCACAGTGATTGCAATTGCATAAAATGAAAATGATATATATTATTTCTTAAAGCTCCTGTTAAAGGCTCTAAGATTGCTAGCTAATGATAGAAGCACATTGCTGTCGGGGCAAGCTAGGCCATCATAAAGGCTTAATATCTTCCACTGGAGCAGCTAGGTTTGTTGGAAACCAGACACCATTGCCAGATGGAGCACAGGTCTGTGTGTTTCTGTTCTGTTGCAAAATGCCTCATGAGTTCTGGGTCCCCCAGGATGAGGCAAGAGAGTTCCTATGATCTAGTTTGCAAGAGGAGTGACTGATGCATTCAGAAATCAAGTTTCTTTAGGCATGTTTTTTTTCCATTAGAATGGGACACACTTTGCCAACCAGAGAGCAGGGCAGGCACTGAGCAGCATGGACAGTTTGTGCAAGGAGACCTTACACTGAGCAATGCTGAGGAAATAGAAAACCATGCAGGCATAATTCTAAAAGAAACATTATATTCTCATAGAATTGATTATATGTGTAAATGTTAACCCCCTCCCAACCATGTACAGATGTTTCCAATGGTATAAAGCATTTTCAGTATGTTCTAATGGTGGGAGTGGGGGTGAGGAGCAGAAGGGGTGTGAGGTGGCTCTAAAGCTTCCTTCTGCCCTTTGAAAAACACTCATTTGTCTTCTGGGTTGTGTACCTGTGCTTGATCTAAACTCTGTTATTCCTCCTTGTTTTTCCCCCAGTACCGTGATGTTGCAAATTTGTTGCGAGTCGAGCATCAGCAAAGCTCTCTTTCAGTGGAACTATTTCAGAGCAATGCTGTGCTTGAATTCAGTGTGAGGGGATCACCTGTGGTTTCTGGGTTGTTCAGTGAGAGGCATCGCCTACAGAGCTCTCTGTTGATATTGTTTTCTTGGCTTCCCTTTGATGTTTACATGCAGCTATATAAATAAGTGATAAAGTGAAAAATAAGCTTTGGGAAAACCACAGCTCTGATGGCCAGATGTGTTCCAAGTAGTAAATAAGAGATATGTCATAAAGGAAGTGAAATGTATGGAAGGAAGAAAATGAGAACATATATGTGTTTCTGTCCCAGCCCCTGCAACTTTTCAGGTTGGGTTTTATACTTTCCCCTCCATTGCTCTTAGTGCTGACATTTACTGAAGAAGGGAATGAGGAGCTGATAAAACATCTTCTGAAGTTATCACTGTCATTTGTACTACAATATGAGGACTTTGACCAAGACTTGGAGTCCCAGGCACTGTACAAAGAGCTTGCAGTCACAATAAGGAAGATACATAGAAAGTGCCAATGAAAGATCAGAGGCAGTACTGACAGCAAAGCTCACCTTCTCTGTGTCTACAATACACTGCTTCTGCCAAGTCATTGAATTGTAGGGACAGCAGCTACCCAGAGGTACAGGGCATCTGCAGGAATAGATGAAGGAATAGGCATCAGTCATTATTCTTGCTGTACATGGATTTGCTTGCAATCTGTGCAAGAATAAATTGCAGACTAATTTATCCTTTGCATGCAAAGCAAGTTCCACAGTTTGAAGAGGGAATGTATGCCAATGATGCTTCTTAATACCCTGGCAATCTTCTTGAGGAATAAAAAATGTGAGTCAGTCTGAAGCTCCTGCACCCAAGTCAGACTCATCACCTTCACTTGCCTTCTTGATGTGTAATGTGGTATATTCCCAATCTCTCCTGAAAAGCAGTGGGACAGATGACCTTCACAAGGGTCCAGCCAGGTGGCACAGACAAATTCTGACACAGATCTTTGACTTTCTGCTGCCTTCAATTTGCCATACTCTATTATCACAGTGTACAGCCATGCTGCTTTTCTACTTTACTCCCACAGCAGCAGACATTCCTTTTTTCATGGAAACGTGTTACCCAACCCTTTTGTCTGATAGCCAAAGGTTGTCATCCTCTGTGCATAGTGCTAGGGGACAATTTGACTTATGGAAAGCCTGTGAGAAATGATCAACTGTATGATCATAGGAAAACTCATCACAAAAAAATCCCAATCCCAAAGCTTTACAAGAGATGAAATGATTATCCCCTCTAGTTCCTGTGAAGCAGGGAGTCCCCCACAAGATGCACTTGTACCCGTGGTGGGTGCAGTGGGTAGACTTTACAAGCAGTGTGAAGAATGTTGCAGTTGTGCTTTCTGTCCTCACAACTGCTGAGCTTCATATGTGTGCATAAGCACCATACCTCTGCTTCCCCCTTCATTTCCTTTTTCCATTTCTCATCTCTTCAAGCAAGGACTGGCACATCACTCCTGTGTGTGTCACATGTATATTCTATATATGTCACAACTCCAGCATCTGGTCTATCCTAGTGCCAGCCCAAGTGGTTTCCAGATGATACCCTAGCAGAGATGAAACACAGAGAGGCCAGGCAGGATGAGCCAGCTAGCTTCAGCTGGGAGAGGAGGGACATTAGAGTGCAAGCCAGCGTCACAGTGATGATGAGTCACGCAGGTATGCACAGTAACTACAGTTGTGGCCCTTCCAACAGCCACAACATCCTTTGCACTGTCTCTTGGTTTCCTGTTGCCAGCACAAAATCAGTTTGCCTTTAGCAAGTAAAACCCTTTGTTTCTCTGTATTTTCCCACTGTCTTGGATCCTTTAGAATTTTACTGTGTCTTTGCAATCTATATGCGTATGAGATGCTAAACTTGGAGAGATTACAGTGTGAACTCAATCCTAAGGGATCTGAGAGTGCTACTCAGCTGCTAGTGCTCATGTCATTCAACAGAGGTAGCACTGAATTGATCAGTCCTTCAAATTTCACAGATTTTTGGTTCTGATATTTTTATTCTGCTCTTCTGTAGTCAAAAGTGCAAAACATTAGTTTGTTGACAAAGATTGCAACCCAGCATTTACATTAGGGAAGAAGACACTCCCACACCAAGTTGCAAAGATGTTCAACTTCCTCACACAAGTAATGATACATCAACTGGATTCCTTCCCTCAGTAAACGGACACAAGAACTTGTGGTTCACAAGAATAAGGAGATAATCTTTATTGACCAAGCATTCATTATGGCAGCTATCAAGATCAAGTGAGTTTAATTTTTATAAAGAGGTCTGTTTAGTGGGGAAGGTGAATGTCAGATTTTGCACTTGGGGCAAGAAGGGTTAGTCAATACCTTGGTTTTCCTGAGCTGTAGCTGGAGCACAAGAAGAGTGCAACATGCACTTTTGATGATTAGAATAGCTGTAGCAGACCAACAAGGAACCCATTCTCTGATCTGCAGTCAAAAGGGATGGTTATTAGTGTTGTCACTGGGCTTAGTGATAAAAGTCTTATGAATATATCTCAAGTCCAGGGCTTGAGCAAATTTCAGCAAATTTGGAGGTGTAAGAAAGTTTTACTTCTAAATACAGATAACCTGAATTCATAATTTTTCTGATACTCCCTGTATCTCAGTGCCTGGTTAGTTGACCCAGACAAGTCAGCACACAGCCAAGTCAAACATTATTAACCCAGAGATACCTTAGATGCAGTGAGTATACTGTGTTTGATGTGCAATCCAAGACATATGCTCACTGGTTTGGGGTTTTTTATTTTATAGTTACATATATACATAATAATGGAGAGGAAAAACCAAAGCTTGCATCTGTATTTGTACAGTTGTTTACATGTCCATATGTGTGGTGTCTCTCCATATCCAATGTAGGAGATGCCTTTGTTTTAAATCTCTTTTTAAACTAGTGATTTCTGTGCAATGTATGCAGCAAGCAGTGTTTAACTGTGTGCAGAGGTTCATTCTGTCATAGGCATAAACATGCAAGGACAGAAAAACCACATCTTCTACATGGACACTAACACTTGTGTCATGAACCCAGGGCTTCCAGTTCCTGCTAGCATCTATCAATAGAAGACCAAACAAAATGTTATTCTGTAAACTGATTGCACAGCACATAGCTTTTCTTGTTGCAAATCTCCATAGTTCAGCAGATTGGAGGAGGGGAGAGGGAAAATCAAACTTCATGCCCTGGGAGCCAGGCTATCTTAGTGATTTACAAATTACCTCAGTGACTGAAGTCATTCTGGGCGCTTAATATTGCTCAAGTCTCTCTGTCTCCCTCTCTCTTGCACTCTCTCTCAGCATAATTAAGCTAAGGAAATCCAGGAGACTAAATTCAGTGCTGCAGATTTGTGACAGGAAGGAAACTGGATATGCATGAATTAAACAAGACCATTTGCCTTTTTGGATCTGCATATATTTTTCTCTCAGAAATGAAACCTCTTTTTTTTGCAGGTGACACCCACACATCTCCTTCACTTACTGGCGATGATAAAAAAGGAGATAAACAACTGGAGCTCGTGCAGTTAGGCTTAATCTTTGTATGTCATCGTCGCCAAGCAAAGCCACAGCAGTAGGAAAATAGAGCTGGTTTCTGCTGCTCGTTTCTAACTGACATTTCTTCACCAGGTTGCTCATGTAACCTGTGGACTCTTTGAACTCCACTTTGTACCTGCAGTGTTTTTACAGCATGTGGGTACTGCTATGCTGTGACTGGGCTGAGCTGCAGTCCATATATACTCTGCCTATACCCTGGTCCTCATTTTGCCTCTGCCTCAGTGGTTTGAAATCAGATTGCATAACTACAACATGAATGCCTTAATAATTAAAAAAAAAAAAAATTAAAAAGGGACAACAAAGGAACACTGATTTTAAAACCCTCATACTACAGGTAAAATGTAGGATGTGTAAGTAAGCAATCATTTAATACAGAAAATAGAAAAGGCAAAAATAAGGGTATTTTAAATTTTTTTTTTTCATATATATGGTTATTTTGATTTAAATGTCCTGAAATAATCACTTCCTCCTTCCAAGAGCTGTTTTTACCGGAAGAAATCCACTACTGCTGCAGTTCAAACTAATGCATTTCTCTAGTTGCTGGAGGAAAGCTCTGGAGTTGCTTGACTTCACTTTTCCTGCAGACAGCCATTCATCCATCCTACCTTTCCAAACAGTTTGCTAGCCCATTGCCCTTTGAACATAATTTGTGCTTTCATCTCAAGAGTTTCTTGGGAGTCAACTGTGCACCCAAGTCCACACACAGGACCTGGCTTTCACCACCAATGCAGCTTATGTCTTAATGATGCAGAGCAGCCAAACAGTAAAAAGCACTTCTTGAGGCAAGAAGGACTCGGGAGTTTTTAAGAGTTATTTCTAGTGTATGGCTAGGGAGAGGCAAAAATCTGAGCTGTGTAGTACATCCTGCAGCTGGTTTGTTCATTTCCATTCCCTGAGAGACTTTTCCAGGATGTCACTAAAGAGGTTTCAGAGTGATTTCTCCTTTAACCCCTTTTGCTTCTTCCATCCTTACTGGTGAACTTCTCCCTTACAGGGCTGGACTTGAAAGTAGTGTCAACTGTGTATGTCTGCAGGAGGGAGAGAGGTTATTCCCCTGCTCTCCAGTTCTGTATCTTCATAGCCTTATACTTTTTTTGTTGTTAAGATAAAACATTGGCATTACTTCAACAATCAGCTAATAAGAGAAAGAGATACAAGGAGGGGATAATGCTCCCAAAGGCGTCATTCCACCCTGGTCCTCAAACTCCGTCATTAAGTATCAGGAGCTGATGAGCTACGCAAACCGAGAAACTATTTCCTTTCTGCAGCCAGTTTTGATTTGTCTGGGGAACATTAAGAAGCCCATGAAGAAATGTGAGCAGTCTACTTAATCATTTTCATGAGGAAAAAAAATAAATCAGCTCTCATCTTGACCACTGGTGTTTGAAGATTAAAATAGCCCAAGGGCTGTCACAGGCAGCGAGCATAGCAGGAAACTTAGTTCATTCTGACTCACGACACAGTGATCTAATTTAATGGGGCACCGAGGAGGCTGTCGGGCACTAATTTAGCTATTATCTAAGATAGCCTGGTTGCTAGTTGTGCCCTGCTGCAGCCCTCCATGAAGGGCTTGAGCTGCTCTCGGAACCAGTCGCCCGCTGAGCGCCCGCTCTGGCCCTACCCGGAGCTTTCCTGCAGCGCTGCGAGGGAGCGGGGCCGGCCCCGCTCAGCACGGGCTCGCCTTAGCCGGGGGAAATGCAGCGTAGTTAAAGAGCCACTCCGGTCACACGAGGGGGCAGAAGGGAGGCTTCCTTCTGGCATTTCCTGCCTTTGATTTCTTAATTTTGCAACCTGATCGCTTGTCTTTTCAGGTACTTTAGTATATAATTTCTTAAGCTTCTTTATTTTAGAGGAAAAGGATATTACAAAAATTTTGTCTATTTGATCCTCCTACCAGATTGAAACCACTACATTAATTTCCATAGAACTGTTACTAATTGCTTGCTTGCATCTTTGATTTTGCTGCTTAGGTAGTAATCTTTCCTGTCTGAAAAACTAGATTTGTTCCAACCCATGAGAACATTTCAACCAATCCAGAATAGTTCCCTTGAAGGAATAAGAAAACAATGAGGAAAAGGAATGGTGTAGACACATAATGATACAATAGCTATGAAAACTGTGGCATTTGAAAATTCCTCATCATTTCAATGGTCAGATGAATGAAACTGAAGAACTCTTGGTAAGTTTATGTGACCTAAAGTTATATTTAGTTTTTAATAAAACAACAGCAGCAGCAGCAGCAGGAGCAGCAGGAAGTAAGAACCAGTGCCTTAATTCTGAAGATCTGGTAAGAAAAAGAAAAAAGCAAACCAACAAACAAAAAACCCACCATGAAGTGGAGATCATTCAACTTTTTGTTTCTTTGCAAATGGGTTAATATGAAATTGGCAGCCTCCTAATACTTTGTCAGCCAAATTGGCCACATCATACTATCTTCATGCCCTTGAGGCTGGAATAGTAGCATACTGTAATGTGATGCTCTAACAAAAGCACCTAATTGGGAAGAACAGTCCATTTGCATCAAGATAGGCAGCTTGTTTCCCTCTCACAGCCACTTAAAGACACTGACTTTGGCTACAAATTACTGCTTAGTGCTGTTTTCAGCTTTTCCCAATCTTTACTGGACCTTAACAAAGCTGATCCTGTTCTCATCACCCTAACCTGTTTTCTGGTTAGTATGAGTGACTAACAAAATTATGTCTTGGCGTGTGATTCATCTTGCATAACGCATTTTCCAGTCACACAGCAAAGCCTTGCTGAAAGTGGAAAGAGTTGATCTTTAGCACCGAAGCCTTTGCCTGTGTGCTCTTAAAACTCAAGCTTTTTGTACCATGTTTTTATTAGTCAAACATACCATCAGTAGCCAAAGTTGCTTCTGCTGTCAGAGCATGTCTGCAGGCATAATGAACTTGGCAATAGCCAAGAGACTGCTACGCACAGGAAATGAAATGTACAGAAATTAAATGCACCATGGGAAGCATGTGGTGTGTGGGATCCCCATGTGGCTGTTTGGCACAACTGAAAATCTGAAGATGATGGGAAAAATCAAAGGCATGAAAGACCCCCAAATCCTTCAAAGAGAAAACGTGTACCTATCCAATCACCACATGGCTTCAATCTCCTATGGCAACTCCCTACCCCAAGCTGAGGAGGAATGTGGCATACAAGACAGTCTTTGTGAAGCAAGTAACCAGTCAGGAAGGAGTACATGTGGAAGGCTGCACAATGCTGTTAGAGATAAACAAGTAGGATGGATTCCTGAACTGCTGAGTCTGGAATAGCAACAAAAGGGAAAAGATGATGCACAAAGAAGGAAGATATGATATTGTTTGGCAGAGATGCAGATAGCTACAGAAGAAATAAGAGGCATTTTGGAAAAAATGTTATACAGGAGGATGATATTGGAATTTGGACTATTCAGACTAGAAGGAACATCCAAGACTTTTGGCTTTAGTAAGCCTGACCACCTCAATGGGGAATGTTCAAGACTGCAGAGATAACACGAGCTACCTCTTCGGCATTCGTTTTCTAGGGCTTTGGTTCCTGGAAGCAAAGAAGAGCCAGGCTGTGCTGTGTGTTGTGCTGTGCTGGAGACGTGCAGAACAGGAATCAGCATTCAGGGGGCTGGAGCTGCACAACCCTTGGTTGACCCCTTGCAACATATGTTGATTGCTGTTCAGATGTGATGACTACAGATCAGATGTTCATTTGACACTGAGACCCAAAAGTGGGGGAAAGGAGGATGAAAAATTAAATCAGTCTTTGGCAGGATTATATTTGCATTTGAGTTAAAACCTGTGTGTAAGGCAGAAAACCCTACTGATTTACCTCTGCCCTCCATGAGGGACAGTTTCCAAGTTCAGAGCTGCAGCAGAGGGAGGTTTCTTTTTACATCATCCCATAAACAGCATATAGACCCCGAAGGCAGGGCCAGGGAGGGACAGGACTGTCCTGGCATGTTATATATTGCCTAAAACCAGATGGAATAAATTAGGATTGCTGCTTGTCGAATATGCTGATCCACATATGCAGACTCCAGGCATAACTGGCTTGCTTCTCTGCAAACACTTTATTTTAGTCCATTACAATGGTGGATAAAATGAATTTACTGGTATCCCATCTCCAACAGTCTGCTATGTCCCTATAGAGCTTTAATATAACAGCAATGTCCATTTTAATACAATGCTGGGACTTCTCATGTCCTGATTCTCCTCATTTTTTCATTTTAGGATATTTCTCTGTATCCCCCTTCCTTTTTGGTCAGTTGAATGAATTAATACTTGTTGCTGATGTTCCAGGTCTTACTTTCCAGTATCATGTTCTGGGAGCTACCAGTATATTTTAAATATGGAAAGTACAAAAGTGTTAGGGGAAGGAAAGCAAATTATACCAATATTTGCTTTAGAAAGCAATACTTTCCTCTGACTAGCCTCAGGCCTAATACATTCATTCGAGATTTAATTTACTGTATCTATTTAATAATTTTAAAAAGAGATTGCAAAAAGTATAATAAAACTCTAGGGAATATAGATGCAATGAAATAGATGCATCTATACCTAAATATGTATATATGCAGTTTTCACAAAGAACATCTCTTCTGTTTCGTGGGTTTGATACACATTTGCCATCTCACCTTATGCTTGCACTGTAAGTTGTGGTTTTCCACAGCACATGTGATCATACATGTCATTGTGTCATTGTGTCACACAGTGACAGCCTGGAAATTGGTGAGACAGTGCCATACCCTGACAGAGAGCTTTGCTCAGCCTGCTGCTCTCTGCTGGGATTGGCTGGGTGCCCCAGCACAGGTTCATTCATATCTCCCCTCCAAGTAAGGAGGGACGTGGCAAGGCATTAGCATCCCACTGTCAGTGCCAGCAAGGAGGGCCAGGCTGGGACCATGCTGCAATGCCCATGTGTTCTGCCTGGCTTCCTCCCCTCTGCTCTGTGCACAGAGCTACCTCAGCTGCAGTACAAAGGTGCAGCGAGGGCTTTTCAGGAAAAGAGAGTAAAAACTGTATGTGGAAAAATGTTAGTGTTGGAGTGTTTGTGCATGTGGTGAGGGGAAAGGAGAAGAAATAAGTAAGACTTTGTTTTGAAGTTCTTCAGTTAAGTCATAAGCTTTTGAGTTTGCTGACCTGAACTAGTCCAAGGCTCTTAGGATCTGTCGGGTCCATGACTGGATTCTCATGCCCAAGGCCAGCACTGCCTCTTGGGCCTTGTTTACCACTGCCATCAGGGCTCTGCTGTCCCTGGCTGTGACAGGGGCACCTTACTGCTGCTCAGAGGTGGCACAGCACCCTCCAGGAACATGGTTCATGGTGATAAAAGACTCAGAGTTGAAGGTCTGGGGCCCAGTCAACAAACTCAAATGAAACTTCCAATTTGGAAGTGCCAAAGTTGTTTTCTTGGCTTAAGACATCAAAGCAGATTGTTGTTATGCTTCCACATCTCTATTTTTGTCCCAGTTTGAAGGAAATTAAATGTTGTACAATCCAAATTTTATTTCAAGGTAGGAATATAGTTTGGGGGTTTTTTTTAATTGTTTATTCAGTAGTCTTTATAAAATAAACATTGTCTCCTCAGTATGAGCAGGGATTTTATGCCAAGGCAACCCCATTTACAATTTAGGATGTCCTGTTATTGTAAATATACTAGATTGAAAGAATGGATCATGTTTTGCTAAAGGCTTTGTCCTACACTGGCATGGAACAGCCCTGAAAAATATCTTTAGAGAGAAAAGTTACTTCCAGATTCTTGGGGTCCGGGTGTTGAGGTGACCCCAAGAGTGTAAAAGTCCTTGTTTCCCAGCCCGTGCAGCCAAAGAAGAAGCCTGAATGTGTAGGGTCGGCTTCTCAAGGTTGTTTATTTTCTCTTCTCTATAACATTATTTCTCTGACCTGCTGAGCTCTGTCTAGCAAGTATTCCATGGTGTTCTGTCTGCCCTTCAGGGCGGTGTTTATATTTTATACTAAAAACTACGTGTGCTATGTTTACAATAACATGCCAATATCTATCATTTATGTTAGACAGCGTGTCTCTACCTTAAACCAACAGAAAAGTGTCACCATCACAGCAAGACATGGAGGACAAAAAGAAGGAGAAAAAGGTCAAGACATGCCCAAATCCCTCACTCTTGTCCCCTTGAACCCCATCCTAAAAAGCCCCAAAATTCTACTTTTTCACCCTGTGTTAATTTAACTACCACACTATTCAAACCCTCATACAAAGTTGGCAGTTTTTCCCTCGGGCTAAAATCAAAGCCACAGGTGTTTTTGACTTCATGCCAAGGTCTCCGAGCCCCCTACCAGGGTCTCAAGACAGCCAGGGCAGCCAGAGGGATGTCCTGGGTTCTGACACCAGATAACGCGAAGTTCCTCAAAGTGTCCAGAACAGATCCTGCAGATGCCTGAGAACTTGCATATCCAATTTACAATGCTGAGAATAAAGAATCCTCTCACACCCCAAAAACCAGACACTTACAGCAAACAAATTTAAGTGTCTTTAGTTGCTCATAAGTCGACCCAGATTTTTGAAAGAGCTCTGGTACAACCTAGGTGCCAGAAGATGTGCATGAATTTTCAGGAGGACTCAGGAGAATACATTCTGAATTCTCAAATTCAAAAATAAAAGTAAAAATCTTCTCAAAATCTGAGCTCTCTGCTTCTAATGCTTCATATATGACTTTGCATTCCCTTGATGGAGAAGGCAAACAAAAAAGAAATGGGGCTGTTCATGATGAAGACATATTTCTTCTTCTCCCACTTGTCTTGATTTTGTCTTCAGGTTGCTTGCTTTTTCTGTCTGTGGAGTTGCTGGGTCATGACTGCAGATGGCCTTATGAACATTTACAAAGTGTCCAGCCTAAGGACTTACATGTTGAAGGTTTACTAGTTTTCTATTAGCTTGATTTGTCCTGGCAGATCATTTGCTCCATAGTGTAATAGCTTGGATGCCTTCTAAGCTGACCTTTTCCTCTTTCTTTTAAGCATATGTTTTGAACTTCAAACTGTGTCTTTGTCTTACAGAGAAAAAAGGTTATTTTTTACACTTTGCCAGGTTTAACAGCAACAATCGGAGGCTTACATGTACAGGGAAGAAAATTAAGGGTTAAATCTAAGGTAGTAGTTACTGGAAAAGATCAGAAGTTCTGCTTCTTCCAGCAGCTGAGCAAAACCGCAAGTGTTAGAAAGAAACCAGCTCTGAGGTCTGATGCCATCTTTCCATCTGATCCACTGACAACCCTCAACACAAGCTGGGCCTCATTTTCAGCCATCATGGAGAAAAATTCTTTTTTTACTTCCCCCCTTCCACCCCCCCCCCCTTTTTATATTGGTTTGTTGGTCTGGATTTTCTTTTAGTAGATCAAAGTTTAGTTAATACTTGCTATGGTGTAGGTGTCTGTAATCAATGGCAACAAACACAATGAGAAAATGAGAGGCTGTCCTTCCATGCCCCAGAGCAAGTGTCTGCCCAGAAGCACACAAGGCTCCTGGTGGGATCAGGGCTGCCAGGACCGATAGGCGGTGTAGTCTCGTGTTGGTGCATAGGATGGGTAACCCTTGTTCTTGTTCTTCTGGTACGGTGGGTGCCGGGGAGTCATGTTCATGTAGTCGCTCTGATGGTACATATGCTTTTTAGATTTCTGCTGTGGGAGAAGGATGAAGACAACTGTGAAAACTCTCATTTTAACTGCTGACAGTTCTGGCCCTAGGTCCCTGTTCAGGGAAGCAGGCATATTTGTAAGGCAGCTTCAGGTTTAAATACATTTACAAAAGAATTAGAACACATGTTCTCATCAAATAATCTATGGAATTTGCCCAACCTGAAAGTAAGTCTCCAACTTCTCTGGTGAGAGATTAACAGTGTTAGTTCTTCAGGTAAAGGAATGCTACACACCAAGGATACAAACTGATGCCTCTCACCATCATCTTGCCTCTCTCATCTGTGGAATGATTCAGCAGAAACAACAGAGTTTGAGCTGTGAAGGCTGTCCTCATTTATTAGGAGGTAAAGAGAAATTTGCTTAACTCAAACAGAATAAGAGCATGAAAAATCAGCCCAGACCATGGTTTTCCTACTATTTATAGCAGTAAGACACAATGCATATGTTGTTCTGAACCTTCCTTCAGGGAATGAAAGAACCAGAGTGATGTTAATTTTTTATGCCTCCTAATCTGGGCCTTAAAAATCTTATTTCCACTGTTGGATTCCTGCTATAATGCCCCTGTGAGACAAGTGAAGAATCAGCTCTTTTAGAAATAAGAGTAACAGAAGACAGGTGAAATAATTTGCCTAAAATCACAGAGGAAATATGTGGCTACAGCAGCATTTCAGCCTCTGACTGCTGCAGGTTGTGCAAACGTTTGGTGTTTTTTACATAGCTTAAGGCTTTATTGATCAGGGGTGAGTAAAGTGCTTCCATGCTTTTTTCTTAATACTGATCATACCCTCTTACGTAATCTCCTTTTTACTGAAATTTCCTTTGCATGTACAGAAATAGTTGCATATGCTGCAGTATACATGCATATGATGCTGTGGAATTGGAGAGGTTTGCATTAGAAAATCTGATGGCTGAATTATGTTGTATGTGCAGAGTGGGGCAGTTACTATGAAATATTTTAAGCTTTTTGATATTAATGTTATATATATGCAAAGGGTTGAATGTAAGTTACATACTGCTTAAGCCATGTAATACAGTCAATGCATGTAAAGCATTAGATACAAAGCTTTATCTCTGTGTTCATCTCCATAATACAGGATTTCTAATTCACCTAGGAGGTAGTTTTGCATGGGAGAAAGACATTTTGCTAGCATGAGTGATTGTTGGGCTGTTGCAGGATGAAAGACTGCTACTTTTGCAATGGAAAGCAGTTTTCCTTCAGAGAAGGCAGAACTGTATGAAAATAGATAAATCTTTAGCTGCTCTCAGGAGCTGATCAGGCTTTCCATGTCTGTCGAGTACCACAATTAGGACTTTTTTTTTTACAATTCGCAATGTCTTCTAGGCAGCTGTATTTACAGTCAACAACACTCTAAATATATCCACAGTCAGAATACATATTATCTGAAGAATACTACCAGCAGTAATAATAGCAGGTAAAAAAATGATGCAGCAAACAGCACACATGGCAATGCAGCCTTGTCACCCTTGCTGGGGGCAGACATGTTAGTGGCAAAGTGTGAAGCCATTAGGTAGCAAATGAATATAGCACAGAGAAAATGGTTCAGATTGTAAATTATGGATTTGAAGCTGTATCATCTCATCTGTGGCACAGCCACAGCAGCACAGCACTGTAACACCAGCAGCTGCTCGAGTAATCCTCTCAGCTCTCCTCAGTCAGCCTCTACAACAGGGTACAAGGAAGAACCACTTAACTGGCCTTTTCGTCTTCCTGCAGCAGTGCCCCCTTTGGTTGTTTTCCATTAGAAATAGCTACAGATTGAGAAAGTGAAACACTTAGCAGATCTTAAGCTTCAGCTAGCAGTGACAGTGGCTTTCTGTATACATGCAACATTTAACCTGGCAGGGACTTTGTACCCTTTATACAGGCTACCTCATAACTGTTGTATTGAAAATTGCTACTTAACAACAAAAATAGAGAGGAAAGTCAGAGTGCAAGGAAGTGAGTTCCCTATGTTCAGGAGTAATGGAGTCATATGGAGTAAGTAGTGTAAATTGGCTCTGGAGATCACAGTCCTAAGACTTGCCAAGGAAAATGTCCTTCTGCTGCCCCAGTATCACACCAGGAGGAGAACTGGATGTGACTTGGGCCAGTCAACTCTCCAGAGAGATTAGAAAGCAAAAATTATGAACCATAAGGCTGTTTCAGCTTTCTTACTGTTGATGTACAGACAAGGGACTACTGAGATCCAGGTGCTTCTATTCCCTTGTAGTCAAGCTGCCAGAAATAGTGGCTGCTCAAGGGAATTGCTGGATAGGCACAAGACACTAGTGCAGATGGTCCTGGGCTGAGGGCTCCCTGTAGATTGTTTTATTGTAGGTGAGCTCCTGTCAGTATAGTCTCATAGGGTTTTGCCAGAAATGCTTGTAGTTCTAGATTTCCCTGACAGGTTCAATTGGTAGAAGTGTCCCAGTATTGCTGGTGTGCAGGGCACTGCCAACACTATGGCATTGCTATCTGCTGTAGGACCCCACTGCAGAGGCCTGACTGCCCACCCGGAGAGCATCTGGTGTTTCAGCTCTTTTGGGGCACACCATGGGTGTGCATACATAGCTGGGATGAAGAAACACTGTCATCCTGTACTGAAGAGGTATCAGTGAGTTAGTGGTAAACATGACAAGTATAGGCCTGAGAAATGAGCTACTAGAGCACACAAAGCAAAGGAAAATACAAATTTCTTACCCAATAGTTAATAAAAACTGCAGTTATTAGCATACTGTAGAGTGCAAGAATTCCAGTCACTGTTGCCAGAATCCACAAAGGAATTGCAGACTGAGGCTCTTGTATTTGAGTGAGTGTCTCTTTAAGGAAAGAGCAAATAAAACTGTAAGTACATGAAATTAAAAACATCAGTCTTTGCTTATTTATTCCTTGTTCCAATGTGTCATTTTTATTAATCATCATTTTAAGTTCTCTTCTTCAGGAAGTCCATGGCAAGAATGTAATTTTACCAGGCAATCCAACTTTTGTTTTTAAGGAAACAAACTGCCTCCAGCCATTATGTAGGGAGTGTGTATGGGGAGGATATTGGCCTACAGAGGTTTCTCAGCTTACCTTTTACATGAATGACAGTCCCGTTGCTCTTCTCATTGTAGACGTATGGGGGTGGATACATGACCTCAATTTTGCAGAAGTAGATGTCAGTTTGGTTGGCATTCATGTTCCAAAGATTGAAGATGACTTTGTCTTTATCATGATCCCCCTGGCAGTTGAATCCTTTATTTGAATTGCTGCTAATTTTGGTTGTGTTCCATGAAATAAAGCAAACTTCAACTGAACTGTCTGTTCCTTTGTGTAGCGAAGCTCGAAATTCCTTCCCTGTCCCATTGTATGTGTAGTTGCAAACTAGAGTTGCAGATTGGTTAGCTACAATGAGCAAAGGATGCTGAGCCACTAAAATCTTGTTTTCTGGAAGGGAGGGGAGAAAGTGAGAAGAGCACTTGTTTATAAAATATAGTATGAGACTTCAGAACCCCACATCCTCCCATGCAACTCTTCTCCATATCTCCTCTCCCCTACGAGGGACACTCCCTACGAGGGAGTACAAAACCACCCGACTGCAGAAGCAGTTTCTCACAGGAGCTATTGTTGCAGCAATCCACCTGTATGAAAATAATACACAGTCTCTAGGGGAAACTATGAGATCAAGAGTGTTTTTCTTCAGAGTCAGAACACTAGCAGAGGCAGTGGCCTGTGATTAAGATTTAACATCAGAGCTCAGAAGCCTAGTCTGCATCTGTGTTCATGTGTGTATACCTAAGGCCATCTAAGTCTATCCTTTACTTAGCCAGCAGTTTCCCAGGGAACATTATGTATTGAAAATACTATGAATTGACACTGCAGTCAGATAAGATAATATTATTTATATATTTTCTTTTTAATTCAAGGACTCCTGAAGAGTTTGCAGGTGGATTTGCTGAACCATTTCAGTGATTTGGACCTTGGGCAATGAACACTAAAAGCATGAACTGCTATCATTTTAATGTAAAATAAGTAATTTCTCTAGCCAGCAGCTGTAGTAGATTCTTAATCTCTCAAAGAACTCAGGAGTTGACTAATCTGACACTGCATTGGCACTTAGCACTTGAATAGCCTGAAAAAAGCGTGTCACATGAATGTATAATTGAATTTTAATTGACCAGACTGATACATAAACAGGAAATGTTTTCTGACAAGTAGACCTCTGTGCTATCATCTGCCAAACAATGAAACATAGTGAGGACTATGCAGAAAGACAACTTCTTCCAAGAAAAGTCATCCTGTACAAATGAGGCCCTTCTTTTCAAATGATGACCTCTAAGTAATAGGAAGGGAGTTGTGGCTCTTAAGCTAGAGACTTGCCAAAGCTTTTATATGACTGCTTAAGTCTTTATGTAAGCTCAACTTATTTGAGGTCTGGATAGTTTATTGCAGATCCCTGAGAATCACTGTGGCTGTTAGAATGACAAGTGTACCTCTTGTCCTCAAAATGTGCTGCAAACATAGATTCTTTCTACTTAATCCGTGTGGCGAGACTTCAAAAAGGCTAGTAAGAGAAATTAAGTGGGAAGGAGGCCAGAACCAGAATGCCCAGAAAATTAGTATCTAAAACTGTTTTTAACAGTATTTAGGACCAAATTATGCTTACTGTATTCATGCCTGCACAAAAAGATGAAGTAGTGATCCTTGAGCAGGATACTCCTTTGGGATGAATGCGGTCTCGGGAATAAAGTAAATACAAAAGATGCATGAAATGGTAAGGACTAGTGGTAGGGTGTGAGCAGTAAAAACAGCCTTTGGCTAGCAGGTTCTCCAGTTACCAGCAGAACTTGTGAAACTGCTGAAGTTGTTAATTCTCTCATTGAAAGTCTCATTTACCAGCCCTTGCTTCAAATGAGAGGAGTATATGTGAGACAGGGAATGTTCTACTGCCTATCTTTAGCAAAGAAAGATTGTAGCCTATCCCCCTTGCACCCCTTTACTCAACATTGTTAGTGAGAGGGTGGAGGAGAGCTCATAACAGCTCTGAAATTCCATGTTCCAGGCAACCAAAACACTGTGAAACTTTGGATGAAGGATAACATTTCCAGGCTTTCCAGCAGAAAGAGAAAAGGATCTTCGAATCCTAAGACAGAGTGGCTAAGTAAGAACAGAGAAGGCAAGTCTTTACTCAAGGTGATGCCTGTGGTGACTTTTCATCAAAATGAAGACATTTCAGCAAAACAATTCAGTTTCCTTGAATCAGCATTTTCCGACAAAAGCTCTCACATAGGCTTATAAGGCATTCTAGTAAGGGGTGAGGTTTGGATTCCACTGCTTTAGACAAGGTATTTGATCATAATTTTGTTGGCCAGAAAATTGATCTTTGGCCTACATGGCAATTTGCAAGTCTGCAGTAGAATTGTTCCACCTTTAGCACAGCAGAATTCTACGCATCTCACTTGAGATGTTATTCTACTGCTTTACAGTATTTGTGCACTACTACAACCCTGATTGTTACAGGGACTGAATACACCTTCAGGGGAGACCTTTTATGTCTTAGAGCTGACAATCAAAATAGAGTCCCAGAACAGACAGAAATATAACACTTCAAAAAGTGCTTGTGTGTTTTCATTGCAATTACTTCCAGAAAACTAATGGATATTTATTGCTCAGCCTGATCATATTTTCTCTGCAGCCAGAGGAAAGTCAGAGAACACTGAAAATCTCATCCCTCATCATGCCTTCAGATGTTATTTAGACTCTTCTGCAGACCCCTGTCTCTTTTGCTGTCATCAGCTAACCTGTATTCCTGCTGTTTAGACCTGCGCTTCATTCCTTGAACTCCACTGTTTAACTACAGCTCAGGACTATTTATGTCCCTGCCATGACACAGTGCTAACTGGCAACCAGTCTCTTTTGATACACCCACCTAAAATGATAAATTCCTTCAACTTATTTTCACCTCTTGTATTTATAATCCAATCTGTTTGCCTTGTCTTGTAGGCTAGGCTTGATAATCTAGCTCCGTGCTGCTGATGCTGGGATGGAGACTGGCTGAGTAGTGGGAAAAGCTCATTTGTGGGTCATTAAATGAAGACAGCTCCAACACGATTGAAGCTAAGCACCTAAATCCACTTTCACAAACTGGCTCTGTTAGTTCAAATCTAAATTAAAGGAGATATTTTTGTTTTCATTTATAGAAGAACTTTTTAGCACCAAATGAATTGGTTGGGCTGCAAGGCAAACTTACCCCACTGGCATGTTGGACAAGCCCTGCTGTCATCCTCCTCCTCTGGACTTGGAGGTTTTTTTGAATTGAAGAAAGTCAGTCATACTAAAATGTGTGTTAGTTTCATGGGGATGACAGAGTAATGCCTAACATCCCTCACTTCCCAGGTGATCTGAATAGGATTTGACTACATTCTTAGTAGGATCTAGCCCATTCTGAGCAAACATGGGCTGAGGCTGCTTTTGCCTTCACAGAGATAGTTTTTTCCTAATAAGTGTCACTTGTCACTTCGGGTTTGTTAAATGGTGAAAACTCTGAAACATTTAGGAGGTGTTTCCATTCCCTTAAGTAGGGTTATGATTGCCACTTCAGAGCTGTGTTCAGTTATGCTGTGTAGTAATAAATATCTATATCTTGGCCTTACCCAGCCAGGAAAATATCAGTTATGAAAAATCATTGTTTACAGTTTCAAAAAGCAGTGACTTTTAAAATGTAAAATCATTTCACTCAGTGTTCACAGGCTGCAAGCCTTCTCAGGATCTTAGGATTTATATGCAATGGTGTGTAAGACCTCTGAATACTTGTTAAGCTTTTTATGGATTATTTGTAGTGTTGGACATTTCTTGTAAATATATGTGAGGGGGTTTTGGATCATGAAACAAAATGCCATCCATCTATAATATCTCTAATATACTGACTCTCTGATCATCGAACCCAATGCAAGCAAAACTTAATTGAAGGTTTTTATTTGTTCTATTTGCCAAGAAAGTGAAATAGAGTTGACAAAGTATGGAAAATAACTATTTTGAGGTGTTGTTTTTTTTTTTTTTTGCCAGAACTCTTCATGAATCATTATCAGCTATTGGAAAAAAATATTCTGCTAAAATATTTAGTACTCTTCTTCCTTTTTTATGCCAGCTGACTTCAAGAAGCTATTTTCCAGAGCAAGGTATCTAAAATAAGTTGACATTTCTGTAAGCACAGGAAAGAAATGGCCCACCTAACTTCTTGGGGGGATAGGGAAAAACCTAACTGAAAAAACTGAAAGGAATTTTTTTAAGCCAAAGGCAGAAAGGCATACAGGTATGTTATAAACAAAGCTATTTTGGTTTTCCTGCTGCTAGTTTGTTGTTCAATTATGTTTACTCGTCTTTCCCAGGTACAAGGGTCCTTCTCTTTTACTTTGGTTTGAGGCCACCCAGCTGTGTGTCTGATGGGCAGCTGGGGGGATCCTCTCCTTCTGGCTCTTACAGACCTGCTTTCTGCTCAACTTTCCTGCTTTGCTGCAAGTACTGCAGGAGCACTCCAGAAAACCCAGGTGACACTCTTGCTTTAGTCAAACCCAGTGTGAGCACAGGGGTTTTTCTTGGCAGTTTGTGATTTCTTTTTTTAAAACAATAATTAGTTGATGTCATCCTACTGTCAGCTAACCTTGCCTCATCCATCTTTTTTTTGCATTCTGATAATCTTGGTAGGTTAGAAGTTGATTTTTACCCCCAGAGATCATAAGCCAGAAGGTTATGTGGATAGTAACAAGATGAGGTCAGTTGCTGTACACTGCAGTGGGAACCTCCTTATATTACTTATTTCACAAAATACCAGACATTTGATCTAGCTGCCTCTCCGACAGTCCACAGCAAGGTAATTATTTAGCCAACAAAAGGGAGGAGGAGAAACTTTGTAACATTAGTGTTTCTGCAAAAGGAAAATGACTGAACTAGTATTTCAAGTCCCTTTCTGTGATTTAAACTCAACTTGAAGCAGCCACTGGTATAGTCTAACAACAGGACGAATTCTGTGGATTTTCCCAAACCAAAGTACCTGAGGCTTATAGTGCACTTCATGCCTTGAGGAAGTCCTGCAGGGTTTTGACCTGCCTTAATGTTTTCCACGTACTAAGCAGCAACCATCTTGAAAATGAAGAGTGAAGAAAATAGATGGGGAAAGGATGAGAGCCCTGAGAAGCAAATGACCTCATGTGCTTCTCTTTAAGAAGGGGAACAATCTTGGTGAGTCTGTTGGAGAAATACAAGGTCTTCATGCAAAGCGGGTGTATATGTGTCTATAAAGCCATGGCATAACACCTGTGTCTGAGAACCACACACTGTAATTTATTTTGTTGCAATTCAAAAGCACTGCTTAAAAGCTGTTCACACCTCATGGATGTGTTCAGAACTGTTAACCTACTACTGATACTTATCCCCTCCTGGAATTAGTGTCTTCTTTGACAATCCAGGGGCCTGCTGTGGAAATAATTATGATATTGCAGACACAGAATTATAAACAGGGAAAGGACAAGGAAGAAAAAACCTATGATTTCTTTAAAAAATGTATATCACAATGTCATGCAAACTACAATGGCTTCACTGAGGAAAAGAACTACAGAAAAATAATGTAGAAATAAGAAAAAATAGATTCAATTGCATCTCTCATGCTAGAAAAAGTGACTTTTTAAGGTGTTCTCTGTGTTTAAAATTTTGTACTGGAAACCAGATTTTTATTCCTATCTGTAACTTCCCTGGAAAATACAAAATGCTGGTATTTGGAGAAGACACAATAATTGCAGTTTACAACCAGCAGTCTGAAAAATTGTCTGTCTCAAGATTATCCTAGCAAAAGCCAGCATCCCTCACCTTGCTTTGCATTTCAATGTACCCATTGGAAAAATGTGTTAGGTCTGAACATAGGAGCACTGCATCAGCAAGCCAACACAAAGATAAATACCCTCAGCCGCAACAACTGAAGTCAGGAAGATTCACTAAGATTCAGGATTTCAAAATCACAAAAAGATTTTTTTCCTGAAGATCTTCAGAAAGAAACCAGATGTCTAGTAAGTATCAGTAAACTACTAAACAATGCAAAAATCAGAAACTTGGCAAGTCCCGTCCTTCCATCTTTGAGCTCAGTAAGCAACTCTGCTTTTGAGCATTTATTTGCTAATCCTGTGAGGATGTTGTTGCACTCAACCCCGGAGCCCATGACACCAAGCCAGACCATGGGGGAACCTAAAGCTTTACAAGTAGATTTGGGGATGTGGAGAGTCTGCCCCAAGACAGGCGCTGGCACCAGGTCTGCTCAGACCCGCTGCCCCCAAGAAAAGGTGCTTGTGAGCAGAACTTGTAAAGCCCAGGGGGTAGGTGAAATAAGCACCCCTCTACCTATGCATGCAATTTCCAAATGGATCTAGAGAAGTCAAAAAATTAAAACAAAGCTGTTGGGTCTCATCTTGGAGGGATACTTGTGGCAGGAGAAAAATTGGCCTCTTGGTTATATCAAGTTGATCCATTAGCAGCATGCTGCCTCTCGCCTTTGCTAGACCTTCAAAGTGATAAAAAATAGGGGGAAAGGATTGAAATGTGGGGGGTTTTTATTACCTGTTACATCAGCAGTGGGGATGAAGAAGAGCACCACGAGGATCCCCAGGAGCATGGTGTTAATGGTGGGCCCACTGCCTTGTCTCCACCCCCTGCAGGCACTGCCGTGACTCCAAGGGCCCCACAGCACCTGCTTTCCTTCCCTGTGTGGCCAGGCTGCACCCTCTGGTGCTTACATAATTTCTCTCCTCTTTCCTCTGCACCACGTGATATACTGCCAAGTAAAACTACTGTAACGGCAATGCTTGAACAGGAAGTTAAATTGTTTGATGATTTTAGTCTTAGGAAGTTGCTTCTGCAAAGCTCAGTAATGCTTGAAAGGTGCTGGAAGCCTTCGTTTCAAGATAGGGACTATCAGCCCTGTATTGCAACTAGTGGTTATGTTTGGGGCTCTGCAAGGCTGCTCCTGTCAGGGAGGAATGGGCTTCCCCACAGATGCAGTGCTCTTTATTTACCAAGAGTACATACACATGTATACAGGTTCCACCATGATGGGAGATGCAAAACACCGGTTTCTAAGTTCCTGGTGGCCAGACCTGGCCCCTCAGGCAGTTGTGTGCTCAGGAACCTTCACCTTTCCTCACTCCTAGGAGCAGAACTCTTCCTCTCTTGGTCTGACATGTTGTTTCTGCCTGTTTTCCCAGCCCCTGGGAACACTGGCATATTTGGGCAGTTGTTTGTTCATAGTCATTTCTCTGCATCTGCTTGTTGCCTTGAATGCAGAGCCAGTAGTGCAGGAAATAGTGATTTGCAAAATACCTTCACATTTTGAAAAATATCCCAATTTATGATGAGTGCAACTGTAATCCAATTAACATCTGGAGTAAAGGCAGCATGCAGCAAGCACATTGCTTAGTCAGTGCTTTCATGGAGACCACCTTATGTAAAGTTTTTTCTTCAGCTCATCTGGTAAATGCTCTCTCTTCCTTTGCTTTGCAAGCTCAATGTCACCTCCTCCCTTGCAAGAGCATGTTGTGAGAGCCAGGTGATGGCATTTATAACTGTGAGGAGCTCTGATTATTAACTGTTTATTTTGGTCCACCAAAGTAGAAATATTTAACTGTATCAATGCCTGTCCCTATCTTTGATTTATTTGAGAGAAAAAGAAGGCATTTAGCAGGAAGACTTTCAAGATAATTGGGCAGTTATAGAAAGGGGTGTAGGACCATGTACTATTCTTTCATATCCCTTAGTATCTGTTGCCTTTAGACCATGTTTTATCAGAAATTACAAATGCAATTTATGAACAGCTTTAGCTGGTATATTTATCTGCAGTCTAGAAATTTAAACAATATTTTTTGTTTCATAATTAATGTCAGTTACCTTCAATACTCAAAGTTTTGAAATTTCCTCAAAATAATTGAAAAGCACTAAAGAGAAAAAAGATAAGATTCTCTCTTTCTTAGCCCACTTTTGTGGTATCTAGATAAATGTCCTGACACATTTTTTGAGTCATATGAGTGTACCTGCAGTTACCAATGAAATAGTCTCATCTTAACTTGTCGTGATAATCCCTCAAAAAAGTTACAAAATTCAGTACCTTTTTGCTGAATTGCTGTTACAGAGATGAAAACCCACTGCTGGCTCTGGTAACATCTTCTGGCTCTGGTAACTCAACTTACACAGTCTGCATCTTGGCCATCAGATCCTTTCTGTATTTGGGATATGGACTGGAAATGCACAAGGAGTGCATATTACCCTCATCACAGAATTAGCAGAATATATTGCAGAGAGAGGGATACTGCCATTAATTTCCCTGGCATACATTGGCAAAGGGGCACCATTCAGGTGGAAACCAGATTTTGGAAACAACTGTGCAGGAAGAGATCCTGCTCTAAGAACACCATTAACAAAAACCTGAGGGAACAGTGTGCACTCTCTAGGTGAGGTCCCATTCATTCCCTTCCTTCCCTTATTGCTCCTCATGTGCCTCTCCCATTGTGAGGACAGACCATGGCACTGTTTGCAAACAGGGACTGACTGGTGGAATGGAGGAGAGGAAAGAGGGGCCACTGGGCAATTATCCACTGTGCTCTAGAGACCAAGCTGTGATGGGTCATTTCTCTCTGTGTTGATGCCCTTTTCAGAGATTCTTCTTTTTGGTTGTGATTTTAGTTTTGTCTAATCATTTCTTCTTTTATCTCTGGAGCAAGGAAGGGTCCTTTTCTTCCCCCTAATAGCTTTTGGCTCATCTGCACTTCTTGGTTTTCTAGGATTTTAAAAGCCTTGTGTTGCCAAGGGTATGGCTCCTTTCCTTCTCAAAATTGCATATTCTCTTCTAATTTAAACAGTTCATTTCCAATCATTTAGACACTTGGCTTTGCCACTTCATGTGTGATCTTTTTCTTTTGCCAAAATTATCCTGAGGACAGGGGAAGAAGATATTTTAGCTTTCAGCAAACCATCTTGTACTTAGGACAAACCACGTAAGAGTTTATCTAGGAAAAAAGAATGTGTGAAAATCTCTGTTGATATGCCCTCACTTTTAAATTTTCATTATTCTCCCACGTCTCAAAGTATCTCTTCTTCTATATACTGAGCATTACCCAAGGGTGTTCTGCAGTAGCATTAATTCAGGCAGTATTGACTTCTATTCTTACCCCATTTTCCATTCACATTTCAGTCTGTTGAGTCTGTCTGTACACTGGCAGACAGGATCTGTTTGCTGTCACAGCAATGGAAATCCAGACTAACACTGTAATTTCAGTAGAACTAGAGCTGTGAGAGCACTGAAAGAGCTAAAAATGCCATTTGGCCATGTTTGGGAAAAAAAAAATGTTTCCATCCCATCACAAAATGGCTGAAATTGCCATCCAAGAGAAGTAAATTAAAGGTTTGTAAATAGTTTTCCAGGCTACACAAGAATCTAGAGTATGGGTTTGGGCTTTTTACTCGTCACAGTATGTAAATAAAGCAACACTCTAGATATTTGAGCATAGCTTTTCATGCCTTCTCTTAAAAAACCAGGCACTGACATGAGCTATGACCTGAGTTTCAGAGAAATCTAACCAGTATGATTTCTGAAGGAAAATATCCTTCTAAAAGGTTTCTGAAGGATATTTCTGGATATCTGTAAGAGTACCAAGAAATCCCAAGCAGGCTGCCAGTTTGCCTTTACATTAAAGAATGCGGAGGTAATGACCCACATGTCCTCAGCCAAGAGTTCAGCTGTTAAAGTCAAGAAAGACATTCCAGATCTGTTATGATTAAACAAGTGGATAGTTTAGAAGGTAATTTTAAAATAAATGAAGCTTTCCTTCAGTCACTGGAAGTTGCATAGTGCCGTAATTGCTCCCAGCACATACTCTTGTTCTCAAGCAAATAAAAATGTATATGCACACTAGAAGAATAATTGCATCAATATACTATCATTCACTTGTTTCTGAAGAGTCCAGTCTGATGGGAGACAGTAGGTCTCTAAAATTCCCTTTTAACTACTATAGACAATTAACCTTTCTATTCCTATGCTGTCCTGCAACTACATAGCAAGATTAAATTTTACAGTTCTCTGAACCAATCTTCCTCTTCCTTCCCTACCATAAAGAATCATGACAGAGACCTTGAGTGAGTAGTCTGGGTAGGTGTTCTTTTGCTTGTTCTGCATGCTTATACGTTGGCAGCTGCTAAAGTAAATGCTTTCTTTCTTACAACTGCAATTCTTAAAGCATCTTGATTCTTCCATTGCCGCTCCAAGTAATGATTTGATTTAAACAGTGCTATGCACCCTTGGTACAGATGGAAAGTTGATTCTTTCACATCTTGCTTATAAGTAAGTGTGCTTTAACTAGCTGCTGTAGAGGTGCAGAAGTAGGGTGACAGAAAGAGTGTAACAAACTGACATGTTATTCTTAACTAGGAAGACAAAAAATTATGTATGTTATTCACCTTCTACTATGTCCAGTAAGTTAGCCCAAGGAGCTATGTTGCATTTGTCACCTGAAGCTCTTCATAAAGTGACATGTTGTTATCTTCACTTTACAAATGGAGAATGGAATCACAGTAAGGTGAAGAGACATGCCCGAGGATGTGCCTTAGGTTCATGGCAAATCTAGGAACCTCTACAAATAGCCCGGGTAAGCTGAAAAACTTGCAAGGTCTGACCACTTTTCTAATGGCCAGCATTCCATGTTGTCATTCCCGTGCGCACTGATGAATTTTCATTATGTTCCAAGTGTTTTTATATCCTTCCTTCTGTGAGTCCAGGTACCTTCATATCACAAGTGCAAGCATTACCCTTATAAGGAAATATCAATATACTCCTTCAAAGGAAATTTTGTTTTTCTGTAACTTAGAATGTTGTAACTGATGTCTAGTACATAGGAACCTTCCAGGGCCAGAACTAAATATGACATGTGGAAAGGGAACTTTCTCTTTTGGAAAGATGTGATTTTTTTTTTTCCAGCCCTCAATGTAGCAGTCCTAGTGTGTCACTAACATAGGACTAAGCATTGCCATCAAACACATATAAACCTGAAAGAGAGCTTGAGAGAAGCCTTCCCTATTTGAGAAAAGAAACATTTCCTTGACAGACTGAATATTTTTAATGCTAGTAGATGAAGCTGTTCATGAGTGTCTGTTGGGAAAGGGGCAGAAGTTCACACATGTACATTCTTGGCTCTTATCAAGTTAAAAATCTCATCCAAGTTTCAAAGTTGTAACCATTTCTTCTGGCTGTAGGTATTCCTGGTTTGAACTGTTAGAACAAGTCTTAAAGGAGGTAGATTAATGAGTAGGGGAAGAATGGCTCAAAGCTGCATGATTAACTCCTTCTGTCACCTGCCTGTAATCTGACATATGGCTGCTGCTTCATTAGAGGCCAGTGTTTAGGTAGGAACACCTGAAATAAGGCCCACACAGGTGAGTACCTATGTATGCTAAATCTTATGTGATAAAAGCATTTAGAGATTAGGGCTAGAAGAAGGATTTTTGGTGACTGCACTGCTTGGTGCTTTTTCCTCTTGGGTAGAGAAGGTGGAGAACCCTACATATCACCATGGAAGATATGGCAACAAAGCAGTGTTGTCCAGTATAGGAAGGAGTTTGGCATGTCTCAGTCTTTCAAACAGAGATAATTTACTTCCTTCTCCTTTGTCCTGCTGAAGACAGAAGAAATAATAAGCACTGCAGATGTATTACAAGCAATTTTAAATTTAGAGGAAGCATCTTCCAAAGAACTTAAGATCTAGAAATCTTGAGCAGGCAAATTCAAAATTCATCTTTGTGCAAAAAGATAGCTTCCAGACCTGACTGTGTATATCTTCTCCAGAAAAGTCACACAGGTCTCTAAATACCAGTAGAAAGATTTGTGTCTGCTAGGACTGTGTTTTCATATCTGAGGGCAAGGTGGATTGTCATGGGAGGTTCTGTATGAAGATTTGTAGAGGGCTGCTGAGGGAAGAAGGCTTTCTGGGTCTGTGCTGAATGGCAGTCCCATGGAACAGAAGCCCAAGCCTAGGAATTACACATCCAATATGATCTGACTAGACTTGGCTTCTCCACCATCTGTGCCAGCATTTCCTTTTGGAGGGAAATAACTGACCAAAATTTTTGCTGCCAAAAGCAGCACATGAATGGTATGGATAATCTGGAAATCCAGAGCCCTGGGGCAAAGTAAGAATGAAATCAAAGTGGTGGTGTAGACACTTGAGTCACTTGGCAAATGTTACCCATAGTAAGGGAATGCTGTAGCTGAGACTTCCAAGGAATTGCCGTTATTTGTACAGAACAATCTGTATAGCCTGTATTTATGGATAAAGCCTTAGCTAGAGAAAACACTTTCCCCTCCTCTGGGTTCATCAGAACCAGCACAGCCCAGGCTCAGCTCAGTATATTAGATTTTAAGACTGTCATGTTCAAGCTAATTTTAAAAGCTTTCACTCTTTCACATCCTCATTGTTGTGTTACTTTTTGTCTTGCCCTGCATTTCACAATGATAGTGCTATCAGCACAGTGCATGCATGGTGAAGCACTGCACTACAGTTCTTCCCATTTACACAAACTTGGAAGGAAGCATTACTCATATTTATGAACAATTGAAACTGGAATAGAGCACTCCACACAATGAGACCCCCTTTGAGGAAGTGTCAAAGGGCTGCCCAGCAACCTCACTCATCCAATGGAATATATTCTTTGAGATTACTTCATTCTGAATATTCCTTACAGGAAATAATTATTTTGGTAGACACTAGCACACTAACTTGTTGGATAAGCATTTCCAAATTACTCCTTTCCCTGAAGACAGTGGCTTCTTTACGCCTAGGCAAACCTAGCTGATGTCCAAATTCAACAGCTTTCTCCCTGAGAAGTGCCCTATTCTTAGACTGTGGTGTTGCCAACAGCAACCCACAGAGCTGTTTTCTGCCAAAATACTATGAGAAACAGACTTTTCATTGTATTTCTGCTGCTTCAAAAAAGTACTGAGTCATAGCACACTGGAAATGTTTGTGCAGGGCTGCATAGGAAAACATCATAAACACATTAGAAAGAGTTTTAAATATTTCCACATAGGAACTAAGGACCAATATTCCTGATTCTTAACTGAAAAGTGCTGAAAGTAGAGAGAAGTCATTTTCAAATCACAGTAGGAAGCATCTGCTTACTCATTTGGAGATGCATGTGAATTCTGAGAAGTGCTTATTAATTTTATAATGGATTTTTTTCTTAGAAAATAAAGTATGCAATTTTTCAGCATGCCACCATTCCCTTAAACTATTCCTTTAAACAGGAAATTGAAAACAATTGCTTTGCTGATTACAAAGGCCTTGCTGTGTTCAGAGGGTAGGAATCCTTGCTGGTTTAAAGAGGAGGGAAAAAAATCATATGGTGGTTTATTAGAAGTCACATCCACACAAGAAGCAGAGAAAATATCCATCCATCCTTTATTTCAAAGGTGTCCAGTCTGCCTACTGGTGCAAGCCATAGGGTCCTGTAGGGAGCCACCTGAATGTGTAGGTGTCTCCCCTAATGTCTCTTGAGCCCAAGAAGTATTGATCCCTCAGACATGCCGTGGCACATCCCTCAGCACAGGAGCAGCAGGTGCACTCACAGCCCTGTAATTCAAAGTGCCACTCGCTGTCCTTGGAGTGGCCACCTCCCAGCGGCTCCCAGCAGACAGCACAACTTGCTCTTACAAGCTAAACCTCACAGCAGAGATCATCCCAAACTGCCTGACAACCAAGCACCATGTGCCAGAACATCCTGGGAAATCCAAGCCCACAGGCAGCTGTGAAGATTGGAAAGCTTCCACTTCACGTTGCTGCTGCCCTGTATGCATATGTATTCCTCTCTGATAAAACCAGAAAAATCTCATCTCTTCCTATACACAAAGTTTGACCCTGAAGAGGTCCTGCTACATATTGCTTATTGCAGCTGTTGGATAATCTTTCATATTATATTAAAATACAATCAAATTCTAATATCTCACTAAGCTTTGGAAGTTATTAAAAGCAATGTAAAATCTCTGGGTTTGCTGATTTCAGGACAGTCTGAGAGTTTATAAGAATTGAAGTACATTTTTGCAGCCAGCTCTATTAAGGTTTTATGATAAAATTAGAGTTCATGATTAAATTTCTGAGCTTTTAGTTTTATGTCTCAGAAACCTGAAGTTTTCTGCTGTCATTTTTCTATGGCTTCAGCAGATTATTGTTGATGACTGTATTAACCGTAATTCTGCATTCTATCTGCACGTGCTTTTTTTAAAAGAAATATTCTCACAAGTCTCCAAAGTGTCCATGTGGTTCATAAAAAGGCATTAATTAATTCAGTACTCCTTTCATAATTAGAAGTAGTTTTGAAAATGTTTTTTACAAAACAAATTATTCTATATAACATTTTGCCTGTTCAGCCAAATTTCTCTTAGTTAGTATTACTTAATTTCCATGACTGGTTGCATGTGGGTTTTGTATTATATGTAGTATCCTTGGAGGTTTTTGTAGAGCAGCACTGTAAGATAATAGGCAAATTAGAAGTAGCAGAGCTTTTGGAAATAGAAGAAAGTAATTCATAACTCTTCTCATAATCCCATCTCACTCTTGGTTTCCAGGGGTCGTGTTTATTTAAACTGTTAGTTTAACAATGTATTTGAGAGTCCTAAACATTTTGTAAACAATTTGTAATACAGATTAGTATTAATAATTATTATCTGTTCAGGAACTGATATGCTTCTATCATTATTCTCCTATTTTAAAGGTTTCACATCCTCTGTCAGAAACTATGGCATGTGAATTATGCAAACAGCCACATACCCTTGGGGGCTTAAAAAGTAATTTGGGTATTTTCAGAGACATTGGTCTACAAACAACTCATCAATTGAAATGTATTTGTATAATCTGTTTGATGAATATTTATGATTAGTCCTACAAACACAGGAGTCAGGATAATGTGATGGTCAAGTCACAAGTAGGAAAAATGTACTAAATTAAACGAATCACTTATTACCATAAACAATTCATCCAGCTCCGGGTCTGGGAACTAATACAGCTAGTAGAGATAGATTTCTCTTTTTCTGAATGCCTAGAGGGGATTAACTGTGTGAGGACATACCTGTGATTGTATTAGGGAAACTATTTGAAAAAGCCCAATCTCTAGTGCTACTGTAATAATAGGAAGGAGAAGGAGTGTTTAGCTCTTTATTTGACCTGTACTGGAGTAAAAGAGCAGCCTTCCTTTTCAGTCTTTCCACTTAACTCTTTTGTAAAGGGGTTGAACTGACATCATCACTTCGATATTTCTTGGCTCTTAACTCTTCCTTTCATCCCTGGCAGTAGGTTATACTAGTTTTCCTTTGTTCATTAGCCTAAAGTAATGCATTGAGTTTAAGCTAATATCAGAGCACTAGAGCAAACATCGGTTCTGGACAGGCAGAAGCCTACAAAGGTGTGGGGAGCTAGAGCCAGCACAGGAGCTCTTCAATTCTCTCTGCAGCCTGGCTGTAAACAGTGGCAGGAAGTGTCAGGCATGCACAGGCAGCCTGCAGGCAGGTGGAGTGTACTGCTCAGCTGTAGCCAGCTGAGGTGGGGAAGCATTGTTTTGAGACCGCAGTGTAGATTTCAAAGCAGAAGGAGCAAATGCACAGTCACGACCCAGGTTGCCCCCTCACTAGGAATGCCTGTTTGTTATGGTCCTGTCTGTTGAGGAAGAGCAGTGATCTTGGGCTAAGCAGCTGGGAGACAGCTATCTATCTGGGGCCTGGGTGCCAGTGTGTTGGAGTTCCAGAACCCCACTCAGCTCTTGCAAACAGCATTGGCCTCTTTTAATCTGCTCAACAGGGAGACCTCTTCTGTTCCTGAGTAGCATTTGAGTTCATTGCATCTTGCTGAGAATAATATAACTCACATGGATCTAGGGAGTTATGTGCTTTCATAACAAAAACCATAGCTCTAAAGAGGACCCTCCTTGGCCACCATCTGCGTGCACTGCAGTGTGTTTCTTTGTCCATGCTTTCATCTACAGTGTGTATACTGGAACAGCAGCCCATTTTAACCAGACAGAAAAGTCACCTGTGTATATTTCCTTACCCAAAAACATTTCCGTTTGTTTGGATATGAATGTATAAATGTCTAAAACACTGTATGATATTTGCTGCTTTTTTAAAAAGTCAGCATTTGGACACAGTGCATGGGATTTTTGCCATGGATTAAATTGGGTCAAGATTTCATACCCACTCATTATTTGGCCTGTTGAATTCTGTTAAACTGGTAAGCCTAGACTGCAGACCCTGTGAGAAGACTGTCTTCCCACATTTTTATAATCTGTTTTCTGGAATGTTCCATCATAGTCAGAAATGTTCTAAAGCTTTTATGCTTTCCCACCCTCTCCCCCTCTTTGTAATAGCTAGCTAGTCCTGATTTTAGTTCAGTTATGGGACAGGACATGAAAGCAAGATGAGATGTAGCTGTTCTTCAGTTAATGTAAAGATGCAAATTTTTACTTTAAGTCTGCCCTCCTTAATGTTTGCAGGTACTCAGGTTTTGTGTGAGACACGTAGGCTGTGGTATTATTGTGTGGTTACATCACGCTTTAGGAAGTGTGCTGGAAGGATGTAGATTAGCTTGTTGATTTGTTATTCGGTTTTGGTTGTTCCGTCAGCATTTCATTGTTCGAGTAAGACATATATGGGATGAATTTTGATGACTTCAGACATATCATCTTACATGTCATAGATATAGGCACCTGCTGAAAGGTTTGAGATCAGTTTCTAATCCAAACAGATCAGAATTTGAAAAATACGCAGAGTTCAGCTCCTGAAACTATAAGGTATAATGCCTTCTAAATGTGCCCTTTCACCACAGAGCAAACACACAAGTCTTGTCTAGTTTGTCATCTAAATTTTCAAAGCCATCAGGTGTAGCACCATTGTTGCTATCAGGTAGCAGATGTGTTTAAATGAAATACAATTTCAGGAAGATACAGTGCTACCTTGTGGGAAGTTGACATTGATGATTTATATACTTGAGCAAATGCACTTTAATGGCTATAGTTAAAACCCCATGGAGGCAATTGTATGTCTCTCAGCAAGACCAAATGTGTCTGAGTGACACAGTCAGCTGTCTCTGTAGCACTTGTGAAAACTCTGATGATATGAGGCTGTTTTCTGTGATGGGGACTAGAAGCACAAGACTCTTTTGCAGCTGGAGATGCTGCCATTTTTTTAAAACTTTCACAAAGCACTCTCTGCACCTTGCATCAGATACCATGCACAGATAATGCATGAGAGGCATCCATCCACACTTTAGTGCCATCTGGCAGAAAATATCTCTACATGCTGAAGAAGCAGGAGGCCGAGAGTTCTTCTTGCTGTTCAGTTAAAATGCTGGCCTTGTGATTAAAATAATAAAAACACAATCAACATCTTATTTTCAGAGGAGATAAGTGCTTCCAGCTTCCATGACCTTCTTTTGGAAAATGAAAGAGAAGGAAGACAACAAAATAAATAGTGTAGACCTCCAGAATGCATATTTTAAAATGTTCAGAGATTTGGTTGGGAAGCTCCTGCTCTGGACAGATGTAAGGGAAAGAAAAGAAGGAAAAGACAGGTATTAAGAAACTACAGGATTGCTGAACATGAGTATACAAGTGTGGCACTAGCATATGGGATTGAAACATATCTGCAAGAGCACAAGATGAAGTAACATGAGTAAATTATGTAAAGACTCAGAAGAAACACTTCTGCAGGTACACAAAAGAAATATACAGTAAAACAAATTCCAGGGAAATGGCTCATTACTGAACAGAAAGGAGAAATGTTACTCAGAAAACCATGTGCTGTTTTTGACTCAGGGGCTTCAGGACCCAGCTGCAGGCAGATAACCAGCACAACAGACACTACAGCAAAGCAGTATGGTCTGCACCTAGAATAAGGAGAGAAGTGGTTGGAAAGGGCATAAAGAAGCCAACTATATTCAAATGAGCTGGTCTTGATGAATTATAGCTCAGAATACTTTGAGAATTACCTTATGTAATTTCAAAACCATTTATGGTTCTCTCAAGAATGCTGAGGTATCAAGAAGGAAAGAGGGAAAACATAATACTTGTTTTTCTCTCTTTTAAAAGAAAAGTCAGAGCATTAGAGAGAGCTCGGCTTATTTCAGTTCCTGAAAAAATACTGGAAAAATTAGTCAAGCCATTATTCATAAGTACTGAAAGGAAAAATCATGGCTCTCTGAAGAATAAACTACATCAAAACATCTGATTTCATCATTGGATGAGGTAATCCTTACCATGCTGACAGGGAGAAGCAGTAAATGCCATATATCTTGATTTTCATAGGCAGAGCTTTTTGTAAGCAAGAAAGAGGAACATGGTCAGATGAAAGTATCAAACTGATTGGAAACAAGGCTCAGTAGTTACTGGCAATTTGCTGTCAAAATAGAGGGATAAACTGAGCTCCTTGGTTCTTAGTTCCTCGGGAGTCTGGTCTGGCCTGGCACTGTTCATTACTTTCATTAATAACTTAGATTATTAATAGAATCTGCTTTTCAATCTGCACACATAGCACTGGGTGGGAGGGAACTGCAAGCATATTGGGGGATAGGATTCAAACGGTAAAAACCGAACAAGCTGTAGAACTGGTCTTATACCAAACCAGTAAAGTGCAAGGTTCACCAGCCATGCAGGAGCAGTCTGCAGCACAAGTACACAGTGAGGATCAACAGGTGAGGTAACAGCTCTGTGGTAGGAAAAAAATGGTCTGTGGATCTGAATCAGCCATGCCTTTAGCTAGAGCAGCAAGTGGTGGCTGGGGCAATGTGCAGACAGAAAGCTGTGCCCAGCTGGAAGGAGATGAGAGAATTACAGTAAGATCAGTCAGAAGTTTGGAAAGGATTGAGGAGTCTGTGTTCATTCACTGAAGAGGGGTTTGAGGAGAGAACAGCAGTCATTGAATGCACAAAAGGCTGCTGCAAAGAGGAAGGAAATCAAGTGTCCTCCATATCTGTCATAGGCAAGGCAAGAACTGATGGGATTGCACTGCAGCAAGCCAGATTTCAGCATTAGGAAAAGCTCTCTAAAGGGCAAGAGTACCCCACCACAGGTTTCCATCTCTAGTGCTGTAGTCTTTTAATGTAGGGAGAGTATTTGCACACCATCCTGCCAAACGTGGAACAAATTAACAAATTGTTTTTCTTTGAAATACTTCATGTAAAAAGAGGCTCCTTGATTGACTCTTAAAATTAAAACAGTACATATCACATGTAGTGATAGACATTGTTCACTAGCTTCTTGAACTCATTACATTTTTAGTAAGGATTGCTCTCAGTTTTGGAATTTTTAATTCAAGAACAATCTTTCCAGGGAAGAAACCCTGCTAAAATATGCAGTCAGGTAGATGGTGGCAAGTTATTACATATTGATTATAGATCTAATGGCAACTTGTAGACATCAAAAGGACAAGCTCACTAGCTAAACATTGCTTGTTCACAAACACTCATGGCTCATGCATTTAGAAGTTTCTTTTATGGGAAAAAGATTTATTTAAAGATTTCCAGTACTCCTGGGCTTCTGTTCCATAAAATCCGACAAAACAGCTGTTGTTGTGATATTTTTCTGTTGTTCCTGCTTGCAGCCTCAGCTGAGACGGGGATGTGTACATAATAGCACAAGAATAGGAGCACACAGATGCAAGGCATCTGACACTGTCACATTCAGCCAAGTCACCCTGGAGAAGAGGCTGGCCAGTGGCCTTACTGTCCCTGTGCCATCACAGGGTGTTCCTTATGTACTGAACTTTTTTCATGGAAAGGGAGGCACTACTTGAAGCAATAGAAGTTTTACTATAAGTAGTGTTTATTCAGAACAGAAAATACCCATCCCAACCCAAGAGACAGTCTTAAACTCTCACATAACTTATGATAGGAAGCTTTGAGAAAATAATAAAGAGCCAGACAACTCCAGCTATTTATGATTTAGTGACCTAACAGGGTTCACTCTGCTTCTTTCTGCCCCCAGTGGTTTCCTAAATTAATTCCTAAATTTTGCCTGCTCTGCAGAATTAGAATCTTCAGTTTACAGCTCTGTAAACAGCTCTGCTTCTCTTGCAGCTGGTACTATCTCTCAGGAGGACCTGCCCTTCTCCAAAACCATGGGTCTGGAAACCTTCTGAGAGGTTCTCTGGGAATATGCCCGTGATTGTGATCACATGACACACAAGGCAGTGCAATTCTCATCTGCAATATAATATGCATATTGTCCTTCTTCATGCATAGGGAGCACTTCTCTCTCCAGTCTCCTTCATTCACCTCTTTGTTTTCTTATTCCCTTCTGCCTTTCAGTCTGCATAGGGTTGCACACCATGGGACACTTTTTTCCAGCCACTGCCCTGCCTCACTCCTTTTGTGGATGTTTATCTTTTTTGCCTCATACCATTTCCTCTAGACTCTGTAGAGGCCCTTAGAAAATGGGTGCATCTCTACCAGTTTCTGTGGTTTCTTTTGCAAAGGACAGCCTGTCCCCAAGTCCAGCCAGATCTTTGCAGATGTTTATTCAAGCTGCCAAAATCCCTGAGGTTTGCCCATTTAATTTCTAGCCAGTGTGCTGGAGTTGTTTGCAAAATGCCATGGTAACAGTAGAAAACACTGCTGTGTCATTTAATGGTAAGGAACAGTCTGAGGAGCTCAGTCTGACAGTCTCAGTGGTCTTCTTCACTTCTTTTTGTCCATTTCTCATAATCCTTTGGGTAAGGATGTTTCTGTGTCAAGAACTGGCCAGCCCAGACAAACACAATCTGTTCAGGTCAACTAGACATGATTGCAATACAAGTAATAGGACATGTCAAGACAATCGTAGGTAGCAGATGTATCATAGCAATTCTACAACTTCTGGAAGCTACATAGAAACAATGTTGCCCAATGGGAAAGATGAGGAAGATTTTTCTGGGTGACCAATGAGTTAGAAATGATTGTCAAATCTGCAAGGTGAAAATAAAATACTATTCACTGGCTTTTATCTACAAAGTTAATTAATCAAATGTCTTTTAAAAGAATGGGATTGTGCTACTAAGGTGAAAAACTAAAATCCCCCAGGAAATTATCTCTGTTCTTCATGTCATTTTGGTGCTGCACGAAAGATCAGCAGTAACTTTACCTGAGGAATGAATGCTTGTCAGAGTGCAGCGGAGATCTTCAAGGTACTATTTTCTACCAGTTTTGAATCAGATACAGCTTGACCTTTCCTCACTACTCGATGTTACCTCTGGGATGATTATACTGATGTGTTCTGCTACAATATAATCATTCTCTTGGTGCAAGTGCAGACCCATGAATCAAAAGAATCCCTTTGGTTTTTTAACACCTTTGTGGTTTGAGTCACAGCACCACAACATAAAAGAACATACCCTCTAATGCTGTGAACACAGACCATTCTTAGTATGCCTTTAGTCTTTTCTTTATTGTCACTTCAGGTTTGTTTCATTGTGCATTTTGAAGACACTGAATTTTATCTATGAGACAGAGACAAATACAGCTGTTTAGAAAACCTGCCCTGTACTGTTCTTTTCCTAATTAAAAACAAATAACATACGACAAAGCTTGTTTCAGGTTTGCAATGAGTTTTGTATAAAGGTTCAACTTCATGTTTGTTTTATCTGGGCAGATTACTTCTCTGGAAAAATTACTGCTATCAATTTCCTGGAGCATCTCGTTAGTAAATCCAGTAATTCATGTTGCCATTGGACTACAAGGGATCCCAGCTTAGAGGTTCACCTGCTTCACCTGCTGTGATAAGCATCAAGCTTGAATGTATGAATGATTTTTAGCAGAAAAAAAGGCACTATTTTCTAACCTGCAATGTCAAATTTTCAGAAGCCAGTGCTAAACAAATTTTTTTTTTTTGGCCACTACCCAAATTTCTCTGAGTGTGCATTTTCTCTTTAATATAAAATATCCTCAGCAGTCAGTCAGCATGAATCTAAACTGTTCTGCAGCAAATCCCCAGAAATTCCATTCCTGTACAACTGAAAACCCCAATGAAGCAATATAAACTCAGTGATAAGAACAAATAAGGACCACAGCTTAATGAGGGGTGGCAATTCTGCTCTGGGGAGATATGTAATGGATGTGGCTGTTCTGGTAGCTTGATCTGGTACCAGTTCTCTTCCCTTCATTTGTTTCATTTTGTTCATCCCTATCTTGTTGTATAGACAAAGTCAGGAGCTGCTCCAGTGTGGGGAGGAAGGCCAGCATCCAGATGTTATGCTTGGCCTGGAACTCCTATGCCAGCCTGGCCTAAGGTCTCCTTTCCTTTGGAACAAGGCAAAAAGCAGGTGTGTCTTTATCCCTGTATGAAGAAATTCACTTTTTTCTGCATATCTCTGAGCTGGAACATTGCTTTTGAAGCATTGGTGTCTTATTTAATTTGGTGTTTCAATTACTGAGTGCAATAAGCTGCTCACTAAGTGAGCTGAGCAATTGAAATGAATCTGTTATGTGTTTTCAAAACAGCACTGAAAAATAGTGAGGCTAGAAATCAGGACACAGAACACACATGCATTCAGGCTAATAGACCTTTAATGCCAGAGCTAGGAAACAAAACAAAACTGAAAAGAAAAGCAAGTGGTCTCTCCTTCTCCTCTTCTTCTTTATTTATGGTGACATGGGCTCACTCTAGACTAAGCACTTAGGGGAGGTAAATGTTTTCTATCTCTCCTTGCTTTTGAGACTGATGCCTTCAAACTAAGTTAATAGTACTGGATATACAGCTGTCTTGGAATCCAAAGATATCTCAGTGAAGAGCACACACCACCGTCTGTGAAGGGCCTTGTTTCAAACCAAAAGTAAATAGCCAGTGTCACACAGACCTGCATAGTGATCAAACACTGGAAAACATAACTGGATGTTTTCCTTAGTCATAAAAGGTTAGACTTGTTAAAATTGCCTTCTTTGTATGATGCTGTAAGTCAGTGAATTGAACCCAGAAGAGAGATTTTAAACATTAACCAGTGAAAACACAAGCAACTCTTCGTTCTAGAAATCTTTTTTGAGAGTAGTCTTTCCTGTTTAATACTGTTAATAATATTGTTAATAATTCACCTATAATTCAGAAGTAGATGACCTTTGCTGCCATACCTCCATTCAAACATGATAATAAGCAGCAATCTTTACAGGCTTATTTGTTATTTCTTTTCTTTTTTTTTTTTTTTTTTTGTAATTTTTTTTTTTTTTTTTGTAATTTTTTTTTTTTGTAATTTAATATATTTTTAAAACCCTGCAGAAGCTTTTGCTAAAGATAAAATGTTCATCTTTGGTCCTTCCTCCTCCTTGTAGCATAGTCTTTATCAAAGCAAAACACTTATGTGTATTTATTTATGTATTTATTTGTAAATATCTGATTGATTGTCCTTAGAAAGGTCCAGGTCAACAAACATGCACTAACTATCTGCTCCCAACTCCATTTCCTGAAATCCTTTCCCAGCTGGGAACAGGAATGAACTTAGAGTCCTGCTCCTTCAGCATACCAAGGAAAAAAACAAATTTGCCATTTTTGCTGCACTTACTATGTGATACCTGAGATAACTATCTCTTCCTGTCTATGCATATACTATTTTAGATATATACTAACAAAACCTAAGGCAAGCATTGCTCAGATCTTTGACTTGTTGCTATGTAGATTTCAACTTCTTGAATATTTAAGGAAAGAATGACTTGGTGGTTAAACACAAGTGTAGGAGTCAAGAGGTCTGGATTCTATTTCTGTTCCAAGGTTTCCTGTACACCTTTCAACCACTTACATGGCCCCTTTGCATTTTTATATCCATTTTTATTCCCATCTACTAAATGGGGAATAATCATTGCTTCATACATGCCGCTGCTGTGAGACTTAATTCATGTTCCTCTGAAAGTGTTTCATGTTTTTCAGAAGCAAATAGAAATAGAAATAGAAATAGAAATAGAAATAGAAATAATAGAAATAGAAATAGAAATAGAAATAAATAGAAATAGAACCTCATCTCAGATTAATTATTCCTTGAGCTGTCTCTTGAATGTAACCTCGCCCAAAGGGAATGGTATTTGTAAATGTCATCCTTAAAATGAAAAATCTGATCTCCTTTTTCTGCACCTCCATGCCTTTTCTACTTCCCTTCTTTCTCTTCCAACAAGCTGCAGCATTGTTAAGATACCTCCTCATCCTCTGAGGCACCCAGCTGATCACCAGCTTGGGTGTGGGGTTTGTTTTACATGGAGATGTCCATTCACTTATATTGCAACTCTCTTTTCCCTGTCTCTGAGCAAACAGCAAACAGCTCTGCAGAAAGAATAGAGTATATCTGTATTTGATTTAAACAGACATTTGGAGCAAGCTGGGCATTTCAGGGAAATGATTGGTCTTTAGTTTCATTTAAAACAAAGGGATTCCCAGAAATTTCTCTGGACTTGGGGCTTTTTAATCATCTCTTGAGAGTTTCTGAACATGCAGAGATGAGGACTATAGTGCTCTTGGACAGGAATGTTTCAGTTAATGACTGATTACTGAATGATCTGTTACTGAAACAGCAAAATTTACAGTGTTTGTGTGTGGAGGAGAGGGAGAGGGAGAGGGAGAGGGAGAGGGAGAGGGAGAGGGAGAGGGAGAGGGAGAGGGAGAGGGAGAGGGAGAGGGAGAGGGAGAGGGAGGAGAAGAGAAGATGAGAGGAGAGGAGATGGAGAGGAGAGGAGAGGAGAGGAGAGGAGAGGAGAGGAGAGGAGAGGAGAGGAGAGGAGAGGAGAGGAGAGGAGAGGAGAGGAGAGGAGAGGAGAGGAGAGGAGAGGAGAGGAGAGGAGAGGAGAGGAGAGGAGAGGAGAGGAGAGGAGAGGAGAGGAGAGGAGAGGAGAGGAGAGGAGAGGAGAGGAGAGGAGAGGAGAGGAGAGGAGAGGAGAGGAGAGGAGAGGAGAGGAGAGGAGAGGAGAGGAGAGGAGAGGAGAGGAGAGGAGAGGAGAGGAGAGGAGAGGAGAGGAGAGGAGAGGAGAGTGCTTGGTGGGAGCTGGATATGTTGTCTAGGCCTGATAAACTAATCAGCAGCTTATTATTGGTACAACTGTTTAATTAGTGTAATCTTTCTGCTGGCTGGGCCAAGTGTGGCCCTGCACAAAGGCTCCATCAGTTTTAAGGCTGGGCAAGGACTACAGATACTCATGATTTGTGAGATCCAGGCCCTGATTCTGAGCATGCTGGATATCTCAGAGGCAGAGGTATGGCAGCCTCAGAGCACCTGCTCGGGCTGACCTTATGGAGTAAAGGATGGTGGTGATCAGGGTGATCCTGCTGGTCCCCAGGGTGCAAAAACAGCACTAGGAGTGCGTAGGAGAGGAAGGCCTTTGCACCCAGAACATGATTGCACCCTGATTGCTCTGGGCTAATTGAGTAGCCCAGAGGACACACAGCAGTGATGCACTGGTGAAGTCACTATATCGTTGCTCACTTGCTCTCCTGAAAGCCCCATTGTGCACTGCTCAGGAAGGGGATCCTTGCATTTAATCTGCACATATACCGAGGTCACTCACTGAGCTGTGTGAGATAACCACTGATTTTCAAATTTGTAGGATTCTTCTGCATATAACAGAATGACTACTGAGACACTCAGTGTACTTTGGGGGAGCATCATTGTTGTAAATGCTTTGTCAGAGAGAGATTGTCAAGCAGAATAAGCATAAAAAAAACAGTGTGGCATCAAATTTGGCATGTAAAGAAGAAAGGAAGAGCAAGTTGCTACCAGTAGGTGTAAGTGCTGGTGGTAAAAAATACTTGATGTTTGAAAGACCTGAAGAAAACCTCATCAGAAATAAGAAAATAAAAACAGAGGAGCAAGATTTGAAACATTGACAGCCATGAAAACAAGGAGAGGAAGTTGGAGCTTGCTGCAAAAGGGAGAGGAAGCAGGAGTCAGAGCAAGCAGGAAGCCAGGATCGAGAGAGGGCACATTTACTGTGAGGGTGCCAGGATGTGTCAAATTCAAGGTTCCATATTCCCATGCACTAGGTGCCAAGTATCACCAGCTATCAATGGTTTATGTGTGGGTAGGCTGGTTATCAGATGAAGAACCTTTGCTTTCTGCCCATTTCTCCTTTTCTCTGTCAATTAGGAAGAGGAGATTTTGAGGGAGTTTCTTTATGCCTGCTGTGGATATCAGCTGTCAGAGCTGCAGCACTCAAACCATTCAGGGTTGTCAGGGAACACAGGGCTTCTTTATCAGTAACTTTAGGAAGTTGCATTGATCAGTGGGAAAATTATTAAAAGGCTAAATGGATATATTTATGGTATTTGGCCTGCCATAAATTTTCTCACAACAAATATTTTCATTTTCCACTCAGTTTTCTCCTGAGGATTAAAACATACAGCTCTCAAAGTGACAGACTTGAGAGAGCCTGGGAAAGCAGTGATACTGCAAAAACTATGTGCCCCTCCTACACCTTCAGTACATTCTTCTCATTACCACAAACTGTCCTCAGGAACACTTGATCTCAATTAACTACTTGCTCTGCAGTATTTTAAAGATCTCTCTAGGCTGTTTCCTGCCCTCCCCATGCTCCCTTACTTGGGCAGATATCCCAGTGAAGGGCCATGGGAGTTTTGCTTGAGACATCTGTTCAGATTTCTATTTCTTCTTTCTTCTTTTCAGCCAGTATTTTGCTCCTTTCCTTTGACTCCTTGTTGCTTAGTGCAAAGTGAGAAGAAATGACTAGGTGATACCAAGTGAAGAGACAAAGAAACCTGTCAGAAAGGAACAGAAAGGGCTCAGAGTAATGAGAAAGACTGGAACCTGGGAAAAATTAATTTCCTACTACCTCTCAGCAATGCTGGACACAGATGGTTTGGTGTATACACTTTGAGTTTGGCTATCCAATTCTGGTCCCACTAAACACATCCTCTTGGTTTGTAAATGTAATTACTAGGTCAAAACTAGCTTAATTAACTGTGATGAAAAAGGCAATATGTTGAACAGGCAGCTGCCCCTTGCATTATTTGAGGTCTGGGAAGGTTTGGTCTTAAAGCAACACTGGGGAAGAATTGGATTTCTGTAAGTCTGAGCTACCTTTTTAGTGTCCTCTCAGAGGGTGCCTATGCTTTTGTACATCGCCAGCTCACTGCATCAACTCAGCAGGTTAAACAGCCACTGAAAAAGAAATGGCAGGCAAAATGAAAATTCTTCTTGATGATTTGAACCACTAGAGAAACTTGTTTTCCTCATCAGAAGAGACACATTGCAGCACTTCAGCCAGGAAGCAGGTGAAAGTCAGAGATGTAGCTATGCTTATTTCTTTTTCTGTGATGAGTTACTTGTCCCTGTATAGACACGTAGGTGTCTGTATACATTTTTTTCTCATTTAAACATATCTAGCAGCCACTTGGTTTTATTTTTCAAGATGGGTTTAGGTTTATTTCATTTTTCAATTCCAACATGAGAAATTCCAAACTAGCTTCTTGTCACAAATATTCTGCTTCATGTTTGTACTGCAGAGTAAGTGTTGCTTAAATATTTTAGTGATTCAATTGCTTCACTTATGAATTTCTGTCTCCATGACAACCCCTTTATGCTTTGTAATACCTTTGGCAAACACAGTGGAACTGACTATTATTAATTTCAAACTATATAATGTTTAGCAGTGAAGACACAAAGAGAAATGGAATAAAAACCAGAATACCCAAAGGGCTAATTCACACAATTCCCTTGGAAAGTAATTTTCAAAGTGACCACATCATTTACTGTATGGAAAGCTTGGTCATGTTAAAAATGCCTAATTCTTTCTCAAAACCCACTTCTGTGCCTGTTCTTTTCTCTCCATTGTGTCCTGATACAGACAGGCTGACACTGAATCTGGCCTTCAGTGTCATCTCTATGACCATTACTGTTCTGTGAAAGAAAGTTAACTTCCTGTTGAAAGTGCTTCCCAAGCATTATATAATTTTTTTTTCATAGGCATCCAACTCAAATGCTCCCACACTGCAAAAAAACAGAGGTCTGTTCCTGCCTGAGATGATGGATCTGCCACATCATGGAAGGTGTGGCAGGGTCACACATTTCTTATGAATCTCAAAAAAGATCCCATACTTCCATAATTTGGAAATTCAGATATGCAAATAATATCCTGTGTATGGAATTTCAGTTCTGTGGTCTATTGCTCTGTTGGGATTCTAATAATAAAATACCACTTAAACTAATTTGGCTAGGATTTTTTCCACTCCATTCTCAGACACATTCCTACATTTGTACCTTCCTTTTTTCTTCCTGATGCTGTTCCGTATCTGCCTCAATTTTATAGTTTATGTCTGGTTTATATATGCAGGCTAACCTGCCCACCTGCCAGATGTCAGACTTTTGACAGTTGCAGGTAGCATAAGCTCTTTGTGAATAAAGCTCTTAACAGGGATGTATTTGAATAGTGGCTTGACTTGTTGGGTGCACCTGGAGATGCATCAGAACAAGACCTGATTTTCACGTGATGTGAAATGCCAGGGTCTTTATAAATTAGACCACAAAAAAAAAGTGCTTCAAGTTGGCTATGCTGTATCCCCAGTCCCTGCTGAGGGACCTTCTGTGTAATGTCCTAGCACTCTGCCTCTGAAGAGCATCAATAATGGGCAAAGACTCTGTTGCTGACCTGTTCATGTATCATACTGGAACTTTCTCAGAAAAATGAGGAGCCAGAAATTACATGTTACCCGGGTATTTTGATAAGATATCCATAATAGCAGTGTTGTTTGTATTAAAAATACTACCTACCTGATAAACCTTTGCCTTCTTTTCCCCCTCTATTATGGCACACTTAGAGCCTAAAACTTCATGAGTACATAAATCAGAAACACTGTTCATGCAGATGTTTTCTGTTGTCTAAACCACCCTCTAATTCTTAATACATAATGGTGTTTCATAAAACCCACTACAATGGAGCCCCAGAACTCTCCCATGTTCTCCTGATTTCTTCTCTCTTGATTTCTAAAGCCACTCATCTCTGTCTCTCTGTCTCCTCCTATTTACCAAGCACTGCAGTGCTCTGTCATGAGAGAACTACTATAATTTTGAGTTTTAATGACTCCAGGTGGTGTCACCTTAAATATAAAAGCAATCTAATTAGGCCACCTTCTGGCTGAATTTGCTTTAGTCTTTGACTCCACAGAGACAAGGAAGACAAGTAAGCCTGTGTATATAATACTGACTCTAAAAGAGCAGACGTTGCTGAAAGCATTTCTCTTTTGTTTTCATTGTTTCCTTGTGCTTGAAGCATCTACAGAAAATCTTGGTGTAATATGATATAGCACTTAGGACAAGCAGGGTGATTATAAATGGCTCTTGCCTCACTTCTGGATCCAACAGATGTTACTACATGAGGTTTGGTTCTCCCTGATTCTATAATTTGATTTTAATGCCTAGATACCATCGAAGCATGCAAGTCCTACAGACAATAGTGTCCTTTTACATTCAGAAACATCTGTTAGCTAAGTGCTCTCCTACAGCCTGAACTCTAAATGAGCAAATCTGCGTTTGAACACCAGCACTTATACCAACCTGGCAGACAGCATTCTCAAAGTCTCATTCTCAAAGAAACAAAGTCTAATATGTCTTTTCTCATTTGATAGAGCTCTTTTCTTTTCCCTTTCCTTCATGTTTCTCTTTTTATCTTCCACTGGTTCAAGGGATATGAAGTTTGAGTGCCTTTTCTAAGGACTTAGTGCAGCCTAAAGACTAAATGTGTAATTCTAACAATGGTATTTTGCTGTTCCCTTGAAGGACAGGATAGAACTGGTGCCACTCAGAGAAATATTTTGGGCTGTCACTATTTAATCAAAGAACTTGGATCTGCCAGTGTTAATGCTTTTAGGATGGATGACTTCTTTGCTTTAGAAGGAGTTTCCAGTAACCGAGGGCAACACACCTTTGAAATTTCAGTATTTACAGAGTAGTGAACTCTCCATGGTAGTGCATTTCAAGCCCCCTCTGGGGAAGAAACAGGTTAGAGAGCTCACTGGCACGTCCCTCCTTTTCTAATTTGTGCTTCTTCCAGTTTGGTCTTGTTTCTGTGGATGCCTGTAGTTTCCCATAGCATGCAGCGTGGGGAACAAGCCTGAACTCAGGCCCAGCAAGCAGTTTACTCATAGCCATAGGCTGTAAGTTTTAAAGGTGCCTGAGTTCTTTGGGGTTGAAACCACAGCACTGCTTTGTCGGTTGAGCTTATACCTTAAGCACTGTACAATAAGTGTTCTTTATAAAACAGCATATCATGTGTACTATTCATGCCTGCAGATTAAAACAGCTGCCAGGAAGTAAAACTGTTGCATGCAGAAAAATCAGGCAGACACCCAAATTTGAAGCTTAAATTAGTTCTCTCTTTGGGAGCTGTGAATCTTAAGGTAACTTCAAAGAAAGAATCTTACAGGGACTTAGAAATTAAAATCACAGCAATTGTTCTCAACCTGTGTTTAGTGTTGAGGGCAGCACCTTTTATTTTAGACTTCAAGAAAACTTGCCTGATTTTTCCAATTATATTGGTCTAATAAATGTCATTACTGCTCCTTAAAAACACTGTCTCACAAAAAGTATAGTTAGGTCATGATAAAGCACCAGGTGTGCTTAGAACAAAGCCATTTAACACTTTCTTCTTTGTATCCAGAGTATCTCCCTGTGAAACAGCAACAGTTACAGCTTTCCAGGGAGGTTAGCAATTACTGGGAAGGCACCAGCCAGCTGGCCACTTATTTTTCAAGTAGATCACTGTAGTCAGTTACCATATTTCAGGCCTGTTCAGAGTATTTATAAAGAAAATAATTGAACTTGCTAACTTTACAATTTGTCTATTTAACAATTACTGTAAATTGTACAGATAATATTTTAATGAAATCCCACTGGTCATGACTTGTAAGTAAACTTGATTTACTGTCTGGTTTATTGACCTCACTTTGCAAGGCTTTGCCTCCCTTCATAACAGCTGTGAACATATTGCCACAACAGGAGTTTGCCTTCTGTACACCAGCAATTTGCCCTTTCATGTTCTGAAATCTCCAGAGAAACGGTGGTGGTGTTAATCTTTAATTCCTGGGAGCCTACCTCATATTTAAGACACTGAGCATCTTAATAAAAATGTAACAAAGGAAATAATTTAAGATAACTGAAGCAATATTTACTAAACCACCAAGAATACAAATTATATTTTCCAAGCAAATTGTTTCTTGAGTGTAATATGCTTGGTCTCCAAATGAGTTGGAATTTAATATAGACAAGAATATATTTGGGGATATACAGGTCATGCACAATGTCACCTGTAATTAGTTTGCTCATGCCAATCTGCACCTTCAAATTCTCCCATGTCAATGGGTTTCTATTCCACATGCCCATTGGAATATAGAGGTACTGAGATCTCTGCAGCTGAGCAGCCACTCAAGAGCTGATTGAATCAATATATATGTATTTGAGAACTCCCACTGTATATGTGGAAATAGCAATAGGAGCCTACTGCATATGCAGGGAAATAGAGAGCTGGCAGCTAGGGAATGAAGGGAAATGGGATTTCAAGGGGCAGGAGGAAATGACTAACTGTAGCAGAGGTGAGATCACACTAGTATACAGGCTGAGCACTATAGAAGCACAGAAAGGCAAATCAAAGGTGCAGAGGATGTAGGAAGATAAGGAGAAGTCCATAGGATGTACAGAATAGAAGGTAGTGAATATTCTTTTGGCTTAAATAGCTTTTTTATTGAAAAGCACTTCTGCTGGTTGAAAGTTAAGAAAGCCAAGGCAAAGATGCAAATATACATAGAAAAAGGAAAAAAAATGGACTGGAAATAGTCATTTGTGATGCCAGTAGACAGGGGGACTGAGTAGCTTCCTTAAAAAAAGAAAGATATGTGTATATCAGGCACAAATTCCCACATCCAGTGGTGTCCCTCTCAAAGTTCTTCTTTTCCAAAGAAAGGCCATGATTTTGCCCTAGATGACCAAAATTAATCAAAACAAGGAAAATTACAGGCATCAGTATTATTGATTTGGAATCCACAGGAAGAAGCTTGCAAACAAGTGTTTCGTGCCAGGCTCAGTGCGAGAGGTGGTTCGGGGAAGAGCGAGGGGCAGACATGATGTAGGCAGCAGTGTCCCAGACTGCAGTTTCCTGCCTGCTGCTCCCTCTGCTCAGCACTGCACTGAACAACCCCTTAGCAGAAGTTCACAAACTTTGTTGCTGTTGCTTCTTTATCAGCATTTTGATAAGGCAGCACTCCTGAACTGAGGAGTGTTTCCATGAATGGCCTCTTTCTGTGTTAAGAAAAGTTACAGCCTTCCTTTGCTGTGGAATTAGCATATGGACTTTCAAAGCCCATTATAAGGAATAACTTGGAAGCACCTGAGAGTCACTTCTTATCCCAGCCCTGCTGCTCTGTCATGTGTGCATAGCAGGACCACTCATGCAGAGTGCAATGTCTCCTACTTTAGTTCACGGGGTAAAACATTCTAAGATGATAAAATTTGACTGGGTTATGACAAGAGGTTTGTGGTTAAAAAAAAAAATCTTCAATTATTCATAACCTGTCAGGGGAAAAAAAAGCCATATAATATTGGATTATGCATATTTTATTATCAAGTTGTATATGTGAGGTATTAAATTGCATACAATTCTTCCAAGTCTTTGTTTTATAGATTAGTTCTACAAAGCATTTTGTGTTCCTGCTGAACATAAACAGCCTCTCATATCTCCACCCACTATACCAAGTATTCTCCTGATTAATTCATGAAGTCTATAATCAAAAGGAACTAGGGAGCAGAAATTAGATTTTAAGCCCTCTCCTAGCTTTGGCTGAGCAAACTATCTGTGTTCAATTCAGGAAAGCAGATTATTTAATATTTTTAATTCAAGACAGTGTGCATTGTTCTATCATTAGCACCATGTCTGGTCCTCTGTCTTTGCAAGGAGCACACAGTAGTTCTACAGCTACACAGAAGCCATGCTGATGGTTCTCAGAGGTTATCATCATTAGGCTAATGCTAGAAATGGAGGAAGCATCAGGAAAAAATCAGCCTCACTTGAACCTTTGTGCACAACTTTGGCTCTTCCCAGATGGGAGGCTGCTGCCACCCCTCAGTATAGTGGCTCGCAAGAACTGGTCAGGGCATCATGCAGAGGCCCTTCTGGAGACAACTACACAGCCACATCATTGCAGAGGGAAAGGACAGACAATCAGTGAGGATGGTTTAGAGGCTCCTCAAGCAGGTGGGTAGAGCACCATGGCAGAATGAGCTCCCTCAGTGCTCAATTGCTCTGATCTCTCTCAGGCTTTTGCCTCAGAGTCCCTCCACCTTGGAGCATGTTGGGTGACTGTAAGTTAATGCCCAGGCATTAACTTAATTAAATAGATCTTGAGTCTTCAAGGGTGGGATGTCAGAAAGAGTAAACTTTCCCAGGAGCAAGGACAGCTGCTTCACAACCACTTTATGACCAAATATAATGTCATCTCAAATAGGTATTCTCTTATCCATGGATGTCTTCCAGGGCCTGGAGCAAAGGATACTCCATCTGTAGTACCTTGTTTTCACAAAACTGATTATCACAGGCTGAGCCTGGCTGGCTACAGTCACACAAGAAAGCCAGAACAGTAATCCCAGTATTTCTGAACAACCCACTTCAGGGAAGTACCAGCAGAAATGAGGGGAAAGCCCACTCTCCTTAGGCTTTGCAGGCTCCAAATTGTTGGCTGTCTCACAAAAGGCTGAGTACTCAAGTCAGCCAAACACCCCTTGGAATTTCACTGCTTATTGGACAACTCTTGAAAAACCTCTGTCTGAAGAGGAAGATGGAAAACCACTACCTCATTCTGTATGTCAGTTTTTCTGATGGGCTGTAAGTGTAATGCAGCAGCAGGATATCAGTGCAAGAGATATTGCTTTGGAAAATATCTGGGGAACAATATTGTGATGTCTTTATATTGTCTGCAGTCTGGCAGGAATGAGCAGGAGGCAGGGAAAGGTTTGTTCAAGGTACTGGCTGTTGTATCCTCATCTGCACATAGATTTCTGTAAGAAACTGGTATCTGTGCTCTTGCACTGATGATAAGCTGGGCTTACTCAATGTTTTAAGAGCTCAGTTCAAAGCAGATGTTCTGCTGAATTAATGAGACATTTAAAAATAAATCACATGGCTATTATTGGTATTGATATTCTGAGCCCCCAGAGACTCCAGGTGCTCTTAATTCTCACTGGAGTGCTAAATACTCAACTTCTTCAGGAAAAAAAAAAAAAAAAAAGAAAAAAAAAACATAACAGATAAAGGTTAAGTACGTTTGACTCACAATTTTTGGCAATGTCCCTTTAACTCAGGTGTCAGTTGGAGTGGTTCTTTTCTTGACACATTTTCTTCTGTTATTTTCTTAAAATCCCTCTAGATACCATAGCAACAGCTGGATCACATGCTCCTCGGTGTGCTCCCTGTAAGCAGATGTGAACAATGCTGGCTATCAAAGGCTTAGCAAGTGTTGGACAGGGAAAGGACTAAATTCAGCCTCTACATTTTTTAATAACTCACAGCAAAGGCTTTCCATCATTTCTTGTGACACAGGTAAATCCAGATCCAATGAAAAACAGATTCAAGTTACTTCATTGCCCAATAAAAAGACCATCAAGATAGCTGACATTTTCTCCCCATCTTATGTAAGGATTTCATGGAAGTCTGAGGCTGAAATACATTTCCATATTCAAAGTGTTTACAGTGCCTGGATGAATACTATGTCTGCTTTATTGATGGGTTATTCCTAGTATTAAATTGATTACATTCTTTGTATTTTTTGAAACTTTATTCAAAAAAGGAATTCAGAGCTATTCATCTGTCAATGAATGATCTAAATTCACATGTACTCTAACATGTCAAGTAATTCAGGTCTGTTTGGCCTAATAACTGTGTCATTGTTTTTTAAATCACAGATTAAAGCTTCTCACATGTCAAATGAGCATTTAATAATGCCATCACTTAGAGGAAGCATTCATAATCCTTTTCCTTGACTAATGCGGAAAATCTGTGTACAACCTTATTTGTGTTCATATTTAGGAGAGTAAAAAATGATAATTCTTTCCTTTAATCTGATTTCTGTTTCCAAGTAAATTCCTCCCATGTAACACTAAACCATATGCAGTCTCAGCTGTGTCACATTCGCTAGATTCAAAACCCACTTGAAGTGCACAAAGTCTGTAGCTATGTCAGACACTGTGTAATCAATGTGTACTTTAATTATGGGTTCTTACAAGGACAAATAAATCATACCTCCGTGCAGCATGATGGAAGGGCTAAAATTCAGTACAGTGAAAGAGAATATTAAATTTATTCTGTTATGCAACTAGATTGAGGGTTAGTAAGATATCAATGCTAATACTTCTGATGAAAATCTAGACTAGATTCTGTCATTTGTAAAATATAAAGTGTCTCTGAAATTGAAGATGCCTATGGAGCTTTTAGACTAACACTTGTTTATAGTGTCTGCATCAATTTAGATGCAGAAACTGAAGGGATCTAATTATTTTCCTTCTCTCTTACAAAGTCACGTTTCATTATATACCATTAAGTTAGAAATCCAGGGCAGAAATATTAAGCAGTAAAGTCTACTGCTGATTTTAGCTCTCTTTTCTATATGAAGACTAATGAATGTGTGTGTGTATGTGTATGTGTATATGAGTGTGTGTGTGCGTGTGCGCGCGCACACCTTACGCTTCTGCCACCCACTTGGAAGTGATGCAGGAGATTTTTGGTGATTACTGAATGTGCTCACTGGTAAGGTCAGAGTAAGGGAAACAACCTCATGTCAAATAAAATGACAGCCCCTGCTCAAAAGCCTGAGATCATTGCACAGCACACTGCCTGACAGGTACTTTTATGCATGGCTTCCATAGGTCTGGAGCAGTCTCTGAGCTGTGTAAAAAGGCACTGGTGCTTTAACAGGGTGGGCATGAAGGGTGGAAGGAACACAGGATATTAATAGCTTCATAATGTTTACTTGGCTGGGCAGATGAAGGTTTAGATGGGATGGTGTCTATCATACACAGGGTCTGTGTCTGAGCCTCTCCCACATGTCTCTGGGACAACAGGACATAAATGGAAGGCAGGCAAAGAGGAGTCACCAAAGGCACAGAGTATCCTAGTGGTTCAGAACAGCTCAAGTGTACTGCCAGTCTCCTCCTGGACTGCCTTCCACTGCCACAGGCTGCTGTGTAGCTCTTCACAAAAAACAGTCTAGAGGGTGACCCACGCTGTCTGGCTGCAGGACAAATCAGCCAGGCCAGGCGGGCCAAGGGTGCTTGTCCTGCTCCTGCCTCTTGTGGGGAGACACAGTCTATGCTCCCTAGACTGCTGGTTCAGCATTTCTCCCAAGAACAGCAGATGAGGTTGGAACAATGACTTTATGAAAAACCAAAGTAGTTCAGGCTAGGGAGATGAGCTCTTCCATACAAGCTGGAGTAGCTGCTAGCCCCTCCTGCCACCAGGGACTGGTCTTCCATGCCAAACCATCCAGCTCCAGGGAGGACACAGGCACAGGCCTTTAAATCGATATCGCACTTCAGTGATTACAGATTCTTCACCTTCAGCCTGATTGCGGCTGACTTGAGGAAAAGCAAGCTCAGAAATCTAGTTCTGTCTGTCTAAGAGTTGCTGAATAACAGGGCCAGTTAAACCAGGCTAAATTTGAAATTAACAGGCATCACCCTGGGGATGGCCTTACAACCCATAAGTAAAGGAAACAGACAAGCAATCATCAGCAAATCCTAGAAGGATGAATCACATGCAGATAGGTTTAAACTTAGGAATAGCAATTGTGTTTATAAGTGGAAATTATTTGTTATTTTATTTGTAGTCCTTGTACACAAGCATTTTTGCTCAAAACTTCTAGACAGACCATGTATGTTTGTGGAAGGACAAAGTTATTCTTAAAGCATAACCATAATCACAAAGAGATTGTTTCATCTCAGATATGTTTACTGACCTTTCACCACCAGAAAATGCTTTTTTACTGCAGTCTGTGGCAAGAGAAATTCCAGAGAATTGTAATGTGTGCAATTAACAGCAGGTCAACATTGTAGCTGGCGTAATTCAGGGTGGTTACAGCTTGCAGATATAGTTACTTACATCAACTGAGTGTCTGGCCCCAAGAATGTAAAATAAGATCTGCTCTGCAGAATGAGACCACTGTTACAGAGGACCCCATGACTAGCCTTTGTATGTGAGAAAATGCACAGTTAATAGGATTTTGCTATTAGTGAATTTGATCTGATACTGTGCTTTATTTTATCCCAGAACAGCCTGGCAGATATTTAGCCCCAACAAAGCCAAGACCATGAGAGCATTTTTTTACCTATTGCAAACATTTTCCTGTGTGTCCTGTTACTCCCCAGGAAGCAGGAGCTCCAGGCACAGGAGCCTGCAAGTGGCTGGGCTGCAGGTGGTATCACAGGGTGCCCTTGAGCAGCCTCACCCCATCAAGAGTGACCTGGACCTGAGGCTGCCAGTTCAGCTCTCAGATCCTGTCCTCATGAATGTTGAAATGCAAACCAGAAAAACCAAGCTGCACCTTTTTATGTCTTGACAAGTACTTTAAATAGAAATACTCTGACCTGTTTTTTTTTTTAACACTACTCCTGTTTTGGTATTCCCATGTAGAAAAAAGCCGTGTGTCACTCTTTGCAGCAGCCCTGTTCTCAAAGCCTTAGGACTGGATTCAGCCCAGCAGCCCTGTACTGAGGAGTAGCCACCCAGCCACACCAAAAGCAAGGGTTATTTGACAACGGCTCAGAGCAACCCTTTTCAAGCCTTGAAGAGCACAACAACTAAAATAATAGTCACTGCCTGCTTTGCTCTTTTCATGCTCTCTCCTTGCTTGGCACTGTAAAAATAAAAAGTCTGCTTTAGAAGATAATACACATTCTGTGTTGGTCACCCTTCCTGAAATTTATAGTAGCTAAGGACACCAGGAAAGCCCAAGAATAGCAGGCATTTCTGCTGCATTTGAAGATACCTTGGCAAAGTCTTCTGATAGATTAGAAGAAAAAAAAAACAGTTTTAATACAGTCCCCAGGCACCATCACCCACATCTGGCTTAAAATGTTAGTGAAGCCAACCTTGAAGAAGGCTTTGCCTGTACCATGGCTGGCTTGTTCCTCTGAGGTAAGGACAAGCTTTTCCTCCTCCTCCCAGCAATGGTGGAAAATCCATAAGCCAAGATTGTAACACTCACCATGGGAGCTCTTCTCCTGGATGAACTTCTTTATATTTCTCTGAGATGTTTAGAGAGGGGAAGAGAGCTGCCTTTTCCTGGTGCCTTGTCTGATGATGCAACGACCTGGACTATCATCACAGGGCAGATGTTTTCTGCAGCAGCTGGAGAAAAATAATTAGTACAGCAGAGGTATAAGCAATCCTGAATTGTCTGTTTCTCAGCAACAGAGGCCTTAGGCTTTGGTTGCCTGAGCAGCAACAGGAAAAGTCAGGTAGTTTGAGGGATCTATTACACCAGCCTGAATTTAGCTTGCAGCACAGTTTGATCATTCAACTGTTTGGAAACACCCACCTTTGACCTCACTTGCTTCTCAGTTAATGCCTTCTTCTCATCCTTTGTACCAGCATGAGTAAAACAGAAGCTTTCTGGAGGGGAAAACAGAAGTCCCTAATCTGCTGTGCAGACTGTAGTAGCTGGACTTAGAGGGGCAGCCCCTTGCCAGAGTGGAATTTGTTCTGCTTTTCATGGGTTACAGCTGCTACTGAGCAAACTTTTCTCTCCTTCTCTTATTTGCATAGCAGACTGCAAACTTTTCAGGCTACTTCAAATAGCAGTCTGGTTGAACATGAAATCCTTGCCACCAAGAGATCTGTTATTTGGCAGATGAATAGCATAATTGCTAAAGTTTTGAAAGAAATAATAAATCTTCCACCCTCTGTGCCTTACAGTTATCCTGAGTCTGTGGATCTCACAGCTATTTTACAGGAGGGAGAAGGATTTATGTAGAGAACTGATGTACTCATAAATCTCTTCCCCATATAAGTTGCCGCCTGTGTTGAATCTTGGACTTGGTATGAACTGATACAACACTCAGAACTTTTTAGCATTGATGGAAGTCACTGTCCACTGTGAAGCAGCTCCTCTTTTAGGTCTACCTTAACTGGGGGAGGAATAAAAACTAATTTAAAGACAGCACTGCAATCATTAATAGATTCCTACTTACCAGATTCAGAAACATTCATATTGAAAGGCTGCAGACTGTTCCTCTCTCTGCCTAACTGCTGTTACATAAATTGATGGAGAATATGGACTTTTTATCTGTATGGGATCTTCCAAACAGAGGTCTTTATGATTCTGCCAGGTTCTCATCTCACTCATTTGGATATTGCCCCTTGTCTTGAGAAGAAGGATAAATTTCAATTTGCTGTAAAGGCTTATTCCTATCCCATAAAGAATTTTCATTACATGTGATACAGATGCTGCTCCACATTTATACTTGGGGTTTCAATATTTCCAAACAGACTGTAAGTGCTAAGAGAAAAAGCTTCACAATAGAAGAGGTCTAGCAAAGAAAGGAATCATTGAGCCACATAAGGGTATAAATGCAGAGACCACCAGGCAGACCACAGTCTGAATGTTGTAGTTACTTTCAGCTTGGATGGTACCACCCTGTCCATGAGGCTTGCTGTTGAGGAACTGCCTCTCCCTGCTTCTGTAAAAGCAGAGAGGGGAAAGACTAGATCTGTCTCCTACCACCTGTCAGAGCCCAGTTTATCAAATCTGGGACTGCTGGCACTGCAGCAGAGCTCATGAGTGGATGCCCAGTATGCAATGACCATGATACAGGATGCATCTGGAAGCATATGCATCTCCCAGGAACACCATGGAATTCTAGGAATGCTCAGTGACTTCAGTCTTGGGTGTCTGGGAAGGATGACAAAAGTTGAGAGTTGTAGTACAGTGTGGCTGCAAAATCTTTAACTCCAGCCATGCAGAGGCTGTTCATTTATAGACCAGCACCATTCCTCTCATGTGTGCTGATTCAGGAGATGACATTTCCTCCAGTACAAAAGGATCTGTTGCCTATTTACTTTTTCCTTCTGTGCTGAATGAATCCAAATGCAGTGCTAACTCAGACTAATACCTTGAATGTAAACTTCATTTCACTTTCAAGAAAGGGTCAAAGACTGGATCTGTTATATTGTAAGCCATCACCATAGGCAGCCTATTTTCCAGTATCAGCATATCCCAAGAATGGCAAGTACCAGCAGCTGGTTTGCCAGCCTCTAGCACTGACAGATCAGAAACTATGTCCAACTTTAAATCCACTACAGATTACTCTGGGCCTAAGACCAAACACTATACCCTGTCTCAAACACAAGAGAGGAGCTCCACCCTCCAAAACCAATTTAGCTTGTTATGACCTACATACTGAAAAGCATATGCTGGCACTTGCATGCTGATTTAAACAAAATCAAGATGTTGATTAACTAAAATTAAGATGCATAAGGCACAGATGAGTCCTCTTCTACTTCCTGCTTCATATTGGGCCAAAAAAAAGAATGAGGAGAGATAGCTTTTGTTTTCTTTTTGTTGTTTTTTATTTTGTTGTCACAGTATTACATAGAAAAAACTAATCCCTTTCATTTAGCAAATCCATTTTGTTCTTGGAGGGTTAAATCCTGCTTGCCTCAAACAAATGAGTAATCCAATTGGCTTCAATGTGACAACTCCCAAAAGGCAAATAGGATTTGACTCCCTCCAGAAAGCAGTACACAGATTTTTGTGAATGAGCTGTTTGAAATGCTGGATACTTTGTGTGCTAGCTCTGGTGTTGCCCTATAAACCCATGACTCTGTCAACCAGTTTTTCTTGTGCTAAAGGTTTAAATGGCCTTCTATGGCTCTAAATTTAAAATAGGGCCTCCAGCTACAAATCATAAATTTGACCATGTTGGTTTTGTCAGGGGGAGACAAGAGGGAGGAGAAGGAAGCATTCTCTGAAAGCTGTAGTTAGGACTAATTTACTGGATGTTTTAATTTGCTGAGAACCACATAATCTCCTAGGACTCTTGCAAAACTGTAAGTTCTCTATCTCTAACATGAGAGATCAAGAGTGACTGAGCCACACTGTATAAACCTCCCCAGTTTGCTGACACCAGGGGCTCTCTCAACTCTTCACTGACTGAATTTCTATATTCTTACTAAGACCTTTCACAAGAAAGCAGACAATTGACCCTTTATTTGTCTCACATTTGCTACTGAGAGTGCAGGCTGTTTCCAGAATAGGCTGAATTTCTCTTTTTTGACACCTCTGGTTACTTCACAAAGACAACTGGCCACCTCCCAGCACCCACCTGAAATGCCTGCATTACAACAGAAGGAGATCCCTTGACAAAAATATTCACACTGGCAGAAGACCAGATCAAGAAGGTAGTTAACACTTCGTATTCATGAAATTCATCCAAGGAAAATAGCTTCAGTGATCTAATTTTGAGAGCTGAAAAAAATGTGGAAAAATCACCCTTTGGCTCTTTAAAAACAGTCAGATGCATAGAGGCACTGAGTCTCCAGTAGCAAGGAAGAGGAGAGAAAATCACAACAAATACTGTGCCAAACACATTTCTTGTTGATTTAACTAAGCCAAAAGACAGACTTAGTGCCATCAGACAGAATTGCATGCCCTATTACTTACTACCCTGACTAGAAGTGTGGTTTCCCAGAGACACATATCCTTTAAAAGGTAGCAAGGATTAGGCAACTTGCATTTTTAGGAGAATATTTGTACCCTCTAATTTTCTTTTTTTTTTTTTTTCAGAGTAAAGCTTACAGAAGGAGAGGGGGAGCAGAAAAAGTTGTTATATAAGCAGTGAGGATAGGGAGTTCTGATTAGGCTTGTACTCTGTGCTGCAAAATACATAATCAGATAAAATGAGAATGCAAGACCTAACACCAGGACTGAATATAGCTCAGGATTTTGTTTCCTGGGCACTTCTTCCCTGATAATACAGTACAGGGAGGGTATTGCAAACTGGCATAGTCATTTTCAACATGTACTGTTCACTACTAAACTCAAATACTGTATTTTAAAGAAAAATCTTTGTATTCAGAATAGGCCTCAAACCAAAATGCTGGATGTGAATAGCTCCTGTCTGCTGTACAAAGCTTGATTTAGGACCACTTTGGAGCAAAGACTCTATTCCAGTGCTCTGGCTAGGCTGTGGGGGTGACAGCAACTATAGCCCTACAGCAGGAGGAGGGCCCTGTGGACAATCTTGTCCTGCCCTTGGCAGAATAGAATGGTAGAAATTGAGGACAACTTTGCAGGACATGACATTCTCTCCAGAGAAATTTCACAGTCAGGACCATGCAATCTATGACGATTTGAAGAAAACTGTTGCTCACCTTCTTAAATTACTTACAAGGACTTTGAAAAATTAAAATAGTCCAAATCTCATGGTATGATCTGAAGTGCTTTCCAGTTCCACTGTGTGAAATTTGCCTTCCAACACCATGTAGGAATTCTTGCAATCTTGACTTCTGCAGGGGCAGTGCAGAGGTGGACCGGGGTAACGTGAACCTCATCCATGTGAGTCTCTCAGGTTTTTTGGGGGGATGGGGGGGATTCTTTGTCACATGGAGGGCATTTCCAAGCCATCTTCTGGGAAATTACTGCCTCAAATCTTGTTCATTGGAACTAGGTATTTCAAATCCACTACTTAGCCCTACAAATCTTTAATCTTATAAAAACTTCTAAAATCTTTGTCTTAAAGGCTACAAAAGACAAAGCAGTGCTCAGCCGCTCTTTCCTGAAATCCTGTTGAAATTGGAATGAGATACCAGGCTGAAGGTGATTTAAAGGGAAAGGAAGAAGAGAGGACATTTACAGTTACAATCATGACTGTTTAAAGGTTAAAAACTTCTGCTTTGAGAATTTGCAGTGTAGGAGTGCATCAGGGATGTAACCACGAACCCAGCTAGTCAGCCAGCAGGCTGCACTTACACAAGACTCACTCCAGTAAAAAACTACTGATTTCTTTCCTGTGAAAAAGACGCAATTATTTCAGTAAAAACTTCCCTCTTTTTAACAAATACAAATCTAGAAGTATGGGGTTTTTTTTCCAATGTCAACTGCCAGTAAGCATTGTAAACATATACGAGAACAAATAGAGGAACAAAAAACAATCTTTTTGCTGGAAGATACCAAGAGTTCAGTTGAGATGTCTGAGCACATTTGGTGGCCAGTAGTGTTGCTGGATTCTAATCCTCTCCAGATAACTCTTGGAAGAAAGCAAGCTTAACCCCATTTGACCTATGCTTACTCAGGGTGTCTTTTCCACTCCAGCAGTTTGAGCCACATACAAAGGACCTTGTTTTTGCAATGATTTTGATGGATTTTCAGGGAAACAAATGTGTCTGATTCTGAGGGAAGGCTGATGTGGTTTGTGCCTCTGGAAGCTGACTTGCAGTTTGTTAACCTTAGTTGCAGCTGTTGAAGTCTGTTGTGCCAAAATAATGAAATGCAGCCCTGATTTCCTTTCTTCTGGGTCAGGTCTTGACAGTGAGTGACGTTCTCAGCTCTGAGAGCAGCTGGGATCACTGGCTCTCAGAGAATTAGGCTCTCTGTCTCCTATGGAAACTCTTCAGTATGTTGTGGTTGTTGCTTTGATTTTCTAGTGATGTGCATTTTTATACATGTCTGTAAAAACAAACACAGTTTACCCTACTACCACACGGATCCTTTGCAATGCCTTGTCAATAATGTCAAGCCAATGTTACACTCAAGCCCAGGTATGACTCATTTTTTACAACTGTGGTCTTCTGAGACTATCACAAAGGCTGCAGCGGAATGGTTTAATTCAGAAGTATTTCCTGCATCACCGTCAGTGGCTTATTTTCCTGGGTCTCCATTTTCTTTGCTTTTCCAATAGTTTGGGTGTTCTATATTTAGCCAGTTACTGAAGCACATGTGGGTAACTGAACAAAGTGCTTATACAAAAGCTTTTCCCTTGAATTTTTGCTTTCGTAGTAGAACCCCCTGTAATTTTACTGTCTTGAACTCCCACTCATCTCTGCTGAATACAGCTGTATAAGATTTTAGCAGTGCATATTGCATTTTTAATTTACTGTATGCCTTTCCCTCAAACAAGAAGCAGATGACATCTGCTGCCAGAGTGACTCAGCACACGAAGAGCTGCAATCACAACCTATCAGCCTATGTGAAATGACCTGACCCATTTATACTTTGAAAGTCAGTCAAATCTAAATACCAGATACTAGATTAAGGTGCAGGTGGGTGGGGATTGGAATGAGCCTAGGAGAGGTGAGGGAAGGGACAGATGGTGTCCCTGACCCACACAGGCAAGCAGCGGAATAGGGACCGAAGCAGGGTGATGCCTGGACCTCTACCCTGCCTTCCTGGGCAGGGTTGTGCTGGTTTGTAGCCCACCCAAACAAACATAGCAGGCAAAGGCATTACTGCAGTTGGAGGGGGAGAGAGAGAGATATGCAGGGGCAGACTGGGGGAGCCTGTATGAACCTGCCTTCTGCTGCAGGAAGAGAAGGTAAAATGACTGGTTTCACAGGTGGCTCAGAGAGGATGGCCTGCAGGCAGTAGAAGCTTGCAGGGAGCAGTTGCTCACTTTATCTTCAGAAGTAATTTAGGTGGGAGAAGAGAGGGCACAGTGCAGCTCAGGCTTTGGCATATGAATGAAATCCATTAGGTAGTCAGCAGTCAATCCAGTGAAAAGGTGCTTCCTTGCCTTGGTAACAATGGGTTTTCATTTCTAAATAGACAAGATCTTTGAAGGGATAAGAGATTAACAATCTAATGCTTCTTGGTCTACTGGATCAAGTGTAATTTTCCAGTACTGCTTATCAATGTCCAGACTTGTTTTTCATGTTTGGCAGCTGAGCCTAGAAAGGACTTGTATGTGTTATGTATTGATTTATTGATTTTAGCATATCCACTGGAAAGTGCCGATTGTTTACAAGACTGTTACAGAGAAGCTGGGTTTAGTGCTGATTTTTTTTTTTTTTGTATATGCCACAGCATTGTCATATACTTGTCATATTTTCCTTCAGAGTAGAAAGAGCTTTCTGTGAATCTCTAAGCTAAATCCCTCTCTGCAAAAAGATTTCCTCATTTAGAGATGAGAAAACTAAACCAAGAAATGATTCAGTGGTTTTCTCAACTTCACGGAATGATCTGGGACCTACTTCATGTCTCTGGTGGAAGATGGCAGGTTTTGTGACTGAACCTAGTGGCACGAGTCCTTTACCCTTTCTATGACCTAGGAGTTATATGACAGCTATAAGCCCCTCTTTTTTCTAAAAGCAATCAGGATGAGTTCTAAATGTGCATTGATTTTGTTTGGAAGAATTAATGGTTGAGGTGAAAAGCCCAGGAGGTCCTTCAGGAGGGAAAGGATAAAGAACTTTCAGGTTCTGTTCTTCATTCAAAAGGCTCTCTTGTCCTCTAGTAATGCGAGTCAAATTTCAGGGATCTCTTTTTTTAGGAGCAAAAGGTCCTAGATTACTTTCCCCTGAGATCATTTCCAGGGTTCTCTGCAAGTCCTGATGGCTTTGACTGTACAGTGTTTCAATGTGTGAGTGAGAAGAGGTGAAGGCAGCTGGCATTCATTCCAGAAATATGTGGGCACTGGACTTTGCCAGGGCCACGCCTGGGAATGTCTCAGCTCTTCTGCTGCAGGGATGCAAAAACACAGGCTGTTTCTTCCTTAGAAGAGCTAGTTAGTTCAATCTGCCAAACTCACCTAATTTTCTTCTTGGAAAATGGTTTTGTGCTTTAAAGGTCCTTACCCTTCAAAGGTGTCTGAGTCTTAGTGCACACTCAGTTAGAGAATGCCCTGGAAAAGGAGAACTCTTGGCCACAATCTACATGACAAAAGACAGCCATAAAAAGGGTTTTAATTTCAAAATGCCACATCACATGCATTATGAAATTATATAAAATGCTACAGCTGCTCTGCTAATAATAGTCTACATGCTTTAAAATGAAACACTTTATGAACTTGCTGTCTTTACCGCAGTCTCAATGTAGCAGCCTCAAGCTAGCTACATTACCATATCATTAAACAAAGTGTCCATCTTGCTGTCTCTTCCACACAGATAGCCTTTATGAAATTAGCAGCCCCTCTGAAGTCAACTAAGCCACTTGTATGCATGAAAATGTTTGCAGTGAAATTTCAAGGGTCATTCTTTCATTTTGGTTGATTATGTTTCATAGACACACACATTCAGCCATTTCCCAGCCCTTATCTATAAAGCATCCGCCCCTCTATTTACATGGGAAGGAATAAAGAAAAGAGCAAACTACAACATGAGGGCGCTTCAAAGGCAAGGAACAGTGTTATCTGCAGAGAAACACATATCCACAGCCTGCCGCCCATAAGGAGCAGTCTGAAAAGACTAAAGCAGCACAGGGGGAAAAAGTAACACAGAGAAGGCCAGCTGTGTCTTGAGGCATGGTTTCTGTTGTCATGTCTACTGTAGTATAGAAGATATACCTTATTTTCATTAGGATGAAGGGAAGCTGAGCTGCCAGGCAGTGCCTTTAGATCCTGAGTGCACTCTCCAAACACAACATGTAAAGAATACATGAAACAGTTCTACTTGAATGGTGCAGCCATTCACAGTGTACAGTGTGATTACCCTGTGGTTTCACGGACAGCTCTGATACAGCTCTCATGTCTAAGCCTGTGTCACTGGGGACTGGATGGGATGTTGGCCACTGCCCAGCCCTTCCAAGCAGCATATAAGGACAACTGAGGACAAGAAGTATATCAGAGCTCTAAGCTGCCCATCGGATCGTTGAAACTTGAGTTCTTTAAAGAAGAGTGAAAATACAAACTGTGTTAGTTCAGTAGTATAGCACAAAAATTGTGTGAGCTCTGTTGTAAGTAATCAATACTTAATCTCACAATGAGCCTTTCACGGTTTCAGAAATACCATCTTAAAGGAACAAAGCACTCAAAGGATTAAAAATAATCTTTATGTGTCCTACTAGGATAAACAGGGGATGTTTGCACTAGGTTGATCCTGCTGTGTTACACTCAGGTTGTAGAACACAAGACAGTGTTCTATTGTTGTATATTTCAAAAACCGTTTCCTACACTAAAACAGGAATAATTCTAATTTGAAATGAACAACCCCATCATCATTTTAAGGTGAAAAAAAAAAAAAAAAAAAGGAATCACAGCACAGATTCCTTTGTCTTCAAGTGCAACTTCCTGTATTTATCCCTGAAGTTCTCACACATAGTTGATCTGCTGGGGAATAAACTGTACATCAGCACTGGAAAGTCAGGCATTAGGTACACATGAACTGATCACATTAATGCATAATTAGCACATAATTTTCTGGAGATCCCATATGGTTCCAATCATATCATTACCAACAGCAGCACATCATATCATCCAAAATAAGCAGGTCAATCCCTGACCTTTTTCTAGGATACATGTTTTGATAATAATAGATATTATTTTAGGCTAGAAATAAATTTGTGCTGTAATTTATGATCTAGTTTTGTTTGTTTTTTTTTTTCCCTTAAGAGTGAATGTTCTCTTTGATGATCTTGGTGATGATGTCTGCTATCTTGCTGCTGTGGCTGACAATAACATAACAAAGCTGACTCGATCACCAGCTCAGTCTTACAACTGAGTAAGAGTCTGGCATTTTACCAGCTCAAATAGTGCTGCACTGGCTGCAGGGCACAGGAAAAAAAGCAAATATTTCATCTGTGTAGACGGCTATACAAATAGAAAAGCAGACAAGGCAACCCCATCTGGGAAGAAAAAAGAAAAAAGATGTATGTGATGACCTCCTTCCTTCAAGTTAAACAAGTAAAATCTTATCCTGGGTTATTGTCACAAGTTCCTCTCCTCTGTGAATGTGCACAAAGGGCAGTGCGCTATATCTGCAACTTGGCAGCATGACAAGAGCCCAGGGAGGATGTTTTGCAGTTGGGTCTCACTGTGCCTTATCTGTGTGCCTTCTGTGTGTGTGTGGTCAAGGTGCCAATGGCTGACTGAGGACACAAGACAGCAGATGCCAGTTGAAGCTGTCACATTTTCTTCCATTCTTCCTCGGCTCCTCAACCAGCATCTTCACTGTTGCTATTCCATGTTGACATTCCATGTGTTTGCTCTACCTCTCTATTATGCCCTGCTTTTCTTGCACTCTTATTTTTTCTTGAAAGAGCACTGAAGTTTGTCAGGACAAATGGAAGCTGCCTACTTTCTGCTGCATGTCCAGTATTTTGGTCACTCTCCCTTTTTGGCAAGGTAGACATGAATGATGGGGTGTGATAGAGGTTTCTTTGCCTATTTCTGTCTATCAGCTCTGGCACAATAAGCAGTCTGAGCTGAGATATTTTTGGCTGACAGTGTTCCAACGTGCAATGCATGGTGCAATTTACTTGGCTTTGCTTCTTTCCACAGAAATTAACAAAATCCATACAATGCTTCTTGCCTGTCAGGAAGCTATACTCTGCATTAATCTCTCATTCGGGAGACAGGCTATGTGACAGAGAAGATTAATCCTAACCACAGATAACACTTCCTGTCTTTAAATAGTTTTGGTAGATAAGTAACTTCTATAATGAAACACTATCCCACAGCAGGGTTTTGGTCTAAGCCAGGAACTTTTGAGTTTTAATTCTGGCTTTCAGACAAAATCTCTTTGTGGATAAAAGTAAGTAGAAGCCTGGTTTTGCTTTTTTTTGTGATTTTTTGACAGAGAAGGTACACCCTCAGCTTTTTTTCACACTCATCAAAAGTTCCATCTCTTCAGCACAAATGCATCCCTGCTTCTCTTGCTACTTCTTTTCCTATAACCTAGTCATAGAGTTTTCCCTGCAGAGGTATTGAAAGAATACATTATCCAATGTCAGGAAGATTTCTGAAGATGCAGGTCATGTCTTGAGGCAGATTCAGTCATGCAGAGTGCTCTGAGGTTGCTCTAGGGAGCCTGCATTGTTATCATGGTCCCCACTAGTGCTCAGTATTTACTTGTAAAATGTACCCAGCAAGACCTCATTCTTGAATCTGAGTCACACCAACATTCACTACTACTCATGGGTAAGATCTGGTCCAAAACCCATTAAAATCAGAAAGAGACTTTCCTGTGTTGGATGGGTTGAAGTCAGGGCTTTGCAGGATGCATGAGCACCAGACTTCCCCACTTCTGAATACTACAGTGATGACCTAACACACAGCTGCTTTCTGAGAGCTTTTTTTACACAGCTGGGGAAGTTTTGGCCTCTAGAACATAAAGGACCATACCATAGGCACTGTCCAAACAATATTTAAAAAATAGGGTTCAGATTCCTGCAATCTCTTGGCAGTACTTGCTATTTAAATAATGTTTAAAACCCTTCAGAAATAGACCCTGCATTGTAGTGATTTTCCTCAGATTCCTTCCACCAGACAAATCAGGGAGAGCAGGCTGTGACCACCAGGTCTTGGTGTTGGGGCAGAAACAAACAGAAACAGAAAATGTATGTAGGAATCTCATGCTTACAAGCACATTTTAAAATAAGGATTGGTGATGAGATAAATTCTTTGAAAGAACTTGTATTTGTTTAAGGGACCTTTCCTATTCTAGCATGCAAAATATTGGACTACATATTGGAAGTTTATACTAAAGATAGTTGTGAAGATGCAGGCGTATCGCTGAGACACTAGAAACACTGTGACAACGATTTTAAATTAAATTAGCACCAAATGATAATCTCCACATCCCTGGGCTGTGCTTCTGCTTCTGCTGGGCTGCGAGCCAGCTACACAGCACTGCAGAGGCTTGCCTGGGTCCTACACTGCTGGAATCTTATTAAACACAGGCCAAAGTATCAAGCAAAGATTGGTTTCTGCATCCATAAAACTGGTAGCCATGAGCAGAGCTGAGTGTGATGCTCTGACGAATGTTTGAAGTAATAACCCAATATTCTTCCTTAATGGTGAATGGACTCTATGGTGGTGACTGCAAAGTAGGGCTGTGACTACTAGCCCTGTCTTCTAATGCCCCATGTGACAAACAGAAAGATGAAGCCAAGTTCCGTTCTATGATATAATGATTTTTCCTGGTGCAGATGCAGGCACAAAGATCCTAATGACTGAATCAAAGTGGTCCTTGACCCTTTTTCAGAACTGAGTGGGAAACATGAACCAGTGCCTCTGTATTCTCAAGAAGAGCCAATCGCTATAGTAATGGTTAATCAAAAAAACAGATCACCTGTTTAGCCTCCCAGGCCAAGCAGTGAGAAGCAAATAAGGTTTCTATTTCATGGATTAGAAGCAGAGAAACTCCGTTATCTGTGTTTGCTTTTGGCTAGGCCTTTACTGGCAAAGGGCTTGGGCAATGTGATTGAATGACTATGCCAGTTCAGTCCTGCCTGTGAGCAGCTGTTCAAGGTCATTTCCCCCAAACCCTCAGCCTTTCCCCATTTGGAAGTCCAGACAGCAGGGCTTTAGAGCACTGAGGCTCCAGGCATCCAGCTCTTTGCAGAGAGCAATGGTACCTCTGCCCAGGATGGAAACTGCGCAGCCACTTTTTCTACTTTTTTTGATTCTTTCATTTAAACCAAATGGATCAAACAGCACTTTAATAACAATTGCATTCAAATTGAATGGAAATTCTGACAGTTAGGGCTAATATCCATGAGGAACATTGTTGTAGAAAGGGCTTCCAAGAAGAGTGCTCAAACCAAGTTTCTCAGTTAGCGGCCTAGGCTACAGCTAAGGTGTCTCAGTATAAGGGTATTGTTTTTGGAGGCAGTGCGGGGTCAGCATAGGAATAATTTATCTTAGTTAACTGTAACCTCTAGCACTAGATCAGACATCCTACTTAAAAATAGGCTTTAGATACTCTGACTTTTAACTCCAGTAGCTGAAATTTAAGATCCAAATATTTAAATCCCTAAATATAAGTGGCCTGGTTTTCCAGAGTGTTAGGCATATGCAATGCCTATTGATTTCAATGAGAATGTCAACCATTTTAGAAAACCAGGCCATTGAATTTAGTCATTGATACATAGATTCCTAACTTTAAGCAGCCAGGTTTGAAATCTTTTCTAGCTTTCAGCAGAAACTCAGTTTCATGAAGTGAAACCTTAAGCACCCTTGGCTTACCCCCTTCTAGCCCTATCTTCCGTGCTGTGGTAAATATTCACTTAAGACTGATTTTGCAGAAGCAAACAACAACATCACATAAATCTAAAATACTACTTGAGTGACCTTATTTTTATACAACAATTAATACTTAGACAGTAGGAAATTTGTGCTGCAGAAGTATTCTCTTTAGTACAGATTACACACTCCAGTGGGAAAAGCAAAATTAAATACATAGTCAAGTTGACTACAAACACTGGGTTCCAGCTATATTTGGACTGCATCACAAACTAATAATACCAGAAAAATTAAAATGAGCACTACTTCTCTGCTGTAGTCTAGATTGTGCTAATCTCACGTGACACTTGACCAAAAAGGAGCAGGAAACTGTGTGCCAGGTCTGTGCTAGATTGAATCTACCAACTGTTCAAACACAGTCCTACTGCAGGGACAACTAATGCAAAGGAAAATAAATATGCTTAACCCATGTCACTTACACTAGCTCAGCCATTAGCCACAGTGACCAAAAGACTTTCCTCCAAGGACGCTCACTTATATATTGGAGTTATAAAGGCTGTTAAAATTTCCTTTCTCTGACTGATACTCATATAATGGCACAGGCTTTCAGTGGACTTAGCCTTAGACTTTTAGAGAGAATTAGCAGCACATGTTGCTTGCATACATCTCATTGCCACCTGTGGATTCTGTAGGTTCAAAGGAAGGAACAAATACATCAACACTTAGGAAGCCATTTGAATCTTGAAATACTAAAGTGGGAAGCACCTATAGAAGGTTGCAAATAGGCCAAACCTTCGCGCTGGAGTGAATGATGTATATTAACCTGTCCAAAAATGGGTCAAGAGAAACAGCAAATTGATTAGACATACCTTACAGAGGGCAAGGGTAAGATGGGGACAGAGAGGTGGAGTTATGGACGTTTTGGAGACCAAAGGATGTGGTAGAAGGAGAATTATCTTTTTTGAAAGGAGGACATTTGTTTCCAAGGGATAAGTCTGAGCTTCAATACCTACACTGTTCTGCGCACGACTTTCTGGGCAGCAGTAATTCAGGCTTTGGGTACATTCTCATTTGGAAGAGAGGTTATGCTTCTTCCTTCAGTATGTTCCGGGATTCTTGTGAGTCCACTGTCACACTCTGAAAGGTGGAACTGCACAGGAGCAGTCAGATGAGCAGTGAGTAGGTAATAGCAGTTCTGCTATCAGCTGCTTAACACAAGACACTGCCAGGTTACTCAGTGAAAGGGAAGTCTAGAACAACAGTGATGTGGGCTTGGCATGCTGAGAATCTGGTTGCAATCTGACACTTGTATTTAGTGGCAGGATTTCTATTTAGCTAGCCAAAATTGTTTACAGTGGTGTAAGAATAGCTCAGAATAACCATTTTTCTGACTTTTCAGATACAGCCATAATGTTTTAAACACAGGTGTTGGGCTTGGTCTCATGTCTTTGACAATGTACACAACGAACCCATGACATAGTCATAGCTAGATCCTAAGTAAACCTGTATAATAAACATGCCCGAGCAAACAAAAGACAAGGAACATATGGGGTGCTGCTGGGGCTGGTTTCTGCTTGGTTGTAAAACAAAACCCAAAGTGAGCACCACTCATAAACTATTTAAAGGAGACACAGCTGCAGTTTGAATCTTCACTTCCCCAGCCTGGCCCAGCTGCACAGACCCTAATCACCACTGTTTTTTGGCTGTGATAGAGGAGAGTTTCTCAGGAAGCAGCCAGTGCATGAAGAACCTTGCCACATCCAGTGCATTAAGAGCCCTCCACATCCTTCTGCAGCTGCAAGGGGCCTGGCACCACCCCTCAATCCCCTGCTCCACAGTCCTAGCAGAGGAGACATGCAGACATGCTACAGCAGACATGCAGCCCAGCTTACAGAGCTGTGACCCCCACTGCCACCACAACATAACCTGCCTTGGGGATGGGCCTGCAGCTGCAGCCCAGATCCCATTTCTGGTGAGACTTGAGCACAGCCTGTCACCTTGAATGTTCTCCAATGCATTTGTAACTCAGCAGGGGTAAGCCCCTAAAAGACTTCTTCTATTATTATGTGCCATTTATTATTGTACTGAAACAGAACTCAGGTTCCTGTGCAAAAATTTTGTCCTGATGGAATAAGATGGATGGAGCTATTTGGAGCTCCTGAAGCAGCCCTGCAGGAGCTGTCACTCTGGCCAGGTAGCTCAGTAGCTGAGGGTCTCTGGGCTGCCCACTTTAACCAGACCAGCTGCCCACTGTGTCCAAGGGCAGCGTGTACTGCTTGCACACTGGCTGTTAGGGCAGCCAGTCTGTTGTACAGCTGATGCAGCCTGGATCTGTGGGATTTGCTGCCTGCTGCCTGAGTCAGTATAGACAGCACAGGCAGCAGTAGGGGTGTGGTAACCCAGGTCCTGCCTCTGCTCTCAGTGCTTGTTTATGCCAGATACTCACACATATGTGACAGGGGACATATGTTTTACTAAAGAGCTGAAATGAGTTTTGACACAATGAAAAAAGTAGAAAAATATCCTGTGGAGGAAATGGGAAAGGAAGGACAAGAATAGCAAAAATAAAACCAGGCAGTTCCACACATAGATTTTGTGCACTGTAAGCATTGGCAGATTGCTACTCTAAGATATTTGTATTCCTACTGGTTGCTTTGGTGGTGTTATCTACTCTACAGATGTCAAAATGGAGTGCATATGGAAGAGGTTTGTAGGGGACTGTCCAGTGGCCTCATAGATTGACAGTGGCCTCATAAACTCCAGAGAGTTTATTGCAGAGCACAAAGGAGATAGCTTGTAGTTATAGAAGGCAACTAATCAGTAGAAATAGAAGAGATAGTTAGATTTTGATGAGTTTTACAAGAATTTGAAGCTCATGTGATGAGGGTGTACTGGGCTAGGCAAATTGGTTAACATTAATGGATCTCTGGGAGGATCTGGAGGCCCTGGAGGGAGTAATAGGGCAGCAGAATCACCTAGCATACAAGCATGCACACAGCCCAAGAAAGAGAAGTGCCAGTAAGGTGCTTCCAAGGTGACTGAAGAACTCACTAAGGCTGGTAAGCATGGACTGGGCTACACTAACTAAATACAAAACCATAGAGATGCTGGGGGACCATGGGCTCTGTCCTTTGATGTTATTTTCACACTGTGTTATCTAGTTTCTAACTAGTTGGCATATACAATAAATGTTGCAAGGTTTTTTGTATCTGTTTTAAGCTTAGTTGGCAGGTAAATAATCAGGAAAATCGTGGGGTTAAAATATAATTTCACAAATAACTTTTATAAAGAAATGTATATATTTTTCTGATTGAAAATCTGTCACTTCAGTGTAGGCTTATGAGCTTTCCAGTTGCATTTATAAAAAGATGTTTAACAAGAAGGCAGCATCCAGTTATGATTGTAGTGTGACTTACAGAAAACCTACCTGAGATAACATGAGTCAAAAGAACCCACTGGGTCTTCTCTTTCTCTACATGCACACATTGATACATACAGGTGAAAAATGAGTTTCAGGATCTGAATAAAAGACAAGGTACCTTTCACTTAGACAGTATAATTTTGCAGGATTTCTCATAACCTGTGAAACCTTATGCCTTTCAGTTCCTTCCTCAGAAAGCTTGTCCACACAGACTTAGAAGTAATCCCCTAATGAGCAATATAAGTGTGGTAGAGTAAGATGGAGGGGGATTTTATTTTCAGCTTTCTTAACACCATATGTTCACTTAATCCCACTCTTCATTTAGCTAAAGGTAATCCCTGAGTACTTGAGAACAAATTACATGCAAACATACATTATGTGTATGGGTGATCTGTATATAACTCTGCACATGGGTCTTAGACTAAGAGAAATCCCACTGATAGCTAAGGCAGTAGAATTTTCCTATACAGATGCTCCCAAGTCATCTATCTCAAAAGTACACATTAAGATTCAAGAAAGAAAGTTTTCTCTGAAGGAATTACTAATGAGGATTGCTTGGATTTTTGCTCATCAAATCTTGAATAAAAATCTTCAAAGTTATTCTTAAGTGCCATTTAATTTGTCTTACCTCATCACTAAAATGATTCAAAAAATCATGATAGTCCTCTCTGATAAGTCCAGAAACATCATGCAGACCACATTAAACATGCCAAAGTATTTATTTTCCACTTTTCAATTCAGAATGGGAGTTTTAAAATAAATTGTAGACATTTCAAAGTACAATCATAAAAATGCTGAAATTTTCTGCTCGAAAATCTACTGGCCAGTTATCTATGGCTGTTCAAAAAAATAATCTGAAATTTCCCACAACTATTTTCAGTCACTCTCTGAAAGAACAACTGCACCAATTTAAACTACTTATTTTAAAAAATGTTAACAGTCCAGCCAATATCACTTAAGCAGTCAAGACAGAAATTCCAGTAAATCCTAATGTATAATTTAAAAGATATAGGTCAAATATTTCATATTTGCATAAAAATGACAGGAAAAATAGTTCTGCTCTGTAAACATTTGGTACAGTTAAATAACAGAACTTCTGGAGAAAGCTGTACTTTCTACCTGGTCTTGCAAATAAATTAGTGCCAGGTGTCTCCTGAAATGAAAAGTCTATTTGAGCAGGTCACTTTCCAGGATGAGATCTGAAGACAAGATGAGGCTGAAGATATGTGGGGAAGAGCAGCTAATAGTGACTGGAAAAACAAACCAGTGCCAGTACTGAGTATACCAGAGATGTGTCAATCTATCTCTGCAGCTCCAGAAACTGTGTCACATTGCTGCAGTGCATCCACACAAAGCTCCTCCTGCGATTATGGCCAGTGCACAAATGGGTTTGATTGAATTTACCTCTGTAAAGAAAGGAAACTAAATGTAGTCTTTTGGATTTTCACAGTGATCTTCTTTGAAGATCTAAAATTCGGTTCTCTCTCAGGCAGCAATGTAACTGATAACCCTATTTTATTGCACATTGATAAAATCATTTGCACTTCAAGAATTATTAAATCAGATCTAGCAGGTAATTATTCTGTAATGAGTATTAACTGCATATAAAGTATTTGGTGTGGAAGGACATTTCAATATTTTCAACATTTACATTAAAATGCTCTTTTTCTACGTCAGTAAGCAAAAGATGTCCTGAAGTAAAGTTGTTCTGAAGTGAGCTGAATTTTCAGTGTAAAATGAGAAATGTTGTCATGGAGGAAGTAAAAATAGGTTAAAAGTAATCTGAAAGGTAAATGACTACTTGTTGCTTTTTTTATGCCTTACTCTGTAACAGTAACATAGATAACATGAACTCCAAAGATCTTCTGAGAAGTGCTTTCCAGCCTGACCCAGAGAAATGCCTGATGCAGGCCCCTGGGTTATCCTGGGGCTCTTCCAGTTTGGTATCAAGCACAGCCTTTATACTTGAAGAGACAGTATAGTCATATCAAGAAGGTCATTGCAAGAAAATAAGAACTTTTCAGGAAAAATTTTAATCACAAAGTAGAACTAGCAAAGAGAAACAAACTAAGTTTATTTTCCCACCCCGCTCTGCCACTCACCTCCCTCAGTATTTTAAACATATTGTAGACTTGATTATTTTATGTAAAGCAGTTGTTCTCAGGAGTGAAAAACTTCTGGCACTCTGCTGCCATTTCACTGTGATGTTAATGACCAAACTTCTGCCATTACATTTTAGCAATGGGATCTTTTGAAGTGGTAATGTTTGCCACTATGCTTAAAATTCTAATGTTGTTTGAATCACTGTTTGTATTTTAAGTGAATAATGTGACAGAACCTCAGCATTTTTATGAATGAGTAATCTCATAGTTTTCGGAGACAGCTAAAGACTGTATTTATTTGTAGAGCTGTTTGCAAAATGGTTGCCATAGCTTTGGTTTCTTTTTTTAGACCACACTTATCCTGCAGTGACTTTTCCAAAAACTGACCATAACAGAGACAATGTCCTCTAGCATTTGTTTACATCATCCCCCTTCCTGTTGTTTACACCTCATTCTAGTTCATGCCACCTTTTCTTCCCCATGTTAATAGCTATTTTCTGATTCATCTTCACCACTGAAATTTCTTTCTCTTGGTTTTGAAGGTACAGTCAGATAGAAAAGTGTTGGTTCTCCTGTCTCCAGGAAGATGATGAAAAACCTTGCTTTACAAATAGTCAGTGCATCTGCTGTGATTGGGACCCACACTGACTTTATTTTCCCTTGTAATTATATTGAATGAGCTGAAGGAAAAAGAAGGGCAGCAAGAGAGCATTTAATAGATTCTCGCAGAGTGTGATAGATATTAAGGCCTGTAACTGTGCTGCAGAAAATCACTCATTTATTTGCCTTTCAGTAAGAGTCTCTAGAAATAGAAGCATTTTACATTATTTTGTTTCTAAGGATATAAAAATACATACATTCTAATTGCACTTTGGAGAAGGAAAATTAATAAAGACAACTGCGCCATTCCCCATTAGTGGAAATGCCTGCAGTTAACCTGCCTCAAGCACTTTCAATATCACTGAATCCCTTGAGTGGGATTTTCCAAAGTGCCAGCATTAGCTCAACCCTGCTCCCATTAAAATCAATTACTGACTTCAGCCTGGGAGGAGAGTCCAGAGAGTCCCTGTGGTGCCCTGTATGTTGGAAGATCCTAATCTGTGTGTGTGTTGTTCCTTCCCTATTTTTATGTGCATGGCTGCACAGGTGCTCTGATACATTCATGAAGGCCAGGGTTTGCCTCAGAGGACTTAAAAAGGAACCAGAAAACTAACTGTGCAGAATAAAGAGTAATGGAGGGTAGCATAGATCATGGAGGCAAGAGGAGCTTCATGTAAGATGAAATTTCATCAAGTGTGTACTGAAGTCAGCTAATCGCAGCCTCTATGCCCCAATCATAGAGCAAAACCTTCTAGAACACATTTTCAATATGCTTTCACACAGTATATTTTCTGCCTATGGAATCCAATTGTCATGGGCAGTCATCAAGGCAAATAGTTTAGTAGAATTAAAAAAGAGATTTAAGAAGCTTTGTGAGCAAAGACAACATTTGCAGCTGTATGCTCCAGATTACAACAATGCAGTGGACAAACAAGCTTCCTGCTTCAGCAGCATAAGCTGATTGCTTTGATAGTCAAGAAGAAATGTTTTTTTGGCATGTGTTATCCATGCTGATTTATTGAGATGTGTGATGAGGCGGTTTGAGTCTTCATTAAAGGGACTGGTAATGATAATGAATGCTATAGATTATTTGCTAGTCTGCAATGGTGACATTTCCATAAAAAGAGTATCAATAGTAAGTCTGTAATGAAGTCCCCTCCCAAGCAAGGGACTGATTTGGCATTGATGAGAGCAGAATTCAGACCTTGGCTATGAACGAGGTTTCCTTTCTGGCTCTAAGGAAGTAGCTTATTCTCTCATCACCTGAGAAAGACAAGTTCACTAGTTCTTAGAGGTGGAATGAAGGGAAATTGCATAAAGAAAAGAGTAGTTATATTTTCATCCACAGACATTCTGTTCTTTGAATTCAAAGCTCTCATCCCACTGTAATTCAGGAGTACTTCAGCTGGAATTAGCCAAGATTTTTTTCTCATTTACACTGATTAAATGAGTCCAGAACACAGTGTTTTCATTCCAGTGTTTGTGCTGCTGCTCCTCTGAACCTGCTCCCCCATGCAAATGGCAGCAGCCTTCCCACTGAACAGTAGCCCTGAGAAAGCTTAGTGGCCTTAACCTAGAACATGAGGAGTTTCTACAATGGATTATGTATCATGCTGGCTGGCTTGAAACCCCAGAAGCTCCTGTCCAAGTCTGCCTTCCTATTACAGGCTACTGCTGTCATCATACCAGTTGCTGCAACATCAGAACCCCTTCACAATATCCTTGTTTATGAACAGTAGATAAGATCTGAGAGAAGACGTTTTTAACGTAAGTCTGGATGAAGTGAATTATTGATGTTAATGGCTATGTGTGCTATACCTGTTGCTAAGAAATGCTGTAATACTTTGTCAGAATTCCCATTTGGAAATGCCATTATAGCTAGGGGAGAAGCGATAGATACAGTATAGATTGAGGAAGCTATTGATGAACAGGAAAGGCTTTTTAAGGATTTTGTGCCTTGAACCCTGTAGCTAGCAAAAGAAATTCATAAAGCAGGTGAAAAGAGTCTCTTCTCCTTGCTAGAGCTGGCAGGCACCATAAGTGCTCAAGGTTCCATGATGGTATAGTTGCAGGGATATTTAGATGTACCTATATGTGCACACACATATAGTTTTGATTGATAGTCTAGATCAGACCCAGCAGGTCTTCACTAAAATATGAAATTTCTACTGCTCAAGTCATTGAGCTTTCTTAGGTCCAACAAAGCAATCAAGATAAGAGTTTATCTTAATTTTGAACTCCCATATTTCCAGCCCTTGCTTGGTGTATCCTTCACAGAAATTCTCCCAACTGTCTAATGATCCAGAAGCCTATGTAACCTTTGCTTATTTATGTTTTCTTATTCAGGATTATTTAAAGACAGAAAATAAAACCTTTGAAGGACTCAAAATTAAGCTCAGCTGCCAACAGTGCTTAGCTATAAGTGAAATTGAGATTGATAGGCAGCATTTGGGAGAAGAAAGGGTCAATAGCCACAGAATTATTTCCCTGATTAAAAAAATGATCCATTTTATCCTTTTTTATTTCAATGCAGATATACATTTAAACTAACCTTTTAACCTTCTCAAAAGGTTTCACTTATTTTTAAATTCATTACCTGTTAATTTCATTGGAAGATGTATGACTAAATTTCCTGTACTACTTTGAAAACCTTACCTAACATCTGCTGCAGGTATGTACTATTTCCTATGACCTGGGGGATGATTTTACATTAGTAACTTACGGCTGTAATTGGATAGTGGTTCTGTAGGATGCACACAGATCCAATCTGGTCCTCAAACTTCAAATGATCTAGCTGTGATCTTTACCCTACATTAAATCAACTCTGTTGTCTGTTGTCTGCTCAGGCTCAGGGACAACTTAGCAAATTTGATATAAGGGAATAATATTCCCACATGCCAAAAGCAGAGTTTGCAGTAGTCAGCTGCAGCCTCTTTTTCCTTTTGAGAGAATTTCATAGCTGAGGGTATGAAGCTTTGCACACATCATGGCCGTGCAGTTCCTGACCTGCAGTGGTGCAGAACGTGAGACTTGGCAGCGCTTCTGTTCTGGGTCAGCTGCCATGGAGCTGCCATAAGGAACCTGGCCATGGCACACCCAAGTTGCTCCTTGCATTGCCAGTGCACTCCCTGTGCTTCCTCCGGCCATCTCAAGCCTGCTTCTGGGGGAGGTGTTGTCATTCTAATCCCTTCAGGGTCACAGAGGATCAGTAGGAAAGTGTGGTGGGATTAATACAACTTCCAGACGAAGTTTAACCTGCTGATAACATCAGATTCATAGTCTCTGCCAGGTCACTCTCACTGCTGATATGCTGCAAGTGCAGAACAGCACTGAAAACTGAAGTACTTATCACTTTTATTAAATAATGTGAGCCCAGACACCTCTTCATTGTGGAACTTCACAAACTATGAAGCAATGTATCAGTAGCAGTCTAGAATTTGGAACGGTTGCAACTCCAGAAGACTACTGTAGTCTCTTGGTGATGAATGCATGTATTTTTATTTCATATTGATAATTTATATATTTCTGCATCCATAACTTTGATCTTAACTTGTATGGGATGTTGTTAATTGGCAACATTTTATTATGTTGTCCAGAATTTTTAAGCCATTTACATGTTAAGGTGAATTTATATAGCAAAGGTTTTAGATGTTAAATGGGTGAACTTTGTTTTTCAAATTACTTAATTGTGTGTACACATGAAAATATTTTTCTCCATGTACTAGCTTGTATTTTAAACAGATCTTCATGTTGCTGTTAACCTAGCTTGTAATCTTATTGTTAAATTAGTACTTACAGCAGTAAAACAACAAGCGTCATTTTGCATAATTGTTCAGATTTATGGAAAATACTGTGCTTTAACTGACTGAAGTTTTGTGCCTGTCAAATACTAGATAAACGCTGATGTAAAACACGCCTGTAAAACAAGCGGTTGTAGCACAGGGGAGAAGCGCGTTCCCGGCAGAAGGCAGCGTGCATGCCACCTCTCCTGCGCTGCAGCTTGGAGCCCCAGGGCAATAAACTCTATTTAAGCGAATCTCCCCTCCTATAGCACTACCTGCAGCAGCAAGCAAGTAGCGTTTATTCCATTTTGTAAATAACTTCAAAAATTGTGATCTCGGCCCTGAAGCTGTGGTAGGATGAGAAACGGGGGCAAACCCGCCGGGCCAGAGCGTAGACGAGGCGGCGCGGTCCGCGGCTGGCCCTGGGTCAGCGGGACACATGACCGAGGATTTCGGTAGGATTTGGTAATTTGCTGACAGCAGAAACCTTCGGTGATCGGAACAGGGAACGTCCCGAAGCGCCTTTACCTGCGGACGGAACCGCAACCCCAAGCTGCCTGCAGCGCGGGCAGCGCCCGCCGAGAGCGCGCCGGCCACTGCCCGGCGCGGACGGACCCGCTCAGCGGGCAACGGCACCGCAGGGATCGATCGGCAGCCAGGGATCGGCACCGCAGGGATCGATGGGCTCCGTGGGGATCGGCACCGGCGGATCGGCTCCGCGGGGATCGATGGGCTCCGTGGGGATCGGCACCGGCGGATCGGCTCCGCGGGGATCGATGGGCTCCGTGGGGATCGGCACCGGCGGATCGGCTCCGCGGGGATCGATGGGCTCCGTGGGGATCGGCACCGGCGGATCGGCTCCGCGGGGATCGATGGGCTCCGTGGGGATCGGCACCGGCGGATCGGCTCCGCGGGGATCGATGGGCTCCGTGGGGATCGGCACCGGCGGATCGGCTCCGCGCGCGCCAGCCGCCCCCCGCGTGCCCAACGGCCGCTCGCGCGCCCAACGGCCGCTCCGGCGCTGCGGGTCCGTCGCCGCCCCCCTTGGCTGGCGCCGGTCCCGGCAGGGCGGGGCGAGGCGCGGCCCGCGCGCCGGAAGTGAGCGGCGGGGGGAGCCCGGAGCGGCGGCGGTGCTGGGGCGGCGGCGGCGTGTGGGGAGCGGCGTCTCCGCTGCTGGGCAGGGACGCGCCTCGGCCGCCGGGCGGAGGCGGTTCCGCGCTCGGCGGAAACAAGGAACGGGAAAGGAAGGGAGCGGCGAAAGGAACCGGTATCGGCGGCCACCATTAGTGGAGACAGGAGGAGCAGCAGCGGCAGCCGCCGAGGGGGTCTGCGGGCGGAGCGGACCCGGGTGCCGCCGCCGGCAGCGAGCGGGAGCGAACCCGGCGCCTCGCCCCTCTGTTCTGTGGGGCGTCGCCGCTGCCTGCCGGGGCTCCCCCGGAGCCGAGACGAGGTGAGTGGCGGAGCCGCCTTCGTGTCGCTCTTATCTGGGGGGCGGCGGTGGCAGACCTGCGGGCGGCGTTTCCTGCCGCGTCCCCTCGGCCCCCGAGCCACCGCCGAGGCTGGGCGGGAGCACCGGAGCGAAGGGGTGCGGGAGGGGTGCGCTTTTGCCGGCCCGCGCGTCTGCCCTGCGCCCCTCCACGCCCCAGACACCATCGGGTGTTCTTTTCTCGAGAGGCTCTGGTGACTGGTGGAGGATTCTGGTATGTGTGTGCCCTCCGGGTTTTCCCCGAATGAGGCATGCCTCGGAAGAGGCTGGGAAGTCAGCCGGGGATGCGCGAGGGATGTAGTGTGTGGCATGCAGACAATGTCAGCTTGGGTGAGTCTCCACCCTGTGCAGCCGCAGGCAGTCGGGTCCCCGGCGCAGGCATCGCCGAGGCGCGCGCTGCCACCCGCGGAAGAAAACGCGCAAATCCTCGTTCCTGGTGCAAGGAGGAATGATGGGTTAAAAACGCAACACCACACCTGAAATCTGTTAAGCTTTTTAGCCATACGACCTCCTGAAGGCAGACGGGTTTGCAAAAAGCCTTCCAAGCAAGCTTGATGCCTGCGTTGGTTTTCGTGAAACTGGGAGTGTGGTATATTATTATTTCTGCATGGGGAAAATCATTGATGGTGGGAGGGAAAGGAGGAGTGTCTGTATGTATACACGAGTGTCACATGACCTTGTAAAATTCATATGGCTATACTTATTTTTCTCTTGCACTAATGCTGGTTGTTTTAAGAAGCCACTGACTTACCTGTTCATTTTGGAAGATTGTATTTCTTTTGGATTTGTTATTTTGTGGGGCAGAAAACAATCCACCTACGTGTTTGAACACTGTCTCTGTGTTTTATCATTTTTACTAGTATTTTATATTTTTACTGGGCTGTAAGTGTTTAGAAGGAGATGAACAGCAGTCTGTGTAGTGCAATTTATTTTTTACTGGTGGATTACAGGTACACTCCATTTGGCAAATGAAAACTATTTCATATGGCTAATATCTTCACATTACCATTCATGTGATGGGTGGATGTTTTGTGAGACTGTAGAATCATACCCACTCCATTTTGAACAAATTGTCTCTTCTTGTCTGTTCCGCCTAGTGCCCTTCAGACATGGATAGGTTAGCTTGTTAAATACCTTAGAGAAGAAGAATTAATTGATTAATTCTAGATATTTATTGAAACAATATGTCTAGAACAACAGATCTTCCAATTTTATTGTCTTTAATCAGCTTTTCTCTGCTGAGAAGTTTCCTGTTAAAATAGAGGAATGGTAAAATTACTTGATAAATCATTTTGAAGAACAAAAGTATTGGTCATAATGTAGGAAATACTTTCCATATTAGATCTGTAAAGATCTAGACATATCCATATTTAATACACTGATATCATTCTTGGGTGGGTGTGGTGGATAGTGGAACACAGAACGGGTTTTCTGCACCTAAGTTGGTATGTGATTTTTCATATCACTGGGTGATACTCAAATTACCATACAGAAATCCATGTTACAGAAGCTTTTTGCTTTCATACAACAGAAAGGTAAGTGGCAACAAGGAATTTTTTGTTGCCTTTGTACAGTTTTAATTTTCAGATAGATATTTCCTTAAAATGGCTTCATTTTTTATGCTCTGATGATATGCAATGAAGCATCCTTCTACCACTGATTCTCTGACTCAGCATGTGGTGACAGTGAGAAAAGTATTAGTAAGAGATAAACCACAGTTAAGGAAAGCAATACAGTGTACTGGCTGTTAATTTCTAGAAAGAGTATTAAAAATAATGTGAAAGAGAACACTGACAAATTTTATATAATCTTCAATCTGCCTTCCTTTCATAGTATCTTGATACTACTGCCTTCAGGTTTGAATTTAAAGTAGTTTTTGTACAGTGGAGTAGTGTATTGACATAAACTGCTTTCAACTTCCTGTGTGTTGGAGCTGTGTGTTCACCTTTCTTAGTGAAGTAAGCCTGGGTACAGAGAACACCTGTTGGTTTAAAGTATTCTGTGAAACTGCTGCGATGCCCTTCGTAGGTTTCACACAATACTTTAAACCAACTCTGGGCTCGCTGGGGTTGGTTTTAAGAGGCATTGTTTTTCAAAAGGATGTCTCAGAGTTCTGGCTATCAGAATATTTGGGTATAGCTTTGTTTCCCCCAAACCACAAATCTTCTTTAGGGGTTGCTTCTTTATTTGAATTTGGTCCTTTGTCTATTCCTTCAGCATTAAGTTTTTCGATAGAATCAACTGGCTTTTCTAGCTAGAAAAAGTTAATTCTTTGTGATTTAAACTGTAGATCTTCATCCTGTGTTAGTCTCATCTTTACTGGTCATACTTGCCCTCCTTCTTTAAATGTTTTTCAGCTGCTGGAGAAGGAAGTAAAAACCTTTTCTAACTGTCTCTAAGTGAGACAGAGTTAAATCTGAGTGACTAAGCTAGTTAGGTAAATACTAGGAAGAATAGTACTGAAGATCTTAGCCATTAAGTAATTTACATCACCTTCTTAATAGAAGAAGAATCCAAATCGCTTGTGTTACAAATTAAGCCAAAGGTTGCAAAATAATCACACTCTGCCTTTTCTGTTGTGTTAAACAATAGTTTTATTATGGAATTTTCAAATAGAACTGAAATAATGTACTTCACAACTTCCCATTAACATCTGTTCATACTGAGGATCCTGCTGATTAAATCTAGAACTTGTTACAAACAGTTACTAAAGCCAGAAATGTCCAATTTCTGTTTCTGGCCCCAAGAATAAGCCACTTTGCCATGTTTCACACTTTCTCTGCAATTGTTAGAAGAAAATGTGTTGGTTTACAGCAGAATCAGGCAACGTCAGATAAACAAGCCTTATAAAAAGGCGATCCAGATCTGTTTTATTGCTAGGAGTTAATAATACATTGAAATGACACCAGACTGCTAAGTAGTCAGGTTTAACCTGTTTCTATGTGGAGTGTTAATTCTGTTTCAGAAAATGTAAATTATGAAACAAAAGTTGACATATTGAGTAAGTCCTCTTAAGAATTCAAAAAATACCTTTGATAATTGGCAGTCACAGATTTTGAGTGAGTACACACACGGAATGTTTTCTACCTTTAAGAATGTCTACTAGGTTAGATAATGTCAGTAAAGAAACTTGCACTATAATTGCCCTTTATAGTTGTTCTTCAGATTAGCAAGGGATTAAAATTTCTCTTGTTAATCTCCAAGTGTTATCATCACTTTAAGAAAGTGTCCATTGAAAATGGTGTATTAGTTTTTATGTGTTAACACTAGAAATTAGTAATAATTACCTAAGTAAACAAATGAGTCCCTTTGAGAAAGAACTGAAATTCAATAATGATAGAGGTTGCTTCTAATCCTTCATGTAGGAAAATTGTATGAAGACTAGGAAAAGTATCTGGAGAATATTTTAATGCAACTTGATCCAGATATATTGACTGATATTTTCTGACGTTTTAGTGAATTAAAGTCAGTTCTCTGTTTTGTTCCAAGTAGGAGTTTTAGTTATTTTCTATGTTCAGGTTTAGCAGAAGTGTTTTGTGTAAGATGTTAAATAGATTGTTTGTTGAACTTGTTTTTTAAAATCCATCTCTTAGTGAAAAGCTCTTGAAATGTCTTGGTCTGGAAGATACCGCTGTATTTGTATTTTATGGAGGAAGATGACGTAGATAAGGATTTGAAATTGTCCTGACGTTAAATATTAGGAAAATAATTTGTTGCCATCTTATATCATAATGAGTTAGTTGGATTTTAGGGGGCATTGGGGGAGGGAGGCCTGGGGGTGGGGAAGGAATTCCAGGGATGTTACAAAAATAGTTACAGGACATAATTTTCACCCATTACTGAATTTCTAGTCTCAAAAATAAATAATTTTAACAAATTATATTCAAAAGTTGATTGAATCTTTATTGTCTCTGGTCTTTTCAAGATACCAGTGTGTAAGGTGAAAATTCTTATATAAAAATATTATAGAGAGTCTGGTAAGGGAATTACTGTTCACAGTAGTAAAACTGTTATATTTACTTAAGTAAATATTATAGTATTCAAGAACTCAGGTTGCTGGTAAAAATACACTGATCTTGCATGGCATAAATGGTAAACTGCATGTAGGTTATCTTCTGTGAAAATTATCCAAATTATCATCCCTTATTGCAGTGTTAACATTGTGTTATAATTATTGTATTTGACATCTGCTGAAATGGTCATGTACGGTGTGAGTGTTTAGAATGCCAAGTTGTGTTCATATCCAAACACCTTACTGTTTTCTACTGTTCATTACAACAGACTAGCTGATTTCTAGCAGATCAGGATTAAAAAGAAACAGGAGCAAGAAGTGACATCACTCTCCAGTTTTGTGACTGCTAAATTTTATTACTTGTGTCAGTATTGGACTTTCATGTAAAAAAGTCTTAGAGAAGTTAAGTATAGAACCTGATCATTTTTCTCAAATGTAGATCTGATTTGAAAAATATGCTCTCTAAAACACACATACAGAAAAGGGCTGGAGGTAAACTCATTGGCATCCTTCATCCTCTCTGATAACTTCACCCTTCAGAAACCCTCAGGAGCTGTTGTAGGGGGCCTGGCAGAAACTTTTGTTCATATGATAGTGAGAGCTGAAGTCCACTGCCTACTACTGGCGTAGGGTCCTTGGCTGCTGCTGGTGCTGTGATTGTCTCATTGTCCTTCCCTTTTCCCAGAGATTTAGCAGTTTGCTGAGGTGGAAGGACTTGTGGTATTCCTTGTCTTTTTGTCCTGGTTAAAGTAAATTAAAAAAAAAGTGGAACTGTACTGTGCTCACGGTCAAGATGTGCAGTAAGTTACTTCTTGTAGTTACTTTAATCATTGCCTTCTTGGCTTTTCCAGTAGGAAGGAACAGTTTGCTCCCCAAAGAAAAGCTCCAAGTAGAGCTTGTTGCTTGATACATGGGTAGATTTCATCTCAATGCAAATTCCGTAGTCACGTTCCCACTTTTCTGCTTTAAGAATAGCCATCTGTAGCACAGAGAAGGTAGTTTATGTCATCATGGTCGTACTGTTTGAACTTGGTTATAGAAGCCTGGTAAAATTGCTCCCCCAAACTAAAACTGTTGTTGAGCTAGTAGTGTCTACTTCTGCTATTGAACAGTTGTGTATCAGTGACTTGTGAAAAATTCTGCTGGTTATTTGAGGAAGTACTGTAAACTTGTCAAGGATTACTCTGTGCAAACTTATACTTCGTTTTCTGAAATCCAGTTGGTCACAGTAAAAGGAAAAATGTTTTCAGAAGTGTCCAAAAGACTTAATTGTAAACCTGACTTAAACTGTAATTGGCAAATGTGCATTATCTGCTTGTAAAATTGTATTTTAAAGGCTGTATCATTGAGTAGTGTTAGAGTACAAATAATGAGTATGTATCAAGCATTGATGATAAAATAGTCCCATCTCAAATGGTTGAATTCTAACTCTGATATCACCTTTACAGTTAAATCCCTTCAAGATATGTAATTAAATTGTCTGCTAAGTGCAACAGTATATGTTGAGTAAGTCACTGCATAATGTGAAAAATGCTAACTTTACAACATAGAATATATAATATGGCTTTTTTGTGTATGTAGAATTTTATTCTTCTTGCAATTTAGGCATTATACTAAAACAGTTTTGCTCAACTGTATTGTTTCAATCAGTGATGAAAAAAGCCTAGTGCTTTTTTGATGTCTGTGGATCTATTTTAAATAGTTCCTGGTAAAATACTCTATCTAAAATGCTAATTTGATTGGTTTAATCACTGGGAAAGTATATTGAAACTATGTTTGACAGATTTTTCTCTCTGTCAAAGGTCCTGTAGATTTGGAGAGGTACTCTTACGTTTAACTCTGAAGTTGCTGAATTGATCCTTGTGGTACACCAGTATTGAAAAGATGTGATGTCGCTACAGGCTTGAAGTTGCTGTAGAAGATTGCATTAGCAAAACAAATGTGCAGGTTCTTTGAAAGAAGTAAAGTTCCCCATGTGCTGTTTATATACTTGTTCGGTCATTAATCTCTGTACAGATGCATTTGCTAAGCCTGGAATAGTCCCTGTTTGCATCTCTGGCAGAGCTGACTGAATCTAAAGAACTGTATGTTTCACTCAGTGGGCTTTTTTTTCCTTTCTTGTAGGTCCCTTAAAGAGATGGTATTAGTAAGAGTAGAAGAGAAGCAGTGGAGCCCAGAGAATTTTTCCACCCGCCTTACACTTTTCTTGACAGAATTATCCTTAGGTAGCTTTAGAGATCGCTAAATTATTGTGCATTAAAAATTCTCATAAAAAAACAAGAGACGGGCAATATTAAATCCATGTAAATTCTGTGATCCAGTTAACAGCATAATCCACAGCGTGCCAAAATGATAAAATTGAAGAGGTGGTGTGTTGGGAGCTGCTGAAAGAAGAAAAGCTACATCCTTCTATACATCTTCCTAGACCCTGATTATATATTGTTTTGCGGAATTCAAGGTTGTTTTACTTCTGGGATGTAAAGTCATTTTAAAAAAATAAGAACAAACACCTTTCCAGGTTGCTCTTTGCAGCTTACAAATATGAAAAGGCATTGGTCCAGGCTTTCAGAATTTGTTGTAGGAAATACTTTGCCCCATGATTTTGTAAATAATTTCATTTTCATATCTAGATGACTGATGTTATCTATACTTATTTAGATGAGCTGCTTTACGAAACTGGAATGGGTTCTAGCTCAGTATTGAAAATAGTAAGTTTTCAGCATGCTTTCAAGCATCTTAGGAACAAGACTGATTTTTGCAGCCTAATGGTGATCTTCCAGAGGTGAAAATAGCATGGGAAGCTTATTACCTTTACAGAAATACTTTACTTGCATACTAATTGTCTTAATTTTAATCCCATGGGATTTTTTTCTACTTTTGTCTGAGCTCATTGCTTGCTACTCTTTTATAATTTAGAACAAGATGAATTAGGTAAGAAGAGAAGTACTCTAACAAATGTGAAACCATTTCGTTATGATTATGACAGTGTTCCCTCAGATTTTCTCATATTGTTGCCAGAGAGTACATGAAGATAAGATCTGAAGTTCTTAAGTTGTGTAAACTTTGAGAATCTGTGTCTACAAGAACAAGACACCCTATATAAAATAAATGCATTACCTACTCTAGATTCCTGCAGAAGCAAGCGCAGTGTTCACTGCCCAGGGAGATTTCTCCCAGTTGTTCTGTGGGAGGTACAGTACTTGTGGATTGTGTCTGGACTTAAAGCCTCAGTCTTTGGTATTGCACTGTTGGCTGTTCCTCAGCAGTTTCTTGCTCGTGTATGGTTGTTCTTGATTTCATCCTGACTTGCCTGGTTCATGCCTGTATAGTGATGAGGAATCTTGCATAGGATTTTTGATTCTATGCCAGAAGTCAAGCATTCCAGGCTGTCTTTATTTATAGAATCATAGAATTGTTTATGTTGGAAAAGACCTTTAAGATCGAGTCCAACCATTAACTTAGTACTGCCAAGTCCACCACTAAACCATGCTTGAGTTGATTTTGTATATGTAAAGATCACTGGAGACTAGATGTACGAAAAACACAAACAAAATCCCCAAACATGCTAAACACCTACTTATCCTTACCTTACTAATTTTGCTTCTTGCTCCGCTCCTTGCTAAAAGAATCACTGTGAACTTGTTTCACCACTTAAAATTGAGTTAATCATTGTTAGAATTTGTTTTAATACACCAATGCAAGTTTGGCCTTCCAAGATGTCAGTAATCATTCTACTTCAGAGGTGACTAAAGACTTAGCACAAATGTGGTTTCTAGTGCATTTTAAAAAATCTCCCCATTATGAGAAATCTCATTAGGTTGTTCTAAGCCTTTAAATAAAAATGCCATACAAATCTCTGTTCTCGAAGGAAGTTGTCACTTAGATCTTTAATGCACGACTCAAGAGCATGACCTTCTACTTGAACGTGTGGGTCTGAGTGGCTTTGACAGAAACATGGGTGGTTGCACGCTGTGTTCCTGCTGAAGCATTCTGCAAGTGGTCCGTATCAGTGCACATTTCTGGTACTCTGGAGTTTAGTCAATAGTACTTGTGTCTTCTAATAGGTAGATTGTTCTATCAGTTAGGGGTGGAGGAGGGAAGTCGGTAGTTTTCAGTCACTAGTAACCTTGCAAAGCAGTAATACTGGCAGAAACTTTATCCATCTCTGAGCATGTCACAGATCAGAACAGTTCTGCTGATGCTGAGTAAGAGAAGATCAGTTTTTCTTCCACATCTACTCTGTTGTATCTATTAATAAGTAACTTAGTGGTGTGATCAGTTCTGTGGAACTGAAAGGCTGTTTGTCAGATTGATGTGACTGTCACAAATAAATTATTGCCTACTGTATAAGGAAAGAATTATTTTCGTGAAGAAATGTTCATTTCTGGATTAGAGACCTCTGAGATACTTTCTAAGAAGCACAGCAAAATTGAGAAGTCTCATTTTCAGCAATTATATGGAAGGAGGAGGGTCCCATAGAAAAGTGGGAGTGTTTTTTCCTTTCTGGCAGCTTGCAGAGCATTAAATGGAAGCAGGGAAATGAGTGAAATTTTCAAGAGGAACCACATACCCACATCATAGTTGTTAAAGTGAAACATATAGTGTCTTTATGAAGAATGCTCTGTTAACAGCTGTTCAGCTGATAGTGCAGCATTCAGCTTAACCTTTTGTGCTTCCTATCCCAGTTAGTGAAAATCAGAGATGTTCTATTTAAAAATAAAGCAAACCTCCAAAAGCACTGTCCTTGTAACTAGCTTGAATGAAACTTTCTGTTTTGATACTGTTTATATCTGTTCTGCTTGAATGTGCGCAAAAACTTCAGAAAGTTCTCAAAACCAACAAGTTAAGAGAAAGAAAAGCCTTTGGGATTAGTTATTACTATTGTACAATGAATCTTAAATTAACTTTTATCAGCTGGAATGGAATATTTCTGGAATGACTGGCCTGTATTCTGAAGTTGAAAGTCCAGCACAGAGTAAATAAAGTATTTTCAGACTATGCACTTTCAACGTCAGTGGTGTTTCATTTTTGAACTTTAATGACTTGGGTCCTCTCTTTTTGCAAAGAAGTGTCAATCTTCATTCTCCTGAAAGATCAGGTAGTTAATATATTTACAGGTATTATATAGGAAGTTAGTTTGGATAGACTGTGAGGCCTGAAAGCTTAGGAAGTGATTTTATGTGTTTATTATTTTTCTAGATAATTTAAAAGTATGTTAGCTTTTTGTGGCCTTTAGATTTAAAATGAACATAGTGTATGGAAAAAAAGCATTCACTTGATGCAAATTACTTTGATTTAATGTACATGCTGTTTTGCTATCCTTGTCATGGGAAGAGTTTAAATTGAACCTGTTGTTGCTTGCTTTTTGGCCTAAAGACTGATCTGAGTGTACTAGATAAGGCAAGTTATGGTATTATCTTTCACTTTTTAAATTATTCCTCATTATTTAGTACTTCTGATGATTAATGTTTTCCAGTAATTGTTGTGAAGTGTATACTTTCTAATTTTGAAGATGACAACACAATTTTTGTCCCATATAATGTGACCATGGGCCAGCCTTCTGTCTTTTTACACTTCAGTGTAAAAGATGCATTAATCAGTAGTAAAATAGGACTGTATTTGCAGAACAGGAGAATGTGCTTTAAAGCAATTCTATCTATCTTCCAAACACTCTGTCTAGTGTCATATTTTGTATAAGTTACATTAATGAGTTACATTAACATTTTCTGAGGTTGAATTTCTACCTGGTTGAATTTCTAATCCTGAAGGTACATGGTCTTCCTTCTGTTTAGAATGTACATCACCTGAAACTAGGAGGCCAAATTTTTTTTTTTTTTTTGGTGTGATAATGCTCATTATTAACTTCCTGAGATAAGGTTAATCTGGCATGCTCCATAATACAACTTTAGACAGGCTGTGAGCATTTGAGAACATTTCTATACGCATGATCTGATGAAACATGATAAAATGCTGCAAGACATTGATGTGTCTTGTGTATTACATTGTTCTAGTTAAAGCTGCCTAAATACTTTTTTTATTCTATTTTAGAGTGAGTTGAAAAGCAAGACAAAAGATCAGTTGTTCTCTTATGAAAGTGTAAAAATTGCAGCTGGCCTTATGTTGTCTGCATTCTTTTTGCCTTGCAGTGCAGATTTAAATATTTGAGTTTACAACTGCGCATGCCTTTACTATATTACGAAGTGCCTGTAAGACTTGAGAAGGCAGAGCTTACTGATAGATTCAGCAGCTGCTGCTTCATTCCTAAAATGACTTCTTCTGGATTATGATGAACTCTTGGTCTTTTAGCATGATTCAGGAATATTGAACAGGAATATTGAACTAACATATATTCAGAAGTAGGGCTTTTCTTTTCTTATTTTTGTAGTATGACTAAGTATTTAGTATCTGGATACTGTGCATCATAAATAATTGCCTTTTATTATGTCTGTTTATCTCAAGACACTCATAGTGAAGTATCAAAGTTTTTGGAGTGTAGTAATAGCCATTGTTTGAAATGGTGGTAAGTAGAATATGAAGTTGCTTTGTTTTTTTTAGTAGAATTTGGAATATGTGGATGGTTAACTA